>NC_089824.1:115275765-115586919 GCF_035046505.1 Tiliqua scincoides | reverse complement strand
CACACTACAATCAAAACAGACCCAGAAAGTAAGCTATGCTCTTTACCTACAGTATTGCACCCCCTCCCCCATGCAAAAACTGGCCTCTAACCAAGCTAAAGATTAGCATAATTAAGGCAGCAATTGTGCATGCAGTTTCTTGGGTCTCTCCCAAATTGGGAGTAAACTCTACTGAACTCAGTGTGACTCACCTTTGAGCAAACATGGATAAGATTGGGCTGTAAAGCAATTAAAACCTGCAGCTTTAAAAATTTTACTACACCTCCTTCATGTTTCTAAAAATACTACTGCATGAAGTAGCAAGTGCCTTTGAGTATAAGGTAATAGTCACTCACTGTAAGAAGCAGATACCTGCCTTGCTCCCCAGTAATTGCAGCTGAAGGTTGCATGCTAAACTAGTAATTTAAATCCAAAGGAAATCAGTGGGACTTACTCCTGAGTAAATGCATAGCTCACTGTAAAGCTCCAATCGTAAACACACTTACCGATAAGTAATTCCTATAAAATTATTGGGACATACAGTACTTCCAAATACATAAGACTGGGCTGTGAGAATATTGCCCCATTTCCCTCAGTCATTATTATGCGTCTGCACACTTAAACTGCCTCAGAAGCATGTCACCTCTCATGTGCTAATTGGTATCATTTCCTCTGCACGTACAGAACCCAATCCTCACTGCTGCATACGAGTATTGCCATCTGATAGTGTGCTTCCCATTCAGTTCAACTGTTCTGGGCTAGAACAGGATAATTTCTAACAGTATTATGTTCAGAGACCCTCTGGAGAAAAGAGTGCTTTTGAGCAATAGAGATAAGTGTATCCCCAAATCATTGCCAAAGTTAGGGCTTCCTTGGCACATTTTTGGGCATAATTAAGTCCTGATAATGTTGTGTGATTAGAATGAAGAGCCACACACACCCCACATTCCAAGTGGGAACTTAAAGGTGAGAGAAAGATCTTTTTCTCTTTCTATATCTTGTCAGATGACAACAGCCTCCAAACAGCAAAGGCTGTATTAAGATATAATCCCCATTGTTTAGTGACTCAAGCACATTCTTATGCAAACGGTAAACTCCCTGAGATGAACATGTCAGGGAGACATGTTTGTTTCTCTGCCATATCTCTTGGAGTTTTGCCTGATCTCTATTGTCAGTTCTGCATGCTTCTCTCCTTCAGTCCCTCTTTTTATTCCAGCCTGTTTCCCCGGCTTTGCTCTCATTTTCTTAGTCAGGCTTTAGTTACACTCTTCTTCCTTCCTTTTGTGCAGCAGTCCAGGCTCTGCCACAATGGATTACACAACCCCAACCCATTCATAGGACAAACCTAGATGGCAGCCAGCCAGACTGACAGCAACCTCCTCTTCTGTGTGCCACTTTACCCATGGCTGGGCAAATCAAGTGCGGCTTGACTCAAGTCAAATCACAAGTCTCCCCCCCAACTTGAAAATGAGTCATAATGGGGGCATTTTCCAAGTCCCTCACAGCATTTTGCAACTCAAAGACTCAGGTCTTGAGTCGTTCCTTTTAAAAAGCCAATCATGGAAAAAAAAATGGGGCTACTGCTAGGCTGTGTGTGCGTGTGTTGAAGTTCTCCTTTAATACTCCCCTGCTGTCCCCATCCTATCTGTAAACAAGGTGGGATGGACTGCGTGAGAACAGGGACAGAAGAAGCAAGAAGGAGGAAAGTCATGCACAGCAGGTGCAAGGCTTACAAAGACAACCCAATCCTTTACAGCTCTACACAGAAGTAGTCCCATTTGCACTAGTTGTTTAATGAGGCTCCCTTCTCCCAAGTAATAACAGAGCCATGTGTTTGGAAAGCGTGATCACTATGAACTGCCTCCTCCTTGGGCTCCTCCAGCTAATCCCAAGGCAAGAATCCCCTTGGGCTCCCCCTTCTGCCCTATCTAAGCCTAAGACCTCCCATCCTTTGTCCAATGATCATTGGTTCTTTCAGAGATGGGCAAGAAAACCTCCTTCTCCTCCTCCTCTTTTACCACTTCGGGTGTCCAGGGAGATACAAAGTTCTGGTTCTTGCACTTCTAGCCTCCTCTTCCAATGTCATTTGATGTTGTTGCAATATATCTTTGATGTTGTCTCTCCAACATCCTCTGGTTTTGCCTCTTTGCCCTTCTCCTATCTTAATATATGCCTTCCTTGCAAAAGTAAAACATTAACCCACCCTTGCTCTTGGCTAGAAATTCCCTGCTGCTAAACCAGTCTGAATGATGACTTCACGAGGTCTTTCACGCCACAAAAAAAGGAAGCAAACACATTCAGTCGCAGATAGACTCAAGTCTGTGTGCATGGGGACGAGTGCCAAGTCAAGGGGTGTGTGTTTTGCCGAGTCTTCCATGTGCATGACTTGAGTGTACGCGAGTCAGCAAAAACGTGCATTTTCGCAACTCAGACTCAAGTCACCTGACTCGAGTTCCCTTACTTTACCAGTAGCTTTTTCATCTGGTGCAGTCCAGGAAGAGCCACTGAAGACTGTGGTTACTTAGTCACTACAATCCTGCTACTCTTTTTATATTCACAGCAGTATCCAAGATGCTTGTAAGGGGTTGTGCATTTAGAAGATTAATGAAAAAGCTTTCCCTTGGTGTTCATAGTGCATCGCATAGTTCTAATTCTACAGTAGCAGCAAAGAAATAAACAATTCCAATTGTGCTTGAGAGAGAGTGCACGTGGTTTGTCCTGTGCTGCCAGAGGTGATAGACATGCCCCACAGAAAACAGATTGTAAGCCCCTCCCCCTTCATTAAATAGGAAATGTGTTCAGGTTGCAGTGGGGGGGGGGGTGTACAAATCCTTCAAAGGAAAAAAGAAGGAAGAATCCCAGAGCCTATGTTGCCATTTAGAATCATGGGAGCGTGAGACTATGCATAGTGGTTTTACCTGCCCAGTTCTTCCACTAATCCTCTTGCCTGCCCCCTCTCCCACATCCCATGAAGTAGAACCAGAGCCTTGTTTTCTACTGCAGTTGAGTGGGCACAGCTTAGTACGTGCAGAGATCCACAGAGAAAACATGGCTGCATTGTTTCTTGTGGCCTTATAAAATATATATAGACTGATCTATCTAAAATATTCCCAAGGTACCTTTCAAGGCAGCTTACAACAATTCATAACAGTTACAAACAACACTAACAAACAGAACAGAAATGATGAGCAGGGCACAGATAACCAAAAGAAGAAACTCAAGAAGAGGCCAAATGAAACAAAAAGGTCTTAACTGCCCACTTAAAAGCATGCAGCTCTGGGGCCAGTCTGACTCCAAAGGACAGGGGTTTCCATAGTTGAGTGGCTTGTCCCTGAAAAGGCCCAGCTTCACATCCTCAGCTCATGAAGAATGGTTTCTGGACTAGCAAGGCAGTGTGGCAGAAGACTAGACCTGCACACGTTTACCACTGCATGAGCACTCATGTTGACGGAGACGAACTACAGTACTCATCTCCTAAAGCACAGAAGAAAATGATTAAGTGCCAAACACCTCATGTTGTGGGATGGAATGGTACCTCTTCCCGTTATCAGCAATGTTACAGAAACTATCCAATGACTGCACAATGTACAATGACTTTTTAACCTTTCTGAAAGTCAAATAACTTAATAACCATAACAGAATAACACAGAAGAAAAGCAGTCTGAAAGATAAATGGTTGTACAGGGATAATTACTACACCTCTAGACCCTTCTAAGGGACATGAAGTAGCATATCCCAAAAACAGGCTCCCCATTTGTTGGATATGTGCCAGAATTTTCTTCAGCTGTTTTTTGCGCAAGAAGTTTTTCTCAAAGCTTCTTTGGGTGCATTATTTATGCCAAGAATGAGAAATAAAAATTGTCCATATGGATGTACAGTCAATTGTGTTACTAGTGGGACAAGTACCCTTTCAAATGGAAACCAAGTCACGATGACAGGTGCAGGTATAGAGAAAATACCTGGGCTGGGATTTCACAGTGATTTTCTTAACTAGAAAGAGGAACAGTTAATATATCCAGCAGAATAAAAGAAATACAAATGCCTTTCCTGTACTATATCAAGAATTAGTTCTAAGTAAAAAATAAAAATAAAAAATACAAAACAAAAACCGAAAAGATCCCATGTATTTTGTCCGACCGCCCCATCCAAGTTTGAAGGAAACCCCAAATTAGACTGAATTTGTCCAGTTTATATTGTATCAATCTGTGCTTCCAAGATTCTAGTTATCAAAGAATTAGAAATATCAGGAAAGAGTAGAGTGGCACACAGCAAAGAGAAGAATGACGTCTGGGAGGAAAACAAAGGAGAATACATAGGAGCACTGGTGCTCAAAGTGGTGGGTAGCGACCTACTATAGGACTTTGAAAAAGAGCCATTCACTGTTAAGGGGAGTGTCTCAGGAATGGGTACCCTGGCAGTGCCACAGTGATCATGGCACGGCAGGTACCTAGACACTTGTCTCCCCACCTGGGGGGATGCAAGCCTTGGAGAGGTTCCGGAGGGCCTGCAGCCCCCTCTGCAGGTCTCCCCAAGTGTCTTATCGCTCTGATCTGCAGGCCGGAGGACATTTTTCGAAATGTTCTCTGACCGGCAGATTGGAGGAATATAAGATAAATGGACACTCTCTGAGGCTTGCAGACCCCTCCCCCGGTAGGGAAATCTCTGGGTACGTGCAGTGCCGTGGCACATCCTCGCTCCCAGTCCCTGCCAGCACTTTTCAGCAGTTCTCAAACTCCGGGAGAGTTTTATACCAAGTCAAATTGTCCATAGTCATATTTTATGTTCTTAAAGTAACAGAATGACTTTCAATCTGGAAAAGAAAAAAAAAGTGCTAATGCAGCTTTTTTTTTTCAATTTTTCCAAAAAAAACTAGAAACAATCGGGTTTTTTTCCGAGCTTCAAAATTTCAGGAAATTTTACATCTCTACTCTAGAGTAGCAGCAGTATGTGACCACACAACCCCTCAGAAAGTGCCGAGCACATGGCGAGCACATGCACAATCACAGCCGAGGCTGAGGCTATTTTCCATGTGACAGGTGCATTACATGGATGACAAGTTGTTGCACTATATCTGGGATTATGTGTTTTTAGAGATTCTCTTCCCTGTGATGGGGGGGGGAGAGCTACCTTGTGAAAAACCTTGTCTATTTCATGATCTTCTCATTTCACCATATGACAGCCTACTTATAACAAGTAATCACAGAAGTGTTACAGGGAGTTCCCCCTCTTAGTGGAATTTTCTTGTCTGTATACGTATTTAAATTTTTTTGCAAACTCACTAACATCTGACAGTGCACTTTCAGACATCTGGTGTTCAAAAGGGTAATAATACTACTATAATACTTCTAGAGTTGAACTGCTTTGATAGTATATGATAGTTAAGATACTTCTCCAGGTTTCTTGAATCACATTTTGGAGCAAGATTGAAAAGTAAGGCCCACTGATGATAACAGATTGGACTGTTACAGCACTTGATACAAGTGGGTTGGGCTTAAAATTCCTAGTACATTTTGGCTCCAAGAATTTTAGGGCACTTTCAGGTTATGCTTGACTTGGTTTCCTGCATTTTATAGTAACAGCTGAAGATTTTCCTTAGATTCATAGCAGCAAGGAATGAGTAGATTACGTATGGTTGATGAGGCAATGCAGTGGTGACCTAATTAGGTTGAACTTTCCAGGTTGATCCTTCTTGCTTACACAACTATCTGTAGGCCCAATCATTAAAGAACAAGGATAGTGACTAGAGCTGTTGGGAGGCAAGGAAGAGGCTTGCAAAACACTTTCCTCTGGTTGCTGCTGCCACCCCCGCCACCCCCACCCTCTTCTTCCTTGGTTTTCAATGTAATTCTCATGTATGCCATGGAGCAAGCAGGGATGAAGCCTTCAAATGAGCTGGATCTGAAGAAAGGTAAAGCCAGCCAGACAAATCCAGCAGGATTCAGGACAAGTCAGTACAGAATAAGGCAAAAGACAAGGAGGTCTGTTGAACACCTAAGAAGCACCACTGTTGATAGAGCTGCCATTAATCTCTTCCTGCTTCCTTTTATAGACTGCTGGAATTTAGAGAGCAAGGAGCCTGCAGGGACCCCCAGTAAACTTGCTTTTTACAGTCCAGGGTGGGCTGAGGAGCATTTCATGACATTGTTTCTTATAACAACTGCCGTGGAACAGCAAGAAGTAACATTTAAAAGGCTAGGGCATGAGAGAAAATGAAGGTGCTGCAGAGAACAAGGGAAAGTTCATGGAAAGTTTGCCAGAAAAAGCAGGAAGAGTCAGGAGTGGTGGCAGAGGTTGTGATGGCATGGGTAGGGTTGCCAGCATTTGTTACCATGCATTTAGCAGTAGCCTGATCTGCAGTCATCTCCAGATGATAAGGCTTATTTCCACGATGTGTAAAGCTGCTGTTACAGGAGCAGGCCAGGGCGTTTAGTTGTTCTGTTCAACTAGCAAGCAGTGGCCGAAAACTGCAAGTGATGATTTTTGGCCCCCGGAAGACCTTCTGTGGGCTGGGGAAGCTGCACGAAATCGAGCCCTGCACAAATGGGCAGGATCCAGTGGAGTGGAGCTCCACCAGACCAGCCTCCTGCCTTCCCGTCCCCTGCTCCCAGCATTCCTCCCGCCTGCCCTCTCTCCACCCCCTGCCTCCCCGTCACACCTCCTGTCCGCCCTCTCCCTGCCCCCTGCCGGCCTCCTCCCTCCCTGGAATGCCTACTCCCCGTCCCCCTCCCCAGAGGTGTAGCTAGGTCATTTGACACCCAGGGCCCATAAATTTTTGTCAACCCATATGACTTAATTAATATTGTTTAATTAATTAACTCACTTTTTATACCACCCTTCCTCTAAGCAGCTCAGGATGGTGTACATGGTTCCTCCCCTTATTTTGTCCTCACAACAATCCTGTGAGGTAGGTGAGAATGAGAGATAGTAATAGTCATGACATGAAATGAATAATAATAACGGCCAGAAAATAAATGCAGTGAATATTTCCCCACAAGTAATGGATGAAATTCTGCATCAAATGGTATATAACAGGCATGTCCAACAGGTAGATCGCGATCTACCTGTAGATCGCGGAGGGGTCAGAGGTAGATCGCCAGCCCCACTTGGCTCCATCTCTCCAGCAGCTCACCCCATCGCTAGGAGAGACCTCGTGCTGGCAGGTCATCTGCCGAGGGCTTGCCGCCGCTGCTGATCCTTTAACTGTCTTTTTTACCTGCCTGCGGGAATCTTGCCTGCGGGTGTGTTGGGGACACTTGTTGTTATTGTGCCAATAGTTTGTGGGTACCCCAGGGGGCTGCCACCCGTGCCCCATGACAAGACGCCACAGGCCCGGCGTCATACCTGGTCTCCTGCCTCTCAGAATCACCCATTCCTGCCCCTGCCCCAACACCCCTTAGAAGTGTGTTATATACCGGGCAATATCCATTCGCCCAGGCTTAACTTAATACACTTACCTTATTAGTTGTGTCGTGTGCTGGTCGTTGGTCGCTTTATAGTTCGCTTTCATTAAATGTTTTCGGGCAGACGCAACAAAGTGTCAAGAATTTGGTGATTTTGGCGGGCTTTTCCAATTTTGTTCTAACTTGCCTATGCCTTGCCTTCGAATTGGTTCAAACCATTTTATTTTGCCTAGCCTTTGCATTGATTCTACACTGCAATTTTATTTTGCCTTGCTTTTGCGTTGATTCTACACTGTGTGCAGAATTTATTAAATCGCGTGTGGTGGTATTTGAACTTGTTTGGCGGTATTTGATTTTATCTGGTTTGCTGGACAGGTGTTTGAGTTCTTTTTATGATTGTTTGGTGGTATTTAATAGTGCCAGTATGATGAATTCTCATTTTTACTTTTAGAACTGCATGTGTGGTTTTGGCATCTCCAGTCCTTGTATTGCACATCATCCAGAGGTCTTCAGTTCCTGTTGATCTTTAATACTTTGGAACAGTGACAGTTTTGGACCAGATTCAGCCAGTGTTTATACTAATTTAGCAGATTTGGCCTTCTTACATCCAGCCACCCCAGTATAACAAAGATGAGTGTTCCAAAGAAGAGCAAAACCTACCTCTTTCATGATGAATGGGAAATTGACTACTTCATCATGGTGAAAGACAAGCATTGTTGTTGTCTAATTTGTAATGCCCCAGTATCCTTGCCCAAAAAGGGTAATCTGGAACATCATTATAAGGCTTTACATAGCAATGTTTGATGCTGATTTTCCACCCAAAAGTGAAATTCGTAAACTGAAGCTCAAAGAACTTAAATTGAAATTGGCTACTCAGCAACAGTTGATGGCAAAGCCAAGGTCACATTCGGTCAATGCAACCATAGCATCCTTCAAGGTCAGCAACCTGATCGCAAAGAAATGCAAACCTTTCACTGAAGGGGAATTTGTAAAAGATTGTTTTCTTGAAGCAGCTGACAATCTTTTTGAAGGATTTAAAAATAAGAAAGAGATCGTAGCTGCTATTCAAGATGTACAGTTGTCAAGAAACACCGTCATGCGGCGAATAGAAAAGATGTGTGGAGACACAACTGAACAATTGTTGGAGGATGTTTCAAATTTTGTTGCTTTCTCACTCCAACTGGATGAATCTACAGACATAAGAGACATAGCCCAGTTACTAGTCTTTATCCAGATGGTTTTTGAAGACCTCAGTGTTAAAGAAGAACTACTTGGAATGATTTCTTTAAAAGGGAGAATTACCAATCAGAAAATATTCAGTTCTTTCCATTCTTTTGTGACAAAGTGTAATCTTCCATTGCATAGACTTGTTTCCATCACTACTGATGGAGCAAGAGCAATGACAGGTGAGGTTAACGGTTTCATAGCCCTCTGTAGACAGCATGACGACTTCCCAGATTTCCTTTCTTACCACTGCATTATTCACCAGCAAGTTTTGGCAAGCAAGAGACTCAATACAAAGACTGTCATGGACATCACCTGCAAAATTGTAAATTCAGTTTGTGGAAGATCACTTCAAAGACAGCTTTTCAATCTTACTCTTGATGAAGGGGCAGCGGAAATCATTTTGCACATAGATGTTAGGTGGCTAAGTTGGCACAATTTTCTGCAAAGATTTCATGATTTACTGAATGAAATAAGAAGTTTTTTGCGGGAGAAGGGAGATGACCAAGCAGAGTTGGAAGATGAGGAGTGGTTATGTGATCTGGCATTTCTCGCTGACTTTACAGGCGAACTAAGTGATATGAACCTTGAACTACAAGCTAAAAACAAATGCATTGGCGAGATGATGAGTACAGTTTCATCCTACAAGAGCAAATTTGAGCTAATGATGACCGACCTTGCAAACAACACTTTTGATCATTTTCCTAATATGCAGGACCTTCTGGGACAATATCCAAATTTTGTTTTTCAGAACAAGAAGTATGTGACAGAAATCTGTTCTGTTATCCAGGAATTCGAAAATAGATTCTGTGACTTCCAAAAAAATTGGAACAGTTGTGGAGTACTTGTAATACCCATTCAAAGTAGATGTGGACATTAAAGAAACTGCAGCTGCTGTCAGTAAAATTACTCATTGAACAAGCCAACTCAAAACGAAATATTAATCCTTAAAAATGACATTTTTCTCAAGACCCGTGCTGAGCAAGAATAGTTTTGGAAGCTAGTGCCTAGAGACAAATTTCCCAACTTGAGAAGATGCAGTGAAGCTGTACACTCCTGTTTTGGTTCAACTTATTTGTGTGAATGTGCATTTTCCCATCTGAAAATGACAAAGAGTACACAACGTTCCAACATGACAGATGAACATGTCCAGGATTCCCTGAGACTGGCCCTCACGCAATATTCACCCAACTTCAAAAAGCTGGTGGATGAAATGCAGGCTCAGACGGCTCACTAATGAGCAAGAGCGAAATATTAAAGATTGTGCAAGATCAGCCTGAATCAATACTCGACCTAAATTTAACACAAATTACTCAATAAAAGTTAAAGAAAGTTATTAAGACAGTTAAAGAAAGTTATTACTCAATAAAACTTTAAGAAAAAATGTACTTTCCATTTCCCCTCGCAGTTCTTACTGGATCTTCATCTCTCTGTTTTGTTTTTGCTGAATTTGTTTAACAGCTGATCACATCCAAGTAAATGACAGAAGGTTCATTAAAAATGGGGGGGGATCCTCCAACTTTATTGGGTTAAAATTTAATTTGAAGCTTAATTTTCATGGTGGTAGATCACCGGCACTTTTGGCCGGAAAAAGTAAATCACTACCTGTTTGAAGTTGGACATGCCTGGTATATAACATCATGGTATTATTCCTAAAAGCCATGATTTCCAGAATTTTGGTCACTAGCGTGTCATTCCCCCCCCCCCCAATGTCTCATTGGCCTGTTTTGAGTTAAGGCAGTGGTTCTCAAACTTTTAACACTGGGACCCACTTTTTAGAATGACAATCTGTCCAGGACCCACCAGAAGTGATGTCATGGCTGGAAGTGACATCATCAAGCAAAATAAAATAATTATAAATAATTAAATTAAAGAAAAACAGATAAATAAGGGGAAGCCAACCCTGTTTCACCAAGTGAATTTTCTCTGTAGCCTGCCTACAATAACACACCCCCACTCACACATATACAGATAAAGCAGTGAGATTTTCAGCCCTCCCCAGTGCCCACCTTACCAGCTCAAGACTCTGGTTTATTCTTTGGGAGCATTTGTTGATCTCCACTTTCATTAGATGGGGACCATGCAGCTAGCCTTGCATTCCTCTTTGCCTGACTTGACCAGGAGCCAAGGCACATTTGCTTACTTGCAAGTAAATGCACCCGTGTGGCTTATTTTCACTTTCCATAGGGCTCAATACCTTCCTCTGCTTGGAGGGAGGGACTTCCTTCTTGGGTGTTTTTTTGGGGTTGCTTTCATTGGATAGGAACCATTCTGGTGTCATTGGGTTCCTCTCAGCCTGCCCTTTCCGATGAACTATGGCAAGTTTGCCTACTCACGAGTAAATATGCAATAAGGCTCTGTTTCATTTTCCATAGGGTTCAATGCATTTTTTGGTTTCTGATTTTTTGGATATAACTTCTGACAGAAAGGAGATGTTTCAATCCGGTCTTTTACACTGCATTCCGCTGGAAATTCCACATCCAACGGTATATGGCATGATGGGGTTACTCCTAACCTTCACAATGTTAGCAATGTTGCGGCATTTGTGGTGTTACACCCCCCAAGGATGGTACCCGGGGCAGACCGCCCTCTCCCCGTCCCCCGCTAGCTACATCACTGCCCCTCCCTGCCCCCGCTTACCATGCTGTGGCTCTGTGAGACCACCGAGCGGTGGAGGCAGGGTGCCCGCCCCGCGCTAGCGCAGCACCAGCCGAAGCTGGGCTAGCACGGGCAGTAGCCCAGCAGTAACTGCGGAGCGTCAGGATTGGGCTCTCAGTTTTCTGGTATCACATAAATGTAAACTCTTACCTTTTTAAATTAAGTATATACTTTCAGGTCCTTTTTGTTGCTCTGTATTTTCTTCCAGTGCTTTGAGGCCTAGTGAAGAAGACAGAACAGGACCAAACATACCCACCCACATGCAAAAACAAAACTGGAACTTTTTTCTTTTCTTGTGACAATAGCAGCACCTCCTAAAGGAAGAAATGCATCTTGTTCTTGCATTGGAGAGTTCAGTTTGTAACCTCGAACTTGCTTGTCCTCAGTGCACAGAAATTAGAATAATTTCCATACTATACATATTTTTTAGAAATGATTTGGAAAATATTTGAACACCTTGTCTTAAAATATTTTATTCATCATGTTAAAATAAAACATTCCATAATCAATTTTTTTTTCAATTTTTCCAATTTTTTAAGAATTAAAATGGAAAAAAACCCCTTTTTTCTGAATTTTTCCAGGTCTTCACATCTCTAGTCTAGAGCAGCATCAGACAAGAGCTCAGCCTCCCCTGTAATTGTGCAACCACTCAAAAATGAGTGGAGCATGGGCAAAATGTAATTCCCTGTGATAGTGCATGTGCTCCAGCCAGTTTCTGAGTGGTTGCACGATCACAGAAGAGACTGAGTCTTCTCTACCACAGCTCTAGTCTCTCCCTTTATAGTAACAGGCATGTGCTTTTTACTATAGGAAGAGACTAGAGCTGCAGAAGCAACAGTTCAATCTCCTCTGTGATTGTGCAGGCACAGTGCCTTCTGGGTAGCCCTGAGAATGCCCTGTGGAGCCACAGCAAGTGCCTCTCCAGCTATTCACCACACATCACTGGTGCACACAGGCTGGTGCACACAGAATGGAAGTGAGGGGGGAGAGAAGTGATTTGATGATCTTTGACAACATGACACCTCACCACTCCTTTCCTTGCCATTTGCTCTCCTCTGTTCCCCTCTTTGTTTTCTAATCTACGGAGTGGGAGGACGACAGGTGGGAGAGAAGTGGAGAGAGGCCAGCAACCCCTGTCAGTCTACCACCTGAGGCACCTGCTCCAATCAGCTTCAAGAGTAAGCTGGCCTAGGATACATACAGCTATTACAGCATAAGAAGCTTTCTGTTTCTCTGTCCAACCTTCGGAAACCCAACTGCTTTCCAATCTGAAAGGAATTTATTTGTGCAAAGGAGTACAGGGAAAATTGTACTTCTATTTTATTCCCCATAAAACTAGTATTCCCTATTTGGGGATCCTGGCATCCAAGCAGTTTCACTGTGTATACGCTAAGTCTCCTTCAACGCAGTGTTGTAACCAACAATGAGTGTTGATGCACAAGGAAATAAACATCAGTTCTCATAATTTATTCTTGCTTTCCAATATCAAAATTCAATATTGCTTGGGGAAATGAACTATTTAACTTCACTATGACATCTGTAGGTTTAGGAGATAACGTCTCCTTTATTCACTTAATCTTTCTGTGGTAATACAGCAGTCCATGAATTATTAGAAATGAATGAGAGTTAAGAGCAATGACAGCTAAAAATGGCTTGTGTTATTAATTCAGCTGGTAGAAACAAAGACCTTTTCTCAAAATTGCCTCCAGCTTGAGGAAGCATAAGGCGACTTCCAGGTGCAGCTGCCACAGACTCAGCTAGACTATGTGTAATTGTTTTGCATCCACACCTGCTCCCATATAGTCCTGCCTCATTTCTAAGGTCATTTCTGAGGCCCAGCTATGTGTCCCTGCTCAATCAGAGGCAAGGCTCATGTCTACTATGGAAGGGATATTTGCAGTGGTGGCCTCTAGACTGTAAAACTCTTACTCAAAGTGGTCTGTGGTTCCTGCTCTTCCTGGCGGTCACTCTCTCAGGGATTGGGTATATTCAGAAAGTATAACTTTGATTAAGGGCCAAATCTTATCCAATTTTCCATTGCTGGTGCAGCCATGCCAATGGGGCATGCGCTGCATCCTGCAGTTGGGGGGAAAATCATGGAGGCCTCCTCCAGATAAGGGAACATTTGTTTCCTTCTCGCAGTGCTGCATTGTGGCTGTACCGGCACTGGAATGTTGCATAGGATTGGGCTGTAAGTGAACACAAGTTTTTTAAAAGCATGTGTTTTACCCATTCTAGTGACAACCAGAAATACAGAGGTCTAATGAGGCTCCACTAACCTCTTTCCTCAGCCTGCACCAACAATCCTTGCACTGCTCCCTCACTTTGATCCAGCAGACCCTTTCCCAGCTTTCCTGTAGAACAGTTAATTTTTTGCAGCAAAAAAAAGAAAGCACAGAGACCTTGGTTTCTGAAAGACTGCCCAATTTACTGAGTCCTTGAAGATGAATCTGTTTCATCAAAACCACACATATCATGCCTCATATTTACAGAGCCTGTTATTCCAGTAAGAATGTCACCACTTTTGTGTGTGTTTGGGTTATTTTTTTCCTTTTTCCTGTTTTTGTTGTTCTAGTTCTGAATGCATGAAAACCAGTTGAATTTTCACTTAGGAAAAGTAAAAAGAAAAGAGGGTGTCTTTTCTCACACTCCAACCACTTTACAGAAAAGGGGGGGAAACAGCGATAAATTCTATTTGTTAGAAGTATTTAAAGGAATATTGTGGACAAGGAAAACAACCACCATCTGAGGGACAGAGCCATGGCTGGAAAGAGGCAACTTCTGAGAAATGGGGCACACTGCATCCTGCGGTGAGAGGGGCAGCCCAGGAGGCCGCATAGCAATGGGCCCTAAGACCTTTTTGCCTTGCCCTGGAAACTTGAGAAGGCTGAAACCCTGAGCTCTTGTTGACTGATAATCTCCATGCACTGGGTACCAAGAGACTCTGGAAATTTGGTCTGACATTTGTTCACCATCCTCTTCTACACTCTCTCAGTTATCCATGTCAACTACGCAAGGCACATATACCTGCAGCCCACTGGGCTCTGGTGAAAGCCCTGCATCAAAGCAGGGGTTGGCAAACTTTCAATTTGAGGGATCCTGGACTTTTAACAATTGTATCGAAGAGGGAATTCTCTCTCCTACACACTTGTTAAATGTCCAGGATCCCTCAAGTTGAAAGTTTGCCCACTCCTGCCCCAAAGCCAGCATGATGGCAGCACTGACAATTAGTGCAGGCCTTGTCCAGCCTTGCTGACCCCTAGTAGTGAAGCTGCTAAGTCATATCTATTAAAGCATCATTGAATGATTCAGAGAGCATTTACACACTAAAACACAAGGCATAAACTCACAGATCGATTCAGCCATAAAGCAACCAGTGGTTCAGAGAGGAAAAACTGCAGTCTCTTCTAACTTTCTGTCTGGACGTACCCCATTAAAAATCCCACACCCACATAAAAGGGTTTCTAGTACAGCAGTCATTTGTATCCTGGTCTTGGTCCCTCAGGGATGTTTTCAGCATTACAGATGACAAGATCAGGATTGGGGAAGAGCTGGTGCATACCACAGCAGTCCAAAATTAAAATGGAAAATGTTGCCTTAGGGGAAGATTCCTAGATAATTAAAGCATTAATTCATGCCTCAGCCTTGCTTGGAGCAGGCCAGTGCTACAAAACCCCCACAAAATTCCTCCAATAAAATTGATGTGATTTTCAATGCTGCTTCTCAATTTGAACTTGGTGCAATATCATTATTAAGAACAATTAGCACCCCTCTCACACACAGTCTGTGCAGAAAGATTCTCCCATTAAATACTTTGTGCACTTCATAAAATGCATTTCAGGAAGTAACATTGAAGGGACCTGGAAAGGACAGTCAGCCTTGAATGGGCTATTTGTTTCAGAGACCAGAATCAAGCACAATGTTAATTCCTACATCTTGGCTAGAACATTCTTGATAATATTACTTAAAGACATGACTCTTTGTGCTCAAGCACCACAAAGTTACCTTCTGTACTGTAACTATAACTTTTTCTATATTTTTACTTCCCAGCCAGCTGAAGAGAGGTGGAGCCGGCAATAAGTGCAGGTATGAAGGGCACTCTGAATCTGCTGCCCTCTTGCCCCCTGCAATCCACCACTGATCAACTTGCATCACCTCACCTAATAGATAAGCTGCCCATGAGACAGACCTGAAAATGAGAGAAGAGCCAGTAATGTCTCCTCTTCCCCCAGAAGTCCTGGGTGCAAACTAAGATGATGCCTAGCTCCCAGTGAGGATAAACAGTAGAAGTCTGCTTCAACTCTTCCTAGACTGCGGCTATAGCAGAGTCTTCTTGGTGGCAGCACTGCATCTGTGCAACAGCCTCCCTAGGGAGGCCACCAGGAGTCATCTTTATATAATGTGCTACCCTATCCCTTTTTAATCTGGGGAGGTCATTCTCGGTTGTAATAAAAAAAGGCTGTTCTGTTGGTTTGATGCTGATGAATATATTTCAATCCTATATGCTTTAAATTTGTTTTTAAAAAACATTAATACATTTTATTTAAAAAAAACAGTAAGTTGCAATGTGTGCAGAGAGGATAAAGGACATGCATTTAGAATTCTATTTGTTTTCTTAATTAATTCTGACCCTCTTGTATGTTTGCTATCACACTTTCAAGATTTTCTCTGCAATTACAAAGGCAAGAAACTTGCTCCTTTTTTCTTTTTTAACAGAAGACTGTTCCCACACTTCTATCAAACTGGAGATAGTGTGCACACATAATTATCTTCAGGGCTGCATTTGGCTCACACAGTCAGAAATAGCTGTTGGTGGAAGCAGTGGCATCACTAGAGGGGTGCGGGCCAGGTGACACACAAGGGGGGTGACGCGCACTGGGGGGATGACGTGCTAACATTGCAGTTTTAGGGGCAACCCCATCAAGCCATACACCGTTGGATGTGGAATGTCCAGCAGAATGCAATGCAAAAAGCCAGAGTGAAATGGCTCCTTTCGTTCAAATGTTATGGCCAAAAAACAGGAAACAAAAAAAACGCATGGAGCCCTATGAAAAGTGAAACCAAGCTGTATCGCACGTCTACTCATGAGTAGGCGGACTTAATGCATCGGAAAGGGCAGGCAGAGAGGAATCCAACAACACCTGAATGGTCCTGATCCAATGAATGCAGCCGCCAAAAAAAGACCCGAGAAGGAGGTCCCTCTCTCCCAGCTGATGAGTGTATTGAGCCCTATGGAAAGCAAACTCAGCCACATGGCCGCGTTTACTCATGAGTAGGCGAACTTGCCTTAGTCCGTCAGAAAGGGCAGGCTGAGAGGAATCCTACATCAGAATGGTCCTGATCCAATGAATGCAGCCCCCCCAAAGCACCTGAGAAGGAGGACCCTCCCTCCCAGCTGCGAATGTATTGAGCCTATGGAAAGCAAAACTCAGCCACATGGTTGTGTTTACTCGCGAGGAGGCAGACATGCCTTGGCTGGTGGTCAGGCCATGCAAAACGGAATGCGAGGACACCAGAATGGTCCCGATCCAATGGAACTGGAGTGTAACAAATGCTCCAGAAGGCAGCCTCCCCCACCCCCGGAAAAAAACAACAAAGAGGCTTGAGCTGGTAAGAGGAAAGTTTTCTATTTTGCACTTGCAAAGCCAGGTGGGTCTTGATCTTGATATGCCTGAAATAGAAGAACTTTAAACTGGGCACTGGGAAGGGCTGGAAATCTCACTGATTCTTTTAGGTTGGTATTGCAGGCAGGCTACAGAGAAAATTCACTTGGTGAAGGGGGCTGGCTCCCCCTTATTTAATTAATTCTTTTATTTTAATTTGCTTGATGATGTCACTTCTGGCCATGACATCACTTCCAATGGGTCCTGGATAGATTGACATTCTAAAAAGTGGGTCCCAGTGCTAAAAGTTTAAGAACTGCTGCAATAAGGTGATAGATAGTAAGTTGACCGGGGCGTGCGTGCGTGCGTGTGTGTGTGAGAGTGAGTGAGAGAGAGAGAGAGAGAGAGAGAGAGAGACTCTACAAGTTTTCAAAATCACTAAAAACAGAGTTTAGAGGAATAACAACATCATGTTATATATCAATCAATGCGTAATTTCATGCAGAATGCAATGAAATAAACTGCATTGAAGTGTTCTATCAAAAGGTACAGCCAAAAATCCAGTGGGGGCGGGGCGATGGTACATCACCATGCCAACCACCTGGGGTGTTGCCCTGCCCACTGCATGGGGTGACGTGCAGGCCTCCCGCACCAGGTGACTCGAATTCTAGTGACCCCACTGGGTGAAAGAAATACTGTATGTAGAACTATCCCATACATGCTTTAAACATACATTTAAAGTTCAAGGCAATAAATTAGAGCTTAAATAATAGTGTGCACATTCAAACTGAGAAATCATTAACATGTAGATGATATTTACCCCCCTGTAAATGAAGATGTAGATGCTATTTACTCCTCTGAGCCACAAATGGACAGCCTTTGGGTTTCTTTCAAAAGGAATACTGATATGCCTTCTCTTTGGGGAGTCTGCCCCAAAGCTGCAGACTCAATACTTGACAAGGCCTGACATTTGGCAACTCTGATCATTGTATCCTTCTGAACTATCTGGCCAAGATGGATATTGGGCACATTACTTTGCAATGAATCAGTTCTTCGAGGGCAAATCCCAGTAGGTGGTACTAGGGGACTCCTGTCATATGCCATAGCCTGTGGCTTATGGTGTTCTACAAGGTTCTGTTCTGTCCTCTATGCTGTTTAACATTTACATGAAACTGCTGTGGGGGATTATTCGAGGGGTTTGATGTTGGGCATCATCAATATGTAGATGAAACCTAACTGTACAACTTTTTGCTGTTCCCTGCCGGTGGAGCTGTGGGTGCCTTCAGCAGGCAAAGGAAAGGGCTAGATGTGGACAGACAAGCCAAGATTAAATCTGGACAAGACAGAGGTTCTCCTACTAAGGAGCCTGCTGTTTTAACAGTGCTGTGTCACCTGTTCTGGACAGGGTTGCACTTCCCTTGCACAAATTCACAGTTTGGGAGTAAATCTGGACCTGGCTTTGCTCCTGGATGCCCAGTTGCACTTGCCTCCCAGCTGCTAGACAGCAGCAGAGAACCTTACAATTGCCCTCTGCCATTTGCTGGGGGGGGGGAGGAGGAGGAGGAGGAGGAGTAATAGAGTGACAGTGGCGGCATTATTCCTGGCTGGTGAGAACTCGCCCTCTTCACCTAATAATATTCGTTGGTTGGAGCATTTTTTCCCAGACCAGCTTGAGGGGTGAGTCACCACTGGCAAGTGACCAACAAAGGGGGCAACTTCAAAGGTGGTGCCCCCCCTTAATAAGATATAAGGGCAAAAGGACTGTCCCCTTGTCAGTTACTAAACCCCAATGAAAGTGGATAGTAACAGAGTCTTGGGGATGCTGCCCTAGTGGAAGCAGGTGGTGTGGCTTGTGGGTTCATTCCCTTGCTTGTCTTTTAGGGCTTGAGGGAAGAAAGGGTCCAGCCCTACACTATTGTGGAGCCCCAGTGAGTAGGGGTATAGTTCTGTGTTGGGGTATGGGGACTGGTTGGACTCTTTGAAGTAGGTAGATGTCAGTGCATTCTTCTTAGCACCAAACTCTGTAAGTGTTACACCTTCTTTCTGGACTTCCTCTCCTACAAAGTCAGAAGGTAAGTCTATATCCTCCATTCAGGCCTTGGCTTTCAGGCAGGGTCTTCTCAGCTTTCAGGTGAAGCCTTCCCATAGGCTCCAGTCCCAGCTCTCCTCAGCTACCAAGTTTCAACCCCCCAGGGCTCTCTGTCAGTTGACCACTCCAATTTTTTAGTTTCTATGGCAACTAGAAGTAGTCTGCAGCCTGCCTTGTGTCCTGAATGATTTCTTAGTTGGCCAGTTGATTCACAAGGTTCACTACAGCCCTAAATGAAGATAATACTGGGTTTGGCACCCTAGACAACATGCTTGGATTTTTGTTTTTAACCCTAAAATGCCATGCCCACTTGAGCCAGTATACCCTGGAGCAACTGCTTGGTCCTGTGGTTTGTCCAACCATCTTCCAAAGTAGAGCTCCTCAAAAGCTCCCCACTGAAAGAGAGTCTCAGAGTGGGCCCTTTCCCTAGCTACATGAGAGTTGCTTTTCCGTGAGCAATCCCAGAGGCATCACTAGGGATTGCGCCACCCGGTGCGGGAGGCCAGTGCATCACCCCCATGATGGACCTCCTCCCATGCAGTGAGTTGGGCAATGGGTGTGGTGATGTACCATCACCCTGCTCCACTGGTTTTTTGACTATAACTTTTGATAGAATAGAGATATTTCAATGAGGTTTGTTTCATTGCATTCTTCATGAAATTACACATCTATTAATATATAACATGATGGTATTATTTGAAAAATACCAAGATTTCAAAAGGTTTGGCCAGTAGTGGTGTCACTCCCCTGTACGCGTCACCCAGTGTGTCCCACACCCCCTGCACCCCCATAGTGACACTACTGGCAATTCCTACATAGTTGGAATATTAAAATGATCCCTGCAATGCAGGGTGAACATTCCATAGTTGGGTTGTACATAATCAGCCCCCGCCCACCTGGTTGGAATATTTTTAAGTCATAAAGGAACTGCAGTTCCCATGCAACTAGAGTAACATTTAAAGTGCTCCTCAGAAGGGCCTGTTAATGGGAGCCGCTACTCCAGCCTCCTATTCATCACCAGCTGCAGCTAACAGGCTGAGGGCAATGTAGTGTCCATTTGATGTATTTATCAGGAAGGCAAGCAATGAGTCCAGAGAATGGTCTGGATACACTTAAATGTAGTTCCACCTCCAAAGCAGTAAGGTCCATCTGGGCTTAGCCAACACCAGGGTGGGATATTGGAACCCTCTGTGCACTGCACTCATCTGAACTCCTTGGAAAAAAGATAGCTTACAGATGTAACACATACACAAAATCGGTTTCTATATCCAAAAATTGAAAATGGAAAGAAATTTTCTTCTTTCTTGAAAAATTTCAAAAGAGAAGTCCCTCGTCTGACAACATGTCATGGGAAACAACAAGAGAACCACCATCTGGTTTTTGCCAGTTTCAAAACAACCGTATCCTCTCCTCTTCTTTGGTCAATTATGTTTTGGTGCAACTCAAGATCTTTTGCACTTGGGTGCAAACTAAGATAATATTTAAACAATATACTCATCTTGTGGCAAGCAAACAATTCAAATGACATTTTGGACAATCGTGCTATGTTATCATGTGCAGTTTCCATGGAATTCTTCCTTATGAATCCATCTTGAAATATCAATTATTTACTGTTTTGTTTTTAAGCAGCATGCAGATCATTTAAACTGGGTTTAACTTACTCTGAAAAGAGCTTCCTGAATCATCACCATTACACTTACGGGTTACAAGTAGGTCTCCTCTACCATGCCACAAAAATCTTTCTCACATTTCCCCACTTCCCCAATTTTTTTGTTTAACAGTGAGGTTGAGGAAGAATTATGTGAAACTCAAAAGCTAGTTCATGCCTCTTTTCTATGGACCTTTTGGTTAGTTCCCATGCAGCACAATCCTAATTGTGTCTCCTCAAAAGGAAGTCCCACTGTGTTAAACAGAGTTATCCCCAAGTAAGCATGTACACTGTAGCCTAACAGGGATTCTAGGCTACTGCTAGAACATAGTGATTCCAAAAAAAAATTTTATGCTGAAAAGTCTACCTTACAATTCTAGGAGGCTACTCCAGAAGGCCCAGTTCCTGCCTGCCAGTTAGCCTATTGGATTATCCTCTCTAGTCAAAGAAATTCAGAACAGGGCTAAGTGAGCAAAAGAAACCACATTAGGAAAGGAGCTTTCTGGAAGTGCTCTTTTAATGGAAGATTCCTGTAACACTGTGCATTGGTTCTGCCGTTTGAGACTGCAAAGGTTAACAATCAACCTGATGGCATTAACACTTTTCAGGGTGAGTAACGAAAACAGTGACTAAACCGCCATCACAACCATCACTAAAAAGTCAAGGCAGACATGAAAATAACCAATCAGCTTTCAACAATTAGCTGTGAGCAACCTCTGCAAGATAAAATATGTAGAAGTTGGCTTTTTTGGCAGCCTGGTTTCAAAAGTAACTGACATCCTGAAGCAAGTAATGACCTTTCCTAGAAAAAAAAAGTCTTGTGTTTTTCAGTGCTACACCTATGTTATGAGGAACAAGGTGGATAGGTGCTCTCAGATTGGTCAGAGAGCCAAGAAATCAGCAAGGGTTTTCGATAACACTAGGTCAAGTTTGGGGGGGAGCATGCACTTAGTACAGCACAATGCTCAAGCAACAGATAACATATTACAATGGCATAGATTCAGAGAACTGTGAAAAGTGTGTTGCTAGCAGAATGGGGCTGTCCTTTCTTCAACTTGCAGCCCCCCCGAACCGATGTCGGGGACACCCAGGAACAGCATAGGTATGACAGTGCTGCTGTTGATAGAGGAAAGAGTCATCAGAAATCTCCCCACACACCATGAGTGTAAGTACCATTCTATTCTGGCCAATACCAGTTGGGATCCAAACCCCATGTATTTTCCTCATGTCCTTTCTGTCTCCTACCTTAAAAGCTGGTGTTTAAATTTCAACAATTGCTTTGTAAAAAATACACACTTTGTTTCCTTGTATGCTCAAAGAAAATATCACAATATGAAGTGAAGAACATGTTCTTTGCCTGCAGGAAGACAGATGAAGGGGGAGCAGAGTTGGTTTTTTAACCTGAAGCATAGAATTGTATCCTGAATATATGTGTCTACATTCATTACAATGTCTCAGTCTCCAAGGTTGTTATTGCATCATCGTGTATTATAATGTGCTTGTGCACATTTCCCCGAGCAATGTAAAGTCCCAGAAGCTGCTGCACAACTCTGGTTCAGCCTTCCCTTGGAAGACAGATACCTGGAGACTTATGGTGTCTTTGTTATCAGGGCTGGCCTTAGGGCAATTTGACTAATTTGGGTAAATTTGGGCCCCACACTTGGAGAGGCCCTGCACTGGGGCGGTGAGCAGAATACCCACAGTTGCAGCTGGCATCTCACTCTGTAACTGATGCTCTGGCATGGAATCTTCCATGCCGACAGGCCACGAGGAGAGTGTGATGAGCAGAGCATTGCCTCTGGACAGTCCTCCCATCTGTCCCTGGGTCTGATTGACTTGAAATTGCTCCCCCCCCCCCCGAAGTAGTTGGTGGTGATGCTGCTGCTGGATGCCTCGCCACTGCTGTTCATTCTGGTGACTAGGAGAGCTCTGCAAAAATGCTTTGCTTTGGACCCTGCAGCTCCTGAGTCTGGCCCTGGTTGTAATATTGACTTTATTTACAAATATGCAGGTTTGAGCATCTAAATGGAGATTAGCATACTCCAGCCTGCAACAGGCCACAGCATCAGCTAGCAGCCTTGGACCCCCAAAAGGTGCCTTGGCTCGTGGCTGACTGTCTCATGCTTCCATTCCAGCCTCTCACTCGCTGTCTCACTCAGGAATGCACTCCTCACCAAGATGCTTCCCTTGTTCTTCCCACAAATTCCCCTAAAAGGTGGGGAAGTTACCTTCCAGAATCCAGCCCCTCCACCCAAGTTTTGGGTCTAGAGGATGCCAAGGGAGGCTTCCGTTCAAGGAGCTTCTTGGGTCATTAACATTTGTTAACTCTGGTTAGCCCTCCAGGCAAGCAAGATAAACATCATCTCACTAGTGTTGTGAAGTTCACATAAGCAAATCCCAACATTTCACAATTGAATTTTGCATATTATTATCCCTTTTGAAAACAGTCTTCATTTAACAAGGTGGGGGAGCAACTGCTCACCACTATTTTAAACCACATGTGGTTATTATGGAGGTATAAAAAAGTAACGACATCTAATGCCCTTGGAATACACTGCTTCTAAATAAATAAATAAATACATTTTGAATATAGCCTTTGAAGCTTGCTGACAATCATACCTCCCACTTCTGAATCCTGAAACTTAACCCCTGACTTAGTCCACATTTGTTCAACCTACACTTCAGCTTCCTTTCAGGGTCAGTAATCAGCCCCCTGTCTTGGGCAATTTCTGTATGTGCAAAAGCCATGCAGAATCCAGAACTGCAGACCTACTGGTTTTTAAATGGGCCTGCAATGGCTGCCAGTAACTACCATTTACTTTATAAGCCAAATTTGATCCCCTGGAGGGATGAAATCAGGCAAGCTCAGTCTCAAAATAATGTATTAAAAACAACAAGAATTCCAGATTGTTATCTGCAACCCCTTCTCCCCAAAACAGTGAGGAGCAGAAAAGTAATGACCTTTCTAGAAAAGGCACTTTAATAATGTCATGCTAAGTATGCACAAAGGGTAAGTAAGATTATCATAATGACACAGTATTTCTTCAAGGCTGTCTGAATACACAGTTACAATGCAGCTAAGTGTTGCTGCATCATCTCTTTAGGAGCTATTTCACGGTTTAAGAGATTCTCCCCATCAGGAAGTTTTGCAGCCCACACTTTCCTTTCACTGTCTCATCCCAATATATATGCCACGGCTCAGAACAGAAGCATTTTTCTTCCCACTGCTAACGATGATTGTTATTACTTAATGATAGGAAACAAAGAGATACGGCAGCAACTTCTCCTCTTAAGATGGAGGGCGACATTCCCAACAGTGCTCAACATAACCTGAGTCAATGTGGTATAGTGGTTAGAGTGGCATAGATTGGGAGACCTGGATTCATACAGAAATCCATAAATGTACAGACCAAAATGGGGCCCAACTGTATCTGTGCAGCAGAATCAAACATTAAAAGTTTACTTGGGCTGTACCATTTCCAAATGCAGGTGGAGGTTAGTTCAATTGTCAAAACATCTTACAGGTAGAAAAGCTAGCATGGTAGGGAGAAGGGCTTGGCCTAGCCATGTTAGGGCACAATCCTAACCCACTTTCCAGCACTGACATAAGGGCAAAACCCCTTCACGACCTTTATAGACCTCCGCGGAGCATTTGATTCTATTAAGAGGGCTATGCTATGGAACAAACTGGCCAGCTGCGGGATAGATCCCTGTCTTCTTTTTCTAATTCGCCGCCTCCATTCATCTAACTCCTGTAGGGTTCGTCTACAGGAGTACTGGGTACTACATCTGACAAAATTTCCATCAACAAAGGAGTTCGCCAAGGTTGCATACTTGCTCCTCTCCTCTTAAATTTATTTCTGGCAGACATAGCCCCTTATTTATCTAGCTGTCAGAACTCCCCTCCCTTTCTCAATGGTATCCCCCTTCCCATCCTTCTTTATGCAGATGACGCAGTCCTCCTGTCTGTTACAAGATTTGGCCTACATCACTTATTATCCTCCTTCCAAAATTACTGTTTAACCAATGACAATAATTAATTCTGAGAAAACCAAAATTTTCGCTAAATCTTGGGCCCCTAGGTAATCTCTCCTTTCAACAAGTTCAAACTTTCAAATATCTGGGGATTACCTTTCACTTTTGCCACAGCTGGCTCCCTCACAGAAAATCTGCTATTTCTTCATCCTTACTTCACCTAAATGCGATTGTCCGTTTTCATTACTTTAGTGGCAATCAGTACGTTCCTGCTGCCCTCCATATATTTAAAACTAAAATTTTCTCCCAACTGCCGTACAGTGCCTGCATCTGGATAGAGGCTGCGAACCAAGATCTGGATCAAGTGGCAGCCTCTTTCCTCAGACAAATTCTGGGGGTCCCCAATTTAATTAGACTATCTACTATTATGCTCGAACTAGGGGTCCACCTCCCTTCTACCATCGCGTGGTCCCTCACTTTCAAGTTCTGGCTCCGCTTACACTTAAGTGTTCATTCTGAGTCCCTCTTAAAAGATCTATTAAAGGACTCTTACCTTTCCAAGTGGTTCAAATTTATTGATTCTAAGCTTCTTTCATTAGACCTCGGTCCTGAATCCCTTGCAGATATTGACCTCCACAGGGCCCACTCAATTATCAAATCTAAACTCTGGGAATCCTAATTCAACCAACTTTCCTCAAATCTCAACCCCACCTGTTCTGCCCAGTTTTTTGGCCTTCTCCCTTCACTTGGTCATCCTTGTAACTATTTCAGTAAGCTGATTAACCCTACCAAGAGGAGCGTGTTCATGCTCGTGAGATTCAACATCTTCCCCTCAGCTGTTCACTTTGGCAGATTTTCCAATATCCCGCACAATCGCAGATTATGTCCTTTTTGTTTCCTAGAACTGGACACAGTGGAACACATACTACTCTGTTGCCCGGCTCACCAATCTCTTCGAGACATACATTTGAAACCCTTGCTTTCTTCTCTTTCGGGTACTTCTATTGATCCTTTACTTGTCCTCCTGAGTGACAATTCTGTGGCCATTACCAATGTAGTAGCAGAATTTCTTTCCGCAGTTGCCAAGCTAAAACCCCCACCCTGATCCTACTCCCTCCCTTGTTCCCCCCCCCCTTCTTCCCTTACCAGTTCCCTGTTGCAACCTTCTCTTTCGGCAACATAGCCACTGTGCTGGCTACTGTTATTGCTATTTACTGTTTTAATGCCAATAAAGGTTATGGAAATGGACATAAAGGCAATGCAGCTCTGAGATAAGGAAACAAACATTCCCCCACTTTGAGGAAGCCTCCGTGAGTGCCACCAAACTGCAGCACACACCCCATTGGCACAGCTATGCCAGTGCTGGTGAGGAAAGTTGGTTAGGATTTGGGCCTTATTTTGCTGTATATACAGACCTCTTCATAGAGCACTACTGACGCATAAGGACACCTCCTTGCAGGCTGAAGTGGTACAATCCAAGAAAAGCCTCAATAGCTAACTCAGCTGCATGTATGAATTGGGCCTGAAAGATGGACAAAGACATGGGCTCATCTATTATTCTGCACTGGGAATCAGACACTCTGAAGCAACAAGATTTCTTACTCCTTTGGTATGCATATGAAGTCCAGCAGGATATCATAAAGATGGCCTCTTCCCCAAATCCCAGTAGTAGTGGATATCATGACTTTTAGGACTTACGAAGGTTCTTCATGAAGTTTGTGTTTCTGATTTTTCTAATATCCAACCCTGACTGGCAATTAATTTTATAGGACCATATTTTAAACACAAAACTGTTGGAAAGTAGGTACTGCCCACTGGTGCACTCCAGTAGGAATTGAGGTATAGTATAGGTATATAAGATGTTCCCTGATGGATCAGATCAAAGACCCATCTAATCCTGTATCCTGTTTCCACAGTGGCCAGCCAGACGCTGCCAGGAAGCACACAAGCAGAACCTGAAAGCAACCTCCCTCTCCTGATTGCTCCAACATCTAATATTCACAGGAATACCAACTCTCACCATGGAAGTTCCATTTAGCTGCCACAGCTAATAACTACTCATAGCCTTGTCCCTCATGAATTTATCTAATCCTTTTTTTAAAAGCTCTCTGAGCCAGTGGCCACTGCCATGTCTTGTGGCAAGGAATTCTATGTAGAGAGCTTTGGTCAGGTTTTCTCCTTTGTATGTACTTCAGAGGCCCTTTCCCTGCAAGAACAACTGATATGCAGGCTCTGCTAAAGTCTCTGTTGTTGTTTAAACTGGAGAGGAGGAGGTTAATGAATGGATATGCCCGCGTCTTGGTTTGTATGGGAGAAAGTAGTGGAGAGATATAGCAGTAATGACAGCTTCCTCACCATTACTAGCTTAGTATTAGAGTCCTTGCTAGGGCCAGATGAACTCGTGAGTTGCCCATTGTCTGTCTATTTAATACCTGGTATAAAGTCATCTGCATAAAACATAGCATAGGACCATGCTGAATAGTTAACGCTGGCTACCAAGGGTTGCTTCTTAAACTGACAACCCAACTACCTATTATGTTGGCCTCATGACAAGCTGAAGGGATCTTCCCCTTATGTTGCCTGGTTATTGGGCAATCAATGAAGTTCTTGTATAGTTTTGCTCTATGTGGCAAGACCCTCTCCAAAAACAAGTCACACTGAACCACACAGCTGCATGTTATCTGGAGCTGTCCTCAAAGGCAGTTTGGAAATTGGATTATAGTACTCTGCATACCCAACCATAAGGACCTCCTTTAAAAAAAATAAAAAAATAGTGCACTTGGCATACCATTCACTGCTGCCATGAAGGACTCATGGCCATGACACCACTTGAGAATTCAGGAGAACCCTCTGCAAGAAATCTGTTTCTTTAGGGGAGCATGAACCAATTCAAGATGGGCATGATAGGCTCCTCAGCTGGTGGACCGCTCTCTAGAAATTATCATTTTAAGATGATGAGCTACAGCTTATTTACACTCATCCAGCCCATTACTGACTGCAGGATGTTATTCAGAGATGACACAATCTCATGTGTTTAGAAGGAAAGAAGAAATAGATTTGGATGTCATCAGAATATTGACCTCAACTGACTCCAAAGCTTCAGCCAACTTTTCTCCACATGCTTTTAGGCAGATGTTGAAGGGTTGGAAGAATTAGAGCCCTGCAGGATAATTCCAATGGAGATAAGCAGTACAAATTAAGCTGCTTTATACCAAGTCAGACCATTTGTCCATCTAGTTTGGTATTGTTTGTCCTGACTGGTAGTGACTCTAAAGGTTTTCTGTCTTAGCTAGCCAACCAATGAGTCTGTGTTCTGTACACAGCACCACCCCCAATGGTGGCCAGAAGGGAAACTACAGTCAATCAGCCCAGGAGGAATCATGTGACTGTGGTCTTATAAAAGGATGTCCCTGGGATTGCTTTGTTTGATCTTGTCTATCTGAGAAGGTGCCAAACAGACTCTGTCTTCTCATCTTATTTGATTTCTCCAGAACCTGACCAATAGCTTGTCCTTGACTATGCCATTTGTCTGTGGCTCTTGTACATCCACATGTGTACCCCTTGTGTACCCCTTGTACATCCACACCTTTCCCCTTAGACCAGTAGTTCTCAAACCCCCAGTCGCGACCCACCAGTTCGTATAAAGGTTCGTATAAAGGGGAGAGGCAGAGAAGCAATCCCCAGGATCGCACACGTATGGGGGTGTGCTTGTGACTATGAAGACAGGGCTGCAGCAGGCTGCAGGAGGTGCAGGGAGCCCTGTGCAGCCCTCTGCAGTGCTCCCCGAGGCTTGGAATGTTTGGAGAAAGCGGGCGCAAAGCACTTCAGTTTTGCAGGAGGGCTGCGCAGAGCTCCCCGCACCTCCTGCAGCCTGCTGCAGCCCTGTCTTCATAAAGTAAGTCACAAGCACCCTCACTCGTCCCCCCTTAGCAGCGCGATCCTGGGGATCACATCGCTGCCCTAGCCCCTCCCCTGCAAGAACTTACTGAGGAAGTAAAGCTCCCTCAAAGTTTGAGAACCACTGCCTTAGACTATTCATTTGCTTCCAGTCCTTTGGAACACCTTCTGCTCTCTCTAGAATCTGACCACAAGCCTGTGTTCCCACATCTATGGCCTCAGATCATACCGAGCCATGACAGAAGGAAGGCAAACAGGACAAAAGGAATTGAAATCCCTACGCACTTAAACTTTTTGCACACACTGTTTGTATGTGTCTCTTCCCAAACAAGATGGCGTAACACTGATTTTAAAAATCTGAAGAATTACAAGGCTGCTTCACATCTGCGTAATTTATTTATGTATTAAAATATTTCTATCACACTTTTCTCCTCAACAGAAGACCAAAGGGGCTCACTAACAAAAAACAGGAGCAGCAAAGCAACAACAGTGATAGCTAGGAAATGCCTACTTGAAGCTGGAAATGCCTCCTGGAAACAGCAGCATCTTCTGCATCCATCAGAATATAGGCAAAAGGGGAGCCAATTTCACCTATGTATGGCAGGGAATTTCACATGGAGAGTGCCATCACAGAGAAGGCCTGCTCAGAAAGTAGTGGGATATATATGAAGGCCTCCCCTGATTATCTTTAGGAGTACAAACATGGATTATAAGGAGCTACTCATCTCTTGGATACATGAATGAGTCACCACAGATACTAATGCCATAGCTGGAACATTCATGTCCAATGCTCTTCAGCTGAATCAGTTTATACATTCACCTGAAAGCACAATAATCACATACAGCATTTCTCGTACAAAACATTTTAGCCCAAAATCTGAAAGCAGATGGCAGTGAGCCGATACAACAAGAAAAACCACAGGCTGCTAAGTGCTGGAACGCTGTGTACAAGAGAGAACCTCAGAAGCTGAAGAACCTCAGAAGCCATGGAGAAAACAAACCTGAAATGTGTAAACGTTGTGAGGTGGAGCTATGGAATGGAGGTAGAAAGCATTGTCTAAGTTCTTTAAAAACTGCACGGTCCCTACAGGCATATCTGGGACTGTTGCAAAAGGGGAAAGGGGTGTAAATGGAGCAGAGTCATGCAGCCGAAGATCCTTATTATGATAGTTCCCTTCTAGCCCCACTAGTTTGCTACAAACAACAAAACAGGGGCAAAGGCAGGAAAGGGGTTAAAAAAAACACTTTACATACAGTAAAAGGGCATGTACACCTTTGTTTGTATTGTTTGTAGTACAGGTTCTAGCTTGAAACAGGAAATCCCAAAGCCTTTGTATAGGCATACAGGCAATCCCTTTGTCTAGGCATTGTGAGAGCTCATGGCCTGGTAGACCCAAGCAGTTGGCAGAGCTTATAGAGAGTGCTCTTCTTGCATGGTGGGAGTTCAGGAGAGAGAGAAGGAAGGAAACCAAGTAGGGACCCATCTCCACAGGTCATAGAGGACAAAACTGAAGGGATGAAATTTTCCTCTATTCTCATATGATACAAACAATTAGTCTTTGCAGTCGGAACATTTATCCCCACAAACAGTCTCAGCCCTCAAAGCAGCTAGCCTAGTACTGTTTACCTGACTGATAGCGGCTACCTGCGGTCTCAGACAGAGGCAATTCCCAGCCCTGCAATCAACAATGCTTTTAGCTGGAGACAACAGGGACTGAACCTGAGGCCTTCTGTACACAACCCATGTACCTAAGTTGCAGGCCTCACCATGTGTGGATGTACAATTATTTCCTTTTCATGTATTTTTATTTTATAAAATTGTTAAATAGTTTAATCAAGATATATTAGGCATTACATCAAAACATCAAAGAAAAATCATACATCATACATCAGCCACTTAGAGAACATCAAACAAAGGATATTGGTTTTATTGAGCTCCATATTAGATGCTTATCATTCTGGGACACAGAAAAATATAGACAAAGGGGGCAGAAAATAAAATGAGGGGGAGGAACAGCAGGGAACAGTAGAGCTATCTTTGCAAAGTGAAGCACTCCCAAAAGGCTGTCAGATTTCCACAAACATGTCTTCTCTGTTTCTGAATAATTATTTTCCCCATTGGCAGCTATAAGATTGACAGCTCCAGCAGTCAAGTTTCATAACTCAGTTGGGTCCTAGTCTTCAAGTCCTCAGTATAATTTGCTAAGCAATTAAAGCAGCCCTGGAAATCTAGGCATTCTGATTAAAACCATGGACTACACAAACGCAAGATGCAGTGTCATAAATGTATGTGCAGGGCAGAATGCAAAATATATTCTTCTAATCATATCTACTCGCGACCAGAGAATTATCTTACAAGTCCAAAGCAAAAGTAATAAATCTGCCTCAGGGGCATTGTGATGCCAACAGGAAGCAGATTCAGTTATATGAACTCTAATCAGAACTAATGGTGTAATACTGCATAAGCCCTATATAGAATTTTATTTTATTTTTATTTATTTGCTGTACAAAGAGTAGCCAATGATATCTGACCTAAAGGAGTTGTCCTCTGAGCAGGATCAATAGCCAGAGGTGGCACTAGGGCTTGTGGACCTCCTCCCATACCAGACCATATAGAATAAATTATAATTGTTGGCATCCTTCAGTCTCGGAAGACTATGGTATCGTGTTCTGAATAGTGGTTCTGGAACAGAGTGTCCTCTCCACTGCGCGAAGCCTGGGTAAAGTAGATATGGAGGATAGACTGTTTCCCATGCAGCAAATCCCCCCTCTCCACATCACTGAAATGGTCCAATGGAAAGGCAGAGGCCAATACGGTTGGTTCCAGCGGCGTCGCAGGAGTTGCCAGAACATGACTGTGTTCAGCCATGAACTGCCTCAGGAACTCCGGCTCCAGATTTTGCCTCGAGGTTGACTCCTGAAGCCTTTCCCATAACTGGATGTAGCCACAAGGCAGTGGAGGTTTGGGATCAGAGTTTTCCTTCTTGTTTGGCTGTACTTGTCGTAAGAGGTGACTAAACAGCCACCAGGTAGATGGGACTCATTAGCCTGGGAAGGCAGCTCATCTGAAATTATAATATCCTACTTTATAACCTGAATGCAATGGCGTCTCTAGGGTGGCTGTAGCCCCCATTAACTTTATTTATTTTACTCTATTACAGGTCACTCAACAAATCAGTAACCAACCAACACACACAAAAATCAATGGCCAACTTGATGATTCACACAACTGAATAAGAGTTCTAGTATTAGCTCTGATACATGGAAAATGAGAGCTGACTCATACAAACATTTTATTGGTTCCCTACTGTGTCAAAATAACACGTCATTGACTCTCAGAACAATCAGTCTATAGTTGGTCAGTTTTGAGTTAAAGAAATGGAGGAGGTGGCCATGTGAAAGTAATTGAGGTGATGATGACATCACCGCAGTTACTTCCAGGTCAGGGGCAGAGGGTGGTAAAGGCAGAGGTTGTCCTGGGTGTAGGAAAGCCCAGGACCACCTCTTATCAGAATAGTCTTTGGAGGCCAGGTCTATCAGGTTTCCAGCTATGGAGCCCAGGTCTATATGCCTACATAGCATTGGCAACTAGATACAGTAACATAGAAAACCAAACCAACTCCTAAGTCTTTCTATAATATTTTAAATACAGATCATCACTGCAGACAATTAGCACCCTTGTATTTAGACTCACACTAGAATGGAAAGTGTATTCCACAAAAATATGGAATTTGATCTGTGTGGCCCACATCATCCTGATAAGTAGAAAAATATGAAAGGAAAATATTTGTACATCCTTCCCTCATTGTAAGGGAGGACAAACAGGCCACAAAATAGCCAGGGCCCTTCCAAACCACTCAGAAAGCTGAAATGTGTTAGATAGCTATGTGGTGGAAGGTACACTGGTTCTACAGAACTCTGCACATGAGGCTTCCAATTGACTGTATGGTGCCAGAAGAGGCCTCAAACCACAGCCTCCAGCAGCCAGTCTCCACTGCCTTGTGTCCTGTCCTACCAGTGCAGTTAACAAGGGGAAGGCCTTAGGGAAATGGATTAGGCTAGTTGGCCTAAGCCTTGTTCTTTTACAGCACCCCTCTGACAGTAGCAGGAAGGGAAACTGATGTCACTCTGCACAAGAGGAAGCAAATGACCTGGGATTGCAAAAGGACCCCGTTGACCCTATATTAGAGCTCTCCTAAGCTTGGCTCCTCAGATTGAGCAAACCTGTCATACAAAGTGGTCAGACAAACTTGTATAGCCTGGCCTGGCCACCTGTCCATCCTTGACCACGTCCTTCACCTCAGACCATTCTGATCCATGTCTGCCTGCTCTGGTACCCAATCCCAGCCTGTCTCAACCACATCATCTGCCTCTGATTTGCCTGAAGCAAATTTGCCTGATTTTGCCTGAAGCAAATCAGATCTAGACCTAGAGATATGGCCTGTTTTGGAACTTGACCTGATGCAGTAAACATTTAGGAAAAACATTGCCTTATAAATAGAAGCCAACAATCTGGCACTGAGTTAGTCAAGACACACAAGGGACCAAACATTGAGCTACGAAAGTTCTCTTTTCTCTTTATACTCTTTAATGAAGCCTTGGACTGGAAGTTCCTGGAGCATCCAGGAGTAGATCTTCATTTGAGGAATGTAGGCTTATTTCCCATTGTCTGGCACACTGTCTGACTCACTCATTGATGAACATGTTCATGGTAAAAGTACATGGTACTTGGTAAAAGTACTCAGAGCAAGCCAAGACATAGAAAATGTTGTCTCTAGGAGAATTTGGACTGAAGGCTGATGTTCCTGGTCCTGTACCTCCTCTTCCCTTCCATTCTTTGCCAGCTATCTGCCTGCAGCTGTAATTGTATTGCAGATGCCTTACTTGGGCTTTTAAAACCAGAAATGATAGACTAGCAAGTTGCTGCATTTTAAGAGGGCTACCTATACTTGTTGTTTGCAAGACCGGGCTAAGGGATTTATGACAGTGGAAGACTCTTCCGAAGTCGTAAACTGGCTTTCAGAGGTATGTGCAGCACACCGTTGGTGGCCATTTTATAACCACTGCTGCAAATAGCAGCAGTAGACTGTGCATGCACACCTGTGTGTGTGTGGATCTTAAAGTGCCCTTACTGGAGAGTGGGAGAGAAGAGTGCAAAGTTGCCCTAAGGCAGCATCCATGTTTTCCTGTCTGGATACAACAGCACAGGACTATCTAAGCTCTCTGTGCCACCTTTAGAAAAGAGTATCTGAAATGGATACTCAGTTTTGGCTGTAGGAACAAGAGCCAACCGGTTGCAGTGGTGAGAAGGGGGCCCCTATGGTAAGTTGCCATTTGGCAGTCAGATATTTGCTCACTGGGTAATAAATGCTACATGCCTCCGGCAAACAGGAGTGGCAGCTGCACCCCTGCCATACATAATGGTGAAAGGCATATGGGACTCAGGAATTCCAGAGCAGACTGTTATGCTCTTTTGCACAGTGGGGAAAATAGTGCTTGGCCATTGCTTAGCAACCTGCCAATTTGCTCCCCAATGGTTTCTCCTCCACCACCTCATTCAGAAGGTTTTGCAGAAAATGAAAACTAGCAGAGAAGCCAAGCAAGAGAGTTACCGCAGATACCCAAGTATAAGTCGATCTCACAGATAAGTTGAAGGCAGGTTTTGAGCCAAAAATCATGGAATTTTCTATGACCCATGGATAAGTCAGGGGATTAAACTTAGGGGGTGTCTGACTATAATTTTGTCTGTATTTACCCAAGGCCAGATCCTGAAAAATAACCTACCAGTAATTGTTACCTAAGAATTGTACAGTCTCTAATTTATTAACCCATTTCTGCCCAGCTCACAGGTGTACACATTTGATCCCTGTTGCATATATGCAGTGGAGGGCAGAAATGGCTTAAAAATATAGTAAAAGATCATAAGATACATTTTCATTCATTAACTTTTAAAATTCTATTTTTTCACAACCTTTTCGTAAAAACTATCAGAGTAAGTGCACTGTAAACAACTTACTAGTAGAACCATTAATCAAACCCTTCTTTTGGTGTGTTAAGCCAGAGGCTCTACATATAATATGCAGCATATAACACATAACCGGGAGTGTGCAGTTCAGTTCACAGCAGAGAGACAAACAGGGACTGAGTGTGAGCAGCTACACATAATTGCAACCTGATTTACTCAGAAGTAGACCCATTGCTTTTCATGGGTGTTTTACTTAAGTAAAAGAGCACTGAATTATAGCCTCAGATTTTGTTTCAGATGGAAATGAGGATTACATCCTGGTGCTTAACAGACCTCTGCCAAGCATTTGTCAAAGGGGACAAGGGTGCAGAAGGGTTGGGTGTGATCCTGCAAAGAGAACGAGGCATGCTTGATTTAAATGGAAGCTTTGAGCCCTGGCTTACTTTTTTCTCAGGAGTGAAAATGTTAACTTTGGCTGCAGCTTGCCCCCCCCCCCTCAGCCTGGTTGCCCTGGAGACTAATTGTCCTGTAGCCTGATTGAAAGGGGGAAAGAATCTGAGCCTGGATACTGTTTCTGAAGAGATTAACAAGGTGCCTATGCAGTACTGTGTACTATTTCCCCTTCTGTAGCTCTGTATTCTCCTCCATGTCCTCTTGCTCTCCTCTGGGCTTCTCTTGACTGCTGCGGAGTGCCTGAACAGCCCTGACTCTAGTGACCCGCAGATAAGAAGAGGAGATGATCTCGGCTGGATTTATTGGTAGAAATTCCTCGCCTTATAAGCCGGTATCTACTATAGATTTGAATGCGATCTCCCATGACTATTACAACATCAGAAAGAAACATGCAAAACAGGTAAGGGTGCCAACATTTCTATTGGCCCAGGCCTGTGCCTGGTAAGGATTTTTCATTGACTTTATCATCATATCAGAAAACCACTACCTGCTCAAGAGCAGGACTAATAAAAATGCTGGCAATCCTAGATGTAGGAAACCTAGAAAGAAAGAGAAACTTCAGGCAATTCAGGCTTCATGTTACCCAGTGTCATAGGGATGAGGAGCAGGGGGGAAAGGAAGTTTCGTGTCAAGTTGGCAGTTTGACAAACATTCCTCAGCCCAGGCCTCCCTTTCCCTTGCAAACCATGTTCATTTCTCAGCCTGACACACAGCTCAATGGCAGTTTCCTGGGCAGGAGGCCTCACAGCTGCATCTAATGGAATGTTTTGACATCTCTGAATTATGCTAGCACATCTTTTCAGCTATAGGGAATAAAGAGAGCAGGAGGAAAAATATGGCAACAGAAATAAGAGGAGTCAGTGCAAACAGGCAGGAAACACACCAGCTGTTCTGCAAGACCAGGGGTGCCCAAACCCTGGCCCTGGGGCCACTTGCAGCCTTTGAGGACTCCCAATCCAGCCCGCTGGGAGCCCCTAGTCTCCAATGAGTTCTGGCCCTCCGGAGACTTGCTGGAGCCCACACTGGCCCAACACAACTGCTCTCAGTGTGACAGCCAACTGTTTGACCTCTCGCGTGAGCTGTGGGATGGGGGCTCCTTCAATTGCTTGTTGTTTCACGTCTGTGATGCAGCAGTGGCAGCAAAGGAAAGGCTGGCCTTGCTTTGTGCAAGGCCTTTTACAGGCTATGAGCAATTGCAAGACCTTCATTCATTCATATAAGTTCCATCTCTAATGTATTCATTTATGTAAATTTATTCAAATTTGAAATTTAAATTAACTCTTTTTAATTTAATCTGACAGTGTCAGAGAGATGTGGCCCTCCTGCCAAAAACAGGACACCCCTATGCAAGACCAATAAGCACACAGATAGGCATAAAATTTGTCACTAAGATTCTTAATCGCTCCTGCTCCTATCTTCTCTGAAAGCAGGAGTGACCAAAGGCACAGGTGGACACAACTATGCCAACTCTTTGATTGTCAAAGGCAGTGGCATTCCCAGAGGGGGGGGACAGTGCTAAGTTTTGCAGGGTGCCTCAACACACCACATAAGCTGCCCCTCCCCCCCCCGAGATCGGAGCCATCGGGCAGTGAGAACAAAGAGGAGGTGACACCTTTGCTTTGTTCTCACCACCTGGAATGGCTTCAACAGTGAAAGTCAGCTTACACAGCACATTGAGACACCCTGCAAAACTTAGCACTGAGCTTCCCCTCTGGTAATACCACTGGTCTAAGGGAGGAAATTTCAGAAGGTACAGTTCATCTCACCCCTGCATGACAATCTGCATTGAACAAAAATCTTTTTTCTACAAAAGTGGTGAAGTGCAGCAGCTACTATTGCTCAGCCTTCCATGGAGGACTGGGCTAACTCAATATGTGGCAATAGAGCTACCTGGCATGTCAGAATGTAATATGTGCAACTCTATACTGGAAAAGGCTACAGACAGACAGACAGACAGACAGACAGACACCTCCCTGATCCAGAATTTTGGACAGTAGGGTACCATTCAGAAGCAAGTGTTCCTATCCAACCCACTCATGATTTTGCCAATTATGTTCCTTGCCCCTCATTCAATCACTGATCAAATGGGCTGGGAGCAGATAAAGAGAACACACAATCTACTCCCAGCATACACAAAATGTATTGTAGAAGCAGCAAATCATCTGCAATAGGTGGATAATATCACTGACCTGCCTTGCAGACCTGTTGCAAGATTACTGAAATAATGCCTGCGATATACTTTGAGAATCATGGAGCTTTAAGGTCCTTGACAGTCTGGCACCAGGGTGACTTAAGGATATCTGCTTTGTTGTCTGGCCATCTTTTATTTGGGCACATAGGTTGCATGTGTACATGGCACCTCTTGCCTGCCAGGACGACTTTGGAATTGGACTGATGGCAGGGCTGGCTTTAGCCTGAAGCGACTGAAATGCTTACATATGGTGGTAAGTTTGGGTGGGGGGGTGGAATTGACAATTGGTGCCCCCCAGCACTCACTGAGCCAACATGACTACCTTCTTCTCCTTCTCCTCAAAGGGGGCAAGGAAAGGAAGAAGCAGCAAACCTACCTAAATTTCTGGCTGACATCCTCCTGCCTCCATGGCACTTCATCCACTTTAAAATAAAAAATGGAAGAAATGGCACAGAAAGGGGGCAGCTAGCCAGAGCTCAAGTTTAAGGGGGTGGATCTCCATGCTTCCCTGTCCTTGCCCCCTCTCCCTAAGATGCTTTCCTGAGCAACTGGAGACAGGCGAGGAGGCAGCGGTGTGGTATGCATGTACATATATACACACATGAATTTATTTTAAAGGGAGGAATGTGAAATTTACAACCTGCTTCAAGGAGCAGCAGGGCTTAGACTGGGCATGAATGATGGCAAAAGGCTGGGCCTCAGAGGAAATTTATCAGGGGGTACAGTTTCTTTTGGGCCCCTTTGCAGAGGGGGAGGGATGAAACAGAGCAGGGGAGGGTGGTGATGGGTGAGCAGAATGGGGGCAGGGAGTGGCAAAACAGGGTAGGGGGAGGGTGAAGCCTGCTGGAATAGTCTTGGAGCCCAGGTCTACCCATCCATGTGGCATTAGCAGCTTGATACAGTAATATGGAAAACCAAATACACTCCTAAGTCTCTCTAAAATCTTTTAAATATAGAAAATTATGCAGAAAATTAGCATCAACGTGTTTAGGCTCACACTAGAATGGAAAGTGTCCAGTGTGTACCAAAACTTGCTCCTCCAGCAGCTGTAGTCTTGCAGCTGTGTTCCTGAGCTCCTATATACTCCTTCATGGTAAGCAGATCCACAAGTTAAAGAGCTACTGTAGCAGGCCAGTTTCCTCCCAGATTTGACACTATTAAGGACTGTCATGTATGCATCCCTCAGCCCAGTATATATGACTTGCCAGTAGCTGCAGCTACAAGCATGTGGTAGTATACCAGCATCCTGGTTTTTGAGGAAAGCACTGGACTCATGTAATGGGACTGTTTTCTGCTGTACACTGTTTTTATTTATTCTATTTGCACCCTGCTTTTCCTGTTTCAAAGACCTCTCCATATGGTTTCTGGCAGACATCCTGCACTGTCATGATAGATCTGCTTCACATCTACTATCTATTGACTGGTGCATTAAATTCTGTCATTGGAAGCTGCTTTGAACAGTTTCCCATGGAAAGGCAGGTATAAATATATATTTTTTAATACTAAATGCTACACTATTTGACAAAACAGAAGCTCCATCCTCTTTGCATTTGGTCACAGCTGCTATGTGCATTAAACTCTTTCATATATGTTACACGTACAGACACACACAATCCAGCAGCTCACAGCTCACGTAGAGCAGATCCATCATGATGGTGCAGGGTGTTTGATTTTTTGCTTGAGTGAGATCAGGATCCCTGGAAACCGGAGTCACATGGCTCATCTGTACTAATTACCAGAGCAAAACCTCTTCTTCCCAGCAGAGAGAAACAGCATGACTAGGAGGGAGAGGCCAACCCTAATCCCAGTCCAAACCTCATCCTACAACCCCATCCCAAGCCCAACCTGACATGCAAACAGTCAGGGGTCTAACAGCACAGCATCAAATCATCCCACCCCTTTCAAGTTTGCTCCCTCCCTTCCCATCAACAGATTCTTTGGAATCAGGCAACAGGCACAAAAAGAAGGGCGGGGAACCGAAGCAGTTAATTAACAAGCATCTTCCCATTGTGAAAACCAGCTATCTCCGGTCCCGGGAGGTGGGCGCACAGCACAGGCTGGGCCTTTAGCTTCACAGCAGAGGAGAACAGAGTGCCCCAGCCACCAGCTGAGCAGCTGACTGTCACCATCTGTCACCCGCCAGCAACCTGAGGGGACGGGGTTAAAAGAGCAATCAAGAACATTTTGACAGCATTTGCTTATGGAGGAGGAGGGGGGGAGAAGTGGTCAGTACATTTCTTGCACAGTAAAGCAGCTGATGAAACAGAAAGGGAATGAAGGAATAAAGAAGAGTGGTTTTCCACCTGATCAGCAAGATGGCTTTTGTCTGGGACATTCTGTCTGGCACAAAGCTGTTCCATTCAGGGCTTTGCATGAGCCAAAAGCCTTTGCTGCTAAGCAGAGAATACCACAAGTAAATATACAAAATAGAGAGAGAGATTTCTCTAAGTCAAACACCACCGTATTCAGTTTGGTAAAATTCTAGACAGGCTGTAAAGAGCTTCAAAAGTATCTCTCCAAACCACTTGAATTGGGCAACTGAAGGGCAAACAAGATTCCTTATAAGAAAAAGCAAACAAACCTCGCTTCACATGCACAATGAGTCTAATTTGGCTCCACAATACGAACAGTGTGCAGAGTGTGAACAGGAGCAGGAAATTATTCTCTCTCTCAAAATGCTAGAACTCAGAGTCATCCAGTGGCAAGCAGGCTCAGGAAAAACAAAATGAAGCATTTATTCACACAATGCATAATTTAGTTATGGAAGTCATTGACAGAGAATGCAATAATGACCGTCAGCATAAATAGATTTAAAATAAGGACTAGACAAATTCATAAAGGGTAGGATAGACTGGCCGTGATAGGGAATCACTGAGCTCCAGACAAACAGGATATGTGTGAGTGCGCGTGCTGCTATCATACCCTGCTTCCTAGAGGCTTGTAGCTGGTTAGCTTTGGAGAACACTACTGGATTTCCCCTGGGGGCTGGGGATAAGAATAGGCCCTCAGTTTGGCTGTACTTGTCGTAAGAGGCGACTAAACAGCCACCGGGTAGATGGAATCGTCAGCCTGGGAAGGCAGCTCATCTAAGAGAAGGAAACTCTGACCTCAAACCTCCACTGCCTTGTGGCTACATCCAGTTATGGAAAAGGCTTCAGGAGTTAACCTCAAGGCAAAATCCGGAGCCGGAGTCCCTGAGGCAGTTCATGGCTGAACACAGTCACGTTCTGGCAACTCCTGCGACGCCGCTGGAACCAACCGTATTGGCCTCTGCCTTTCCATTGGACCATTTCAGCGACGTGGAGAGGGGGGATTTGCTGCATGGGTAACAGCCTATCCTCCATACCTACTTTACCCAGGCTTCGCGCACTGGAGAGGACACTCTGTTCCAGAACCACCATTCAGAGCGTGACACCATCGTCTTCCGAGACTGAAGGATGCCAACAACTGGATTAGATGGACCTTTGGCCTAATCTAGCATTGGCAATGCTTAACTGTCTTAGATTAATTGCTGGTTACATGAACCCCAAGTGCAGGAAACAGGGTCGCAAGCTGACCAGAACACACAGCTTGTCTCAGTCAGTGACACACCTGAATTGAGTGTACAGGAGTCAGCGAAACAGACATGTTTTTGTGACTTGAACCTCATGACTCAAGTTCCCATCCCTGGAATTCACCACCTTGAGACATTATGAGGGCTACTAAGATGGCCTTAAAAAGGGACTTGTATATTGTATTGGCAACCTTCAGTCTCGAAAGACTATGGTATCGCGCTCTGAAAGGTGGTTCTGGCACAGCGTCTAGTGTGGCTGAAAAGGCCAATCCGGGAGCGACAATCCCTTCCACACCGGGAGCAAGTGCAGCCTGTCCCTGGTCCGTCTCCCTGGCTATGGGCCTTCCTTCTTTGCCTCTTAGCCTCAGACTGTTGGCAAAGGGACTAATGTTCACAGAACATAGGACTAATGACTTTTTAGCCACTGATCCTCAAAATACAGAGAAAGTGTTCTCTATGGCAGCGGTTTTCAAACTCTCAGGAAAACCACTGTAAGTACTTGCAGGGGTGGGGGCAGGGGAAAGGCAGCAGCGCAATCCTGGGGATTGTGCCCCTGCCTCCTGGCTGCCCCCGCTCCTTAAGGGGGCAGAGGCCAGGGCCCACAGGCTGGGGTGTCGCAACGCCCCAGTTTGAAAAGCCCTGCCCTATGGAATAGTAGATACTGTATTGGGAACTACAAAAGGAGGGCTGTTTTCATGCCCTGTTTGCAAGCTTTTCAGAGGCATCTAGTCAGTCCTCCCACTTGGGTGGGCCCTGAAAGAGTCATTGTACCACCTCTACCCAAAGTCTGTTGACCACAGGGATGCTGATCCCTTCTGAGGGTCTTGTATAATTCGCAGATGCCCAGCAATGCTGACCTGACACCTGTGCTAGTTGGTCACTGTTGGAAACAGGATACTAAATTAAGATAACCTTTGGTCTCATCCAGTTGGGCTCTTCTCTTGACACTTGCTCCACTGACATTGTTCTTAAAGGCACAGAAACCTTGCTTTAAAATATCCCCATCTTTATCAACAACCTGTGATGTCTATTGTGTTTATATACTGGCACTTCCATTTACTACCCAAGTCCTTCTCTTTTCCACATGAGACATAGGAAGAGGCTTATAGCAACTTAACCAGCTAATAGCAAATTTAGCCTTATGAAATAAGTAGAAAATAAGTATAATTACAATTACTCTTACAGTCCAGTCCTATCCAACTTTCCAGCACAGAAGCAGCTGCGAAGCAGCCTCGAGGTAAAGGAACAAACATTCTCTCGGTTAGGTTTATGTGTTTCATGTAAACCAGGAGGAGTTGCTGTTCACAGCTTGGTGGACCTGAAACTGCTCCTGCTGGTAGCTCAGAAGGCAAACCCAGATGCTTGATGTGATGACCACACTGTGAAGGATTCTATCTGGAAGAGTTCTACAAACTGCCCATAGAACAATTATTGTAAAAACTCATTTGTACTCTGCTATGGAGTTTTGCAAACCACCTTGGCATTTGCTCTGGCATGGGAAAGGCAAGATTTAAACTTCTCAAATAAATAAACATACACATTGCTCTCAGAGATAGAGGGTCCTTCTGATGTGCATCAAATTATGGAGACTATGGCCCACTTCCCAAGCTTTAAGCTGGGGAGCTTGGCTCAAGAATGGAAAGATAGGTCTCTGAGAGAGAGGATGAACACTTTAAAAAAATCCATGTTTCTGCTGTCACTAAGAAGTCATCTGTGTCACTCTGAGTGAGTGATTCACAACAATGTATGAAAAGTTTCTGAGTCGTACTGGATTTAGTGGGTGGGCTGCATTGACTCAACCACAGGCAGTGGGGGTGCACCAACACAGTATCAATGTAAGGGCTCTACGTATTTGCATTGAATATTGATGGCAACCCATTATGCAATATTTAAATTTAGATCTTAGGCACCATTTTTGCCACAAAACACTGCAAATAAAAGGGTAAACCAATTCAGAAGTGGGGGGAGAGAATGCTAATATTATACGGAGGCTATGATCCAGGGCTCCTCTAGCCCCCTCCTAATCCAGAGGTGCACCCAAGGCTTTTCTTTCATTTCTAGTATTGCAAATTTCATTATCACCACCATCAGTACATACACTGTTTAACATTCTTTCCCATTCTAGAGGCCTTTCTAAAAAATATGACTGATTATTATCACTTCTCCAGTCCCCAATTATGGGCATTATTCCCAACTTTGTTCATTATCTCTCCCAGTTCTTCTCTTTTCTGGCCTCCCCCTTATTTCTCTAGACCAGTGTTTCTCAAACTGCGGGTCGGGACCCACTAGTTGGGTTGTGAGCCAATTTCAGGTGGGTTCCCATTCATGTCAATATTTTATTTTTAGTATAATAGACTTGATGCTACTATGGTATATGACTGCATTTGGGGAAATGTTACAGACCTGCACTTTTAACAAGCTACTACAGTATGTATATTCTTTTAACAATGATAATCAATGGGACTTATTTCTGGGTAAGAGTGGGTAGGATTATAGCCTAGGAAAGTTACAAATTTTACTGCTTAATGATGTCACTTCTGGCCATGACATCACTTCTGGGGGTCCTGACAGATTCTAAAAAGTGGGTTCCCATGCTAAATGTGTGAGAACCACTGCTCTCAATTTAAAAAACAAAGTTTCTTTGCTCCATTGATTTAAAAACAGCCTTGCTGAGCTTTGTGCTGCAAGATAAGAGTCATCAACAAGACAATCCATCAGTCAGTGCTCCTCAAAGACCTTACAAAGAACTGAGAGCTTACACTTAGCCCCTCCCTTCACCAGTGCAAAGTATCTTTCTTTCAGTGCCCAGTGGGAAGGGAGGGGTCCGCTGGAGAGAGAAGGATTGATGGACTGTCAGCCAGTTGCCCCCCCCTCATTAAGGAGGCTATTGTTAAAGGACTGTTCAGTTTTTTGAACTGATTTTAAAGGGGTGCATTTTTCCCCTTCTCCAGGGTTCAGCACATTCCTTCTCATTTGCAGGGGCCCTTCGTGTTGAGTCCGTGTATAAATAGGCTGGACCCGTAATGGAAAAGGGGAAGAAAACTGGCAATCATCCTTCTGGGCTTGGAAGCACCTAACCAAAACTGACAGGTCACAGCGGGAGGGGGGATTACAAAGAAGAACAGGGTTGTTGTAACTTTTCAAATATTCCAACTTCAGGAAGCCCTTTCCACTGACTCATCTGCCATGCAACCACAATGCATTTCAAAGGTTTCTGGGGTATGCTCCAGTTCATGTATGACTGTGGGGCTCAAGCCTCTGGGGTTTTATCACTGATGGGTAGACCAATCCCAAGCTGCCCGGTGCGCGAGGCTGCCACGGTATCCAGCGCGCCACCAGGCAGCGGCCAGTGGTTCCTCAGGGGAAGGGGACTTTCATCTCCTTCCCCTCAGTAAGGGAAGCAGTCCTGCAATGGGGCTACTCAATTCTACGGCAGCTCTGGAGCTGCCACAGGAGAGTCCCAAGTCGGACTGAGCAGACCCACATGGGGCTCAGGATCCAGTGGAGCAGAGAACCACCAGTCCCACCCACCCTCCTCCCTCCCTGTTCCCTCCCCCACCACGCCTCCTCCCCACCCTCTGCCAACCTTTCCCCAGCCTCCTCCCGCCCTGGAACACCTCCTCCCCAGCTCCCACCACACCCCCACTCACCTCTCCTCCGCTAGGTGGTCTGGGTGAGCGCCAGGCAGCAGGCTGCTGGCCTCCCACAGGTGCTGGCCCAGCATGGGCTCATGCTGGGCCAGTGCTGGCACTCAGCTGGCACTAATCCTCACAAACATACTTTATGGCATATTTGCAACAGTGCACGCCAGTGGTAAGCCAGCATGCCGAGCTCAGGATTGAGCTCTTATGTAGGAGTGTGACCAAGAATATTCCAGTACACTGTAATCTCATGGAACTGCAGACTCAATGCCTAGCCAGGGACCACAAAGGATGTAACTTTGCTACAAATCTATATCCATGTTATACTTATCTAACTGTGAAACCTTCTTACCAAGAGTCCTGGGAATTGTAGTTTGGTGAGACTGCTTTGAATAGAGACCGTGGCACACTCACTGAACTACTGTTCCCAGGGTTCACTTGGAAGAAGGAATGACTGTAACTCACGTTAAGTCTGTTACAGAGTCACCCAAACTGAACATCCCTAGGAAGCAAACATTAAGGAAACTCAGAAACATCTGATTCTGCAAATGGAGAGGTTGCACATTGCTCTATGAAAACCATATGGTGTGGTGGCCAGGTGATGCTTTATTAAGCACCAGAGTGCAAAGCATCAGATTTGAAGCTGCACCTGGTATTGAGTGCAGGTAAAAGCTGCCCTGGTGTGTATCTGCCATACAAGTTATTCAGCAGTACAACCACACCAGTATTTTCAGTGGGAGGTGAATAAAAGATGGTATCTTCAGAAAATGCTACCACACAGTCTAGGGGCATTTGCTAAGTATTATTATTCAAGCTGACAAAAATCCTAGATTGTAGGCTGTAATTTCACATCCCATTGAACAGTACGATGCCCTGAAGCACTGTGCTGGAACAACAGATTGGTAACTAGAAAGTGTTGCCTTCCAATAGAACTACACTCTATCCGTTGCCAGTCTACCTAGAGGTCTCTGTGTACAGCCGACTCCAGCAATTCATGAAAGAAAATCTAATTCAGGAATACTTATTAAAAGCATCCAGTTACACCTTTAAAACTGAAATTCCATTGAAAAACTGTGAGTTTTTATCAACTATGGCCAACTTCATCAAACTGAACTCTCTTCAGTCTTATGACAGACCAACACGACTGCTCTGCTGTATAATCCTGGAATGCTGATAATAGAGAAACATTGTGATTTGACAACAACAGTTACTGGTTACTCTTGCTGGACTGCCCTCTCATGCCCACAAGGCTTTCTAAAACCAACTGCCCTATGGCAAAGAATCCAAGCAGAGGGAAGGAGATGAAAATACCACCAGAGACTTCCACATCTCCCCTCAATTGGATTGTTTTTGTTTGAAGTATATAAAGCCAGGGTCAGCAGAGAGTTAACAGAGGGCAAACTGCAGACCACTAGTACCTGCTGGAATTCTCATGAAGGATACTGGAATGTGTGGACCTTGGTTCATTCCTACAAGGCACTTCTTCTGCTTTTAAGGAAGAGGGCATACTGAGGGTCACTGGACACAGACTAGTTGTGCCTTCAGAGATCCTGAGTAGGCTCTCCCATGCTTGGTAAACTAAAAATGCATCAGTGCATCAAGGAAAGTTCAGTTTTTTAAAAAGTAGACCACACAAAACTCATCCGCTCACCCTTGCACACTGAGAGGGAATCATCATGCTCACTATGCATTGCTAAATGCCTGGGATATACCAGATTGTCACATAATGGGACCCTTCCCCATATCTAATTCCCTACACATAGAAGAGTAGTTGTGAAGCATTTTAGCTTGTCCTAGTCCTAATTTTCTATGTGCAGGGGTATTTTTTGTACATAGGAACATCCCATCATGCAAACTCCCTTCTGCATTCTGAAATGGTAGATCCTGGACACTGTTTTACCACCTCAGTGAGATTGGGACAGAAAAATGTCTAGCACTCCCTGCAGACAAAACAAAACAACAACAACAAAAACTTATCTCTCTCTTTGATCACAACTTCTGTCTTGCTATGTTGTCAATACTATATAGGCAGCTTTTTCAAAAAGGAGCAGCAGGAAATTCCCAAAATTGTAGAGGTGTTTGGGGAAGGGGAATAGCTTTAAAAAAAAAGATATGTAACAGCAAAGGGGTAGGTAATGACAAGAGAGGAAGCTCTGCACTTTTCACTTACATCACAAGCCACACACACATCACAAGCCACAGAAAACAGCACACCTATAACTTTCTACAGTTTAGTTGATGGTGTAATAATTGTAAGAATTACCCCTCCTCCCCAAAAAGGTATTAAACGGTCAGTAAGACAACATGAAAAAGGGTAATAGGAACACTATGGTACTGCTTTGGAAAATTCAATTGTCTAGACTGCCAGAAAAATGAGTTAGCAAACAGAGCTTGAATTGGTGGGGCAGGGGTCTACTGTGGAAGTTTCCCTTGGAAACGAGAAGGATCTGAGAGAGTTTTCACACAACACTAAAACACATTAGAGTATTTTTTTCTTCATTGTTCATACATGTGTCTATGCAAGACAGAAAGCTAATTATAACCAACATACATTTAACATTCACATATCTAACATAAGAAGTTCAAAACAAATACAAAACCCATACTTGCAGCCTTGTGTGAATATGCCCCAAAGTTTTCTTGTGCAAGTTAAGTGAAACATTTCCTAACACAGGCCTCAGCTCCTCTCCATGGTGCTGAAAATTCTGTGAACAGCTACTGCATCTCTACTCCTTGCAACCTGCAAACTATCCCTCCTTCCCTAGCTTATTGACAAAACCCTCAAATGTGGCATTAGGCTCCATCTTTCATACAGTAAAGTTCAACAAGTAAATAGCTTGTGAAAGTAAGATAAGCTAACCCTGGGTTTCTCCAGGACAAAAAGTACATTAAACATGGATCTCTACATTCCAGTAAGTCAAGGGTAATAAGAATTACAGGAGGTACAAAATGCTGCATCTTGAACTAGAGAGGACAGGACGGACTGGTCTTTTCCTTGAAATACATTATTCTGGGATGAAAGGGACAGAAATTGGGAAAGCTAAACAAGTAATTCAGAGCTATAGCATCAGGGTCAGTCATTCATCACAATCAATACATTTGAAGGTGCCCTCCAAGGGCTATTCACTGAACTAGTTTTATGTACAAGGACTCAGCCTCACTTAGACCATAGGAAATAACAAAAGCAAAGTTTGTTTGGTTAAAATAACAACCATGAAGATGGCAGCTGGGTCACAGCATGCTAACATGGATGGATTCCATCATAGAAATTCCATCTTGTGGCACCTCAAAAGGTTTACTGTGTATTAAACTTTCATGGGCAAGAGCCTTCTTTGTTAGATGTATGGAGCAGTCACTTGAATGGGTAAATTTCTCACAATCCTGTGCAGCATACCACTTAACACTAAATCTTACAATTTTCATTTATAATTAATACAACCATTGCATTCATTTATGCTTTACCACATCCAACAAAATATTCTATTTTGCATTGCCTAACCTTTTAACCATGCTACCTAGTTAACTGACCACTTCACACATTTGACAGAGGAGATTCAACCTCATGAAAGCTTATGCCACCAGATATTTATTCATCTTTAAGGTGCCAAAAGACTTGCTTGGTAGGTGGGCTGAATCACCAACAGATAAACAGGAGTTGATGATTTGTAAAACTCATACTCATTGCGATTTGTAAAACTCATAAGAGCTTTTTCACAGAACTGTTCGTTATATTCCTTAGGACACGCATTTGATCAACAAAAGGGTCAAATATTTGGGAAATAGTTAAGTATTTTAAAGCAGTAATTTATTCAAAGAGTAATAAAGAACAGAGAATTATGCAGTTTACAAAAACTTATAGAAGACTCTAGTTTTTCTCAGAGAATCAGGTCACAGGGAGGGAAGCCACTTCCTCCCATAGCAAATGCACTATATTCATATATTTGGTACATTTCAGTCCTCTGTTACTTTTCACAGATGCTTATTATTCAGCACTTGGGCAAAAGTTTATCCTAGTTGCCAATAATACTTTTGAGATTGTTTTTGTGTTGTTTTTTTTAATTAACACAATTTAATCAAAATATTCCAGAACAAAAGCATTTACAAAGGGTAGATCTCATCTCAAAAGAAATTCAACAGAAATACCATTTGAGGTTCATGATACCTCCAAACCAGGAAACAGAGCTGATGGGTTTACAATCTCTTGTGAAATTTTAAGAAAAAATGAAGTTATAACTGAGGAGCCTAGGCAAGCCAAATAGAGAAGGAAGTGGTTTAGAAGACTTTCTAAGAAGTAGGTGATTCAAGGATGTATAAGACATGATGTAGTTTGGAGGAAGACTAAACTGGAACTAGATTAGAATATATTCCTATCCTTCTACCCCACTGGTACAGCTGTGCCAAAAACGGATGCACTATATCCAGCATTGGGAGCCTGATAAAGATCTTCTATGGGCCGTATCTGGTCCATGAGCCTTATGTCTGAAACCCCTGATTCAAACCTTCTTGGTTGCCTTTCTGTAATTCTTCAAATGTCTTACAGGTGTGTGTAGCTTAACAAAAGGTTTACCCAGGCCTTCAGTGATGCCATCATCTAATATCCAAGTGAAATCTAGTTCAGAAGAAGACAGGCTGGAAGTGGGTGCCAGAAGAAGTGCCCTGCATCTGTCCCTCCAACTATCATGGGCAATGATAGGGCAATACACTGATAGGGCACCACTGAAGGGCAATACATGCCAATTTACTATTGTATATTTTTACCACCATTGTGTGAAGCGCGCCATTTGGATTTTCTGCCTCAGGCATCAAAATGCCTTTGGCCATCTCCAGGTACCTCACCCGTTATCCTTACTGGTTGAGATGAGGAGAAACTGCCAAAACCAGACAGGGATTGCAACAGCAGCTAACCTGCTGAAACAAAGACTTTTGCAAAGCCGTTAGGAATGTATCAGGGTGCGTCGTTCTCAAAAGTTTGTTTGATGTTTTGGTTCCAGGAAAAATTAAGATACAGTTCAAAACAGTTTAGACTGAGGACGATCATCTTCTGCTTTTGGGAGAGGGGGGCACTATAATCTCCAGACTGTGGCAAGAAGTACATTTTGTTCCTCAAGGGACAAGCTCCATAATAAAGATTTATGCCATCTACCAATAAGGGCTTGAGTTACAGAATGCATGTGTTCAGGTGTACTATTACTTACACATATGTGCATTTCAATACCACATACCACAGCGTATATTACATACAAAAACCAAAACAAAAAAGGTGATACAGTAAAGCAGGCAGTAACTTGTTCCTTACAACTTGAAAAATGTTTTCCATTTTCATAATAACGGAACAATGGGAAATCTTTTAACAAAGTTGATTAAAATTCAACAGAAGTGCAAGTGGCCAAATAAAATTGACTAGATGTGGCCCAAGATACCCAACTTCAGCTTAAACAATACCTTATATTGGGCTAGCTGTTGCAAGTTTACATCTCCTGGAATTATTGGTGTGACACTGATGACCTAGCCAGGGCCAACATGGACTCCTTGAAGATTGCTCTGTCAAGGATGACCACCAATTAATATAATACTTTTTGAGAATACTTATAAAACGCTTCGGGATTGTGTTACTGGGGTTACAGATCGTTACTGGATCCATACCTATCAACACAATCACCCCTAAGAACAAGCACTCAGATCTATCCCTAATTGTATTAAGAGCTAGATTTTTAAAAAGGTTAAGAATACCGATTCATACAATAAAAGAGGAAATGATTCACATATGGTGTGATGGGAACTCTTGCAGAGCACATGGTTGGAATGTGATACAAATTGGCTAAGAACCTCTCTCTGGGATCCCTAATGAATGGAGGTTCAAGAATTGTGAATGAAACCAGATGACAACTCCAGTATTAACAAAGCAACAATTAAATACAGTTACTGTGAAAGAAAGCATGCAACTAATCTAATGCTACCAATTTGCAGGGGGGAAAAGAGAATCAATGGCCATTCCTTTTCATTTTTCAGGATCTTAAAATAAGAAGATCTGTCTGGTCATACTTCTGGAATTTGGGATTTGTTATCCAAAGTTCACCATAAAAGGATCCACCTTAAATAACCAAATAACCTCTAAATGCATAAAGGCTACCTTAATAAAAACTTTCTCCAGCCAGAACACAGCAAAGCCCCAGGGGTACAGAGCATCATCCTTTTCAAAGTTCCTCTTTAAAACTTTGAAAATACACACATCCAGAAAAGTGCAGGGTGATGAATCTGATGGGAAAAGAAACTCTCCTTCCCACCCACCCACCCCCCACAATAAAAACCAACCACACAACATAAACTGAACAAGCCTCCAGGGTAAGCACAGGAAAGACCTGAAAAGAATTTGTAATATTTCCTACCTCTGATCAAGTTGCTGTACCTCTGCTTAGTTTCACTGAGGTTTGTGTATAAAGCACCTTTATAGATTTCCAGAGCTCCTACCACATTGCCATAACGAAATGATAAAAAGTAAAACCACCGGGGGTGGTGGGGGGGTTTGGAATTCAGCAGAGATTAAAATCTACTCATGAAATAAACCATAATATGTTGTCACATTCCACCCAAAGGGATTGCCCCCTTTTCAAGTAAGTATAAAAAGGTGTTGGGCATTCTTGAAGCCATCCATTCCTCCCCAACAGGTAGCAGCATTACACTGAAATTAGCTCCATCTAGGTTTCCTTCTACTGAGGTAGAAAAGCACAATGCAAAAAGAGAGAGAGAGATTTAAAAGAAGGCATTATCTACTTTTAGAAAGCTAGCAATCTACCCCAGACAACCATCACGGCAAACGGCAAAAGCTAAAATAAGCTCTTACCTTGAATAACATGCATGGCTTCTGGAACTGGGCTGTGGTATTATTCCAGAGACATTATTTGTAATAGAAAGAGAAAAGAAGACCGAAAGAGGGAGGAGAGAAGGAGGGGGAAGAAGAGGTGGGGGAAATAAAGAGAGAGAAGACAAGAGGTCTGGGGAATTACAGAAAGGAAAAAGAAAGAAGTAGGAAGGGGCAAATGGAAAGAGTGGGGGGGAAAGGGAAGAAAATAGAGACAGCAAAATCTGTCTCCTGCCCACACAGTGGAAAAGAAATTTCTGACAGGCAAAAAAAGAGACTCACACACATACCAGAGGGAGCAGACAGGGGGATTAACAAAGCAGAACAGGGGAATAAAGCAAACTCAAAACAGTAGGAGAAATGCCCAGGCACAAGGCACATAGAAGACATGGGGTAGAAAAAGAAGATTTACTGAAATCATTATACAGTTTTGGATAAATAGGGTAGTAAATGACCTTGTATTTGCTAATTTAGGGCAGATAGGTTGTTAAGTATTTGGTGACCTGTAAACTCACTCCTTAACAAATTGGACTAGGCAGGGCAGTGGAGAAGCATTTAATGATCCAATATCGCACCACCACACTATCTCCAGAACAAAAAGAACTGCTGTAGGGAGCCTTTGGTGTTTGGTTGCAAGTTGCCAGATGACTTTTAAGACCAACAAAGCACTGCTTTAGGGGAGCTCAGCACAATGAATAGATGCTGCTACCAGAGCAAAAACAGATATTCTATAACAGACAGGCCAGTCTATCCCAAAGGCATTTTTATTACCAAAAGCTCATTCTTAACCCTCATATTCCACTCATCCTTCATGTACCATTAGCTGTTTGTCAGAGATCATGCACACCTGTAGCTTCCACTCATTTCCACAGTATAAAGAGTAATCACTACCTCTGATAACAAGCAGCCTTAAAAAGCTGCACCTGCTCTTGGTCTTATGTTCTGGCTGCCCCTGCATTAGTTGCCCTGCACTTTACATGATGATCTAAAGCAGGGGTCTCCAAACCCTGGCCCGGGGGCCAGATGTGGCCCGCAGCAAGCCTCTATCCGGCCCGCAAGCCAGGCTTGTCCCCTGAAAGCCTCTGGCCCACTCAACTGAATACAACCAGCTGTGCTCTGGTTGTGTCTGGAAGGTGTTCTGAGGGCCAGAGAGGTTGAATGAATGAGCCCATTCATTCATTTATTCACTCATCTAAGTTCCATCTCTAATTTATTTATTTAAATTTTATATTTAAATTCTTTTTCCGGCCCTCAACACCATGCCAGATATCTGATGCGGCCCTCTGGCCAAAAAGTTTGGAGACAAAGTGAACCGCACACAATTCCATCTTATTTTATTTTGAAGCTTCTAGAGATGCTAAGAATTATGGTTTGGGAGTTGGGAGATCCAGATACAAATTCCTGCTCAACCATGAAGCTTCCTGGGTGACCTTGGGTCAGTCATTTGCTTTCAGCCTCACCTACCTCACAGGGTTGTTGTGAGGACAAAAGGAAGGAGGAACCATGCACATCACCCTGTGCTCCTTGGCGGAAGAGTGGTATAAAATGTGAAAAAGAAACAATAAAAATACAAGTCAATAAATTGGAGCCTGAGCAGTCATGAATTTTTAGGCCAGCAGCAGCACCTTAAAGTGAATCTTAAAGGTATCAGGAAGCTACCACAGAGCATTAGAAATTCCTCTGACAAGTCACTCAGACAGAGGAGATTCAGCCAACCTTAAAGCTATATTGCAAGCCCCAGCCTGAGGGCCCTGGCCTCTGCCCCCTTAAGGGGTGGGGGCAGGGGAGAAGACAGTGATGCGATCCCCAGAATCAGGTTGCTAACAGGGCTGCCAGGACTGGGATATTCTCACCATTTTTCACAAAAACCAGAGCGAAAGCAATCATTCCACATTCAGCAGGCTGGGGAGCCCTGCAGATGCTCATGCAGGGCTACCCGCACCCCCAGGACGCTGCTGCAGGGATTGGTGAGTACATCCCAGTCCCTGCAGCCCCCCCTGAGCAACGCGGTCCTGGGGATTACGTCGCTGCCTTCCCCTCACCCCCACTGCCTCCCTCCCCTGCAAGCACTTACTGTAGCTTTCAAACTCCCAGAGAGTTTGAAAATCACAAGTGTAGGAAGTTCATGTGAGGCTCGTAGAACGCCTAGTTTGAGAACCACTGTATCTGGCACTCACAGAATGATTGTGTGCATCAAGTAGTAATTAACCATGCTTTGGAAGAGGAAGAGGATGAAAAGCTACCATAGAAAACAAAGGTTGCAGTTTAAGCCATATATAATATGCTTTGCTTCATTAAGCTTTCATACAGTACTCCACTATACAATGTGCTCAGTGATGCACAGTCCTGGAGACCACCTAACATCTCCTAACACCTAACTCACCTAACATCTCCTCTCTTATGGGCTTCCTTACTCACTTACATTTAGGGAAGAGACCCTAACTCTACAATCTTTCTATTGTAATGAACATCATCCTACACCAGTATTGCATATCTGGCCAACATAGCCTAAGGAATGCCATCTACAGAGAGGTTTTTGTTTAATGTTGAGAAGTCTTCAAGCTTGCAGACCCTCACATAGTCAGAAGAGATAAAGTGCAAAAAAACTGTCATCTGCCAGTTGTGTGAACTGATCCACTTAGAATTGATATGCATGCAACCCTCATTTTTTACCTTCTTTAGGTATTTTCTAGTCAATTAGCTGTTGGATCTGAAATGAAAAGAAGCTAGGTAAGGATTATAGTATTCCAAACTCCAAAATCTGTTGCCTTGGTTCCTCGCTGAGTTTGAGGTACCAGGTCAAGATGTTGCTGTTTAAGCAAGCGCTTGACCTGGACAGTGACCAAATGCTTTGACAGTTTTACTCTTCTTCTACTGCTGCTTTTAGCTTCTGCGAAAAATATTAATTGCTACTTTGACAATTTACTGTTGCTAATTTACATACTGGGGAGTTTTTTACTGTATGTATGTATATACATACAAAAAGTGCCTTCATGGCTCTTTATGAACAGAAAGGCAGACATTATTTTAAGATAGAAAGGTGGACTGTAAATGTCTAAAATATGTAAGGAAGTGTTTTTTATGAACATTCATTGCCCCTTTCTTGTTTTTTGGCTTGCTCTTCCATTCAATAGCTGTTGTTACCTGGAGGACAAGTAGATACATACCTTTGGAGCCAACCACTCACACATGAAAATATTTCTCATGCATCTGTGAAAATCAGAAAACGGTCTTCTTCAGTGAGGTACCCTGTCTTGTGTAGCTATCTGCCAGAGGAGGGTCATGAATGTCATACTTTCCAAAATATTCATAGATGAAACTAGGAGTATCTTTGTAATACTCTTATTCCCACATCAAGGATCACCGCATGAGCACATCCATCAACCATCACCATCACATTGCTTGCATATTGTACTAATTGACTTTGCAAAGTGCCACTGTCCTATAATACATAGGAAGTTCAATACAAGCCTCACCATCCACAGCATGTGAAATGACAGGTCGGGCTCTGCATGGTGCACAGCATGGCATGCAATTTGTGCTCATGCATTTACCCACACATGTGCTGGAGGCCAGAAGCCTCCCTCCATGGAGAGATTTGACTTCTATAGCCCTGTTGAAGGAAATCGAAACCTGAAGAATGGAGTCTAACACAGTTTTAACACAACATCCCCAAACCTGCCCAAAAGGCAAGAGAGAGATAGTGATTTGCCACAACAGGTTCTAGAAAATTGGGACTTCCTATCTTTGGAAAATAGTGACCATTGGAGCACTGTTGTATGTATGTGCATGCATCTGTTTTTTCAACAGCTGACTCAAACTATTTATTTTAGGAGAGTATTTGGTCTCTCTCCAGTTTGATATTGGACACTTTGGCTTTTTTGCTTAGTTTTGCACACTGTTTTGCTTAGTTTCAGATTTATTGTAGTGAAGGCCACTGGCCATATTAGTAACTGTTGATATTACTAACTGGTTGTGTTATGTTTTGTTATATTATTATTATTATTATTATTATTATTATTATTATTATTATTATTATTATTATTATTATTAACAGTATTTATATACCGCTTTTCAACTAAAAGTTCACAAAGCGGTTTACAGAGAAAACTCAAATAACTAAATGGCTCCCTGTCCCAAAAGGGCTCACAATCTAAAAAAATGCAAATGAATACCAGCAGACAGCCACTAGAACAGACAGTGCTGGGGTAAGGTGGGCCAGTTACTCTCCTGCAAAAAAAAGGAGCACCCACTTGAAATTGGGTGCCTCTTACCCAATTAGCAGGGGTTATATTTCAGTAGACACAGAGTCACCATGGTACAGCAAACTGAGTTACAGAACCTTCCACATTATCCATAGGGGTTCCATTCCAGGAATCCCCACAGGTAAGGAAACCTAATGAAATCTACAGGCTTCAGGGGCCCTGTAATCCTCCAGCTTCTCTGGCCTCCAAAAGCATTTTAAGGCCTTAAAATGTCACTTCTAATTTTTCCATAAAACTGCAAGTGGCCATCTAAGGAGTCCCAGAGTCCTTAGAAGGCATTCTGACGGCTAAGGAGGCCGTGCACGGCCTCCCCACCCTCAGAACACCCTCTGGAGGTGAGGGGAGCTGCGCTCCCCTTACCTTCATGGATCCATGTGGGTCTGACCTGCAGGTTTGGGGACACGTGAATAATGAAATCTGCGGGTCCACTGTACTTGGGTCCAAATCCTTGCTTAGCCATTTAGTGACCTTAGTCCAATCACTGTATCTCAGTTTAACCTTCTTCATGAGGCTGGTGTGAGGATAATTGAGATAGCCCAGAGTATGTTGTCCACAGCTCCTTGGAGAAAAGGGGTATATTGTTGAAAGCATAATGAATAAAGAAGAAATACATTGATACTGCATTGGTTTTAGCTGAACAATAATAAATAATTCATTCATTTTAACACCACACTTGTGAGAAAAGTCATTATTTCCAAATATGAATTAATAATTGGCCAAAGTCATCTACTAAATTCTTGGCAGCCACAATCAATGGCTTATTTTTTCAGTTCTGCCTTTGCCTTTCCAATGTACCATAGTGATTACCATGTTGGATGAGAACCAAGAAGCCCAGGGTTCACATTCCTGCTTGGTCATTAAATTCACTGAGTGTTCTTGGGCCAATCTGCATCTCTCAACTAACCTACTGCACAAGGGTGTGGTGAAGAAAAGGGGGAAGACAATATATAACACCCTGAGCTCCTTGGACAAGAGGTAGGCTGATGAAATTATGTACACTAAGGGCCCAATCCTATCCAATTTTCCAGCATTGATGCAGATGTGCCAACAGGGCATACACTGCATCCTGTGGAGGTGGGGGACAGTCAAGGAGGTCTCCCTGAGGTAAGAGGACTATGCTATGGCTGTATTGGCACTGGAACGTTGGATAGGATTGGGCCCTAAAAGTGACTGAATGCAAGTCTAACGAAACAACTGTGTACTTCAGCCCAGTAGACACTCAAAACCTATGTATTATGTTGGTCTGCACCCTTGCTAAGACTCATAAAACACAGTTCTATGTGCTCTTCAGATTAGTCCATTATTTAAATAATTTGACTTATATCCCTCTACATCACATGGACCCAGAACAAATTACAGCAATTTCATCCCTAGCTGTCTCTGTCCCCAAAGCGCTCCCAACATAAGTATTTTGGTTTTGGATTAGATGTCATAAGGAAACAAAGGAGGGCAAATAATTCCTTTCCACCCACCATCTTGTTCCCTTACAAGTCTCTTATATTGTACACTTTGTTCTTGTTCCATTCTCCCTGCCAGCCACTGCATTGGTTTTACATAGCTCTAGGACAGTGGTTCTCAAACGTTTCAGCAGTGGGACCCACTTTTTAAAATGACACCCTATCGGTCTATTAGTATTAACTTTATAAGACTTTTTTTAAAAGGTGATCTAGAAATAAATATTCATTCTTCTACAAATAATATTTTGTTTGCCAAAAAAATGATCCATTTCTCACAATGAGGCAGCCGTAATTAACAGCCTTAAGGCTTAGTTATGCGACATAGCCTTCACCTGTCCCTATTACCTGTCATTGACAGACTTGCTAAAAAACACTCCAGAAAAAAGACACTCAAACATTTATCTCCCTATATATACAGATTGCAAACTGTAGGAGCTCAGCTGTTTGCAGGGCATTTAGCAGCTGTCTGATTTTTGAATAGCCTCAGGGTTTGAGGTTATTAGTTATCAGATCTTTCCATCACCTGTGTTTTCATTGGAAGCTCTGCAGGACCCACCAGGAATTGGGTCACGATCCACCAACAGTTTGAGAAACATTTGAAAATGAAACACATCAACATGCTCTGTGGGAGCTGTGATAATGGGGGAGGATCGGGTCCAAGAAGGGGGTTAGACTTTGGCAGCTGCTGTCAAACCCACCCCGTTCTCCTGCACCAATCCAAATATCCCCCACCTCATTGCTGCCCTACTCCAACCTCTCCCTCCCCCTGTTCTGCCCCCAACCCTCTTGCCTCCCCTGTCACCTCACCTCTGTTATCATCACCTTTGCACTACTCCAGAGCATACAGGAAGGCTCCAACCTTCCCACTGGCACTCCAGTAGAATGCAACTGCCAGAGCACCTTTAATGATTGGCGCTGACTGCTTTACAGTAATCAGCCCCAGCAGAAAAGAAGCACCACCAGCAGTCAATGAGTATAGAACTGAATTGTCAAAGTGGGAGATATCCAATTCCTTTCCTGGTTATTAAGCACATTAGTGTCCTACCCATTCTCCAATTCACTCAAGACAGTTTTCCATTTTATCCTCAGTAAGTGTAAAGTCATGCACATTGGGGCAAAAAATCAAAACTTCACATATAGGCTGATGGGTTCTGAGCTGTCTGTGACAGATCAGGAGAGAGATCTTGGGGTGGTGGTGGACAGGTCGATGAAAGTGTCAACCCAATGTGCAGCGGCAGTGAAGAAGGCCAATTCAATGCTTGGGATCATTAGGAAGGGTATTGAGAACAAAACGGCTAGTATTATAATGCCGTTGTACAAATCTATGGTAAGGCCACACCTGGAGTATTGTGTCCAGTTCTGGTCGCCGCATCTCAAAAAAGACATAGTGGAAATGGAAAAGGTGCAAAAGAGAGCGACTAAGATGATTACGGGGCTGGGGCACCTTCCTTATGAGGAAAGGCTACGGCGTTTGGGCCTCTTCAGCCTAGAAAAGAGACGCTTGAGGGGGGACATGATTGAGACATACAAAATTATGCAGGGAATGGACAGAGTGGATAGGGAGATGCACTTTACACTCTCACATAATACCAGAACCAGGGGACATCCACTAAAATTGAGTGTTGGGCGGGTTAGGACAGACAAAAGAAAATATTTCTTTACTCAGTGTGTGGTCGGTCTGTGGAACTCCTTGCCACAGGATGTGGTGCTGGCGTCTAGCCTAGACGCCTTTAAAAGGGGATTGGATGAGTTTCTGGAGGAAAAATCCATTATGGGGTACAAGCCATGATGTGTATGCGCAACCTCCTGATTTTAGAAATGGGTTATGTCAGAATGCCAGATGCAAGGGAGGGCACCAGGATGAGGTCTCTTGTTATCTGGTGTGCTCCCTGGGGCATTTGGTGGGCCGCTGTGAGATACAGGAAGCTGGACTAGATGGGCCTATGGCCTGATCCAGTGGGGCTGTTCTTATGTTCTTATGTTCTTAGTGTGAGGTTGATTGAGAGATACTGACTGCCCCAATGTCATTCATGAAGCTTTGTGATCTAGTGAGAATCTGAACTCAGCTCTCCTAGTCCAACTTCAGTCTGCTAGACCACATAGACTCCTCACAGTTACTTGCAGAAATACGAAACATGTACACAATGTTTGCACATTGTGCACCATCTTCCTTATTTTTCAAATGTCCACCTAGAAACCTGGGACTGCACCCATTACTGTGTATGCAAAAACTGTATGCAAAAACTGCTCAATCTCCCGAGCTGTGAGGTGGGTCAGCTGCTTCTGCAATTCTTAACAGCAATTTTCTGTGTCCTGTCACTCAAAACAAGAGGAGATAATACACAAGACTAACAAAGGTTCATGCAAAATATCCCCCATGGACTTATTCCTTCACCACATTTAGGAAGTCAAGAGAATGCCAATCTTTCCCTATCAGCTACACCAGAAAACATCCATCTTGGCTAAGGAGGTTGCAGAGCAAAATTATGAAAGCAGAGTCAATCAACGAAAGGTTCAGGTTTTACTACATACATTTTATACAATCTGTATACCACCTACCTAACAGTTCCAGCACATGTTTTCATTGAAAATTTAAATATCCCACAGTGCCCCTGGGAGGCTGTTGTGGCAGCCCTGGGGCACTGTGGCACAATGTGGGTGTATACCAAGACTCTTTGATATACTGGGAGCCCTCTCTCAACTATATCATATCCACCAAGTGAGGACCACTGGGGCACACAGAGAGGTGATCTAAATGGTTGCCTCTTCTCTCTGGAAAATGTCTTGGAATTGAAGAACTATTCCCTATATTCCTCGAGAGGAAGCTACAAGAGACTATTTTAAAAACTGCTTGAAATTCATATTGTAGAAATTCCCTTAATTCTCTTCAGGCAGTTTATTTACAAGCCCAAACTTACCAAAATGAAAGTGCTGTCCACTAGCAAGGACTTGGTATGAAATGTCAAGAAGGGGATATGGAAATTCACCTCTCTGCCACTGCCATCTTCTGAAATGCCAGTCTTGCTAGTTAAACAAAAACAAAAAGCCAGTCAACAGGAGAAACTGATGAGAGAAAATGTACTGTATGCAGACACTATCCATGGCAGGATTATGTTTTCTTATTTTACCCTATTTCGAACCTTTCTGAACCCCTCCCCCCAGCATCTGAGATGCATCAGCATCCTACAAAGGGTGCAGAGTCATCCTGATGCAGTCACCTTTATTGAAAGCACTGCCCTTTGTTTGAGCATCTTCACTGTCTTCGCTTGACCAGTTAAAGAACTTAATTTTGAGTTGGTTCATTGGACCCTGAAACCCTCATGACTTCCAAGAACAGGAAATTCAGGAGCACTGCTTACCCCAAAATATCCAATCCCACAAGTAAAATAGGATCAATGCCCAGAGGCTGTATATAAAGCTGCATCAAGCAACCACCCAACCCTTTCTTCTCTTTCGTTCATGGATCAGGACTTGTTTTCACCCCATGCCACCATCTGCTACTTTTTCCCCATTTGGCAGTTGATCAACCCCTTGCTTTCATCCCTTGTCTTTTACCATCCATTGGTTTGATTTCTCAAGCTCTAAAACGCCTTATATTTTTACTGTTTTGCCTGCCTAGTCTCTGTTCACTGCCACATTTCTCAGATGATCACATTCCACTACTATTTGTTTTTAAGGGTTGCACCCTTGCTAACTATTGTGCTGTGCCTGTTTTTCCCTCCAACTTCCCTTACAATCTATCCAGGCATAAGCCAGAGTTCAACCAGGTCAAGCATTGTCTGAGAACCACCTGGACAAACCAATGCCTTTGAACTCTGTTGATGCTGGTAGCATCCAATGCACTGATAAGAGGTACCATGGGGAATTCAGTGCAGGGATTTGCTCCAGGGCCTCCACACTTGGAGCTAACACGGAGCTAACACTTCTATTGTTCTTTGTACATGCCAAATTCCAGAAAGAATTTCTGGAAAGGGTTTCCTCAGCACAGGGTTTAGAGGTCCTTGGTAATTTCAGTGTTCTTTTAAAAAAAATTCCCAGTTCTCATTATTGTAAGGGCCTGGTCCTATCCAGCTTTTCAGCATTGATGCAGTTGTTGCAAAGGGGCATGCGATGCATCCTGGGGTTGGGGGGGGGCAGTTACAACTGTTCCCTTACCTTGGGTCTATATTGCAGTTGTATCAGTGCTGGAAAGCTGGCTAGGATAGGGCCCTAAGTATTGTTATCCCATATGGCAGCTGAAGCCAAGTGCCTTGCCTAAGGAGCACCATCAACAAATTCCACATCCAGAAAGTTTCTGTGCCTGATATGATCATACAGGCTTCCCATTCTCTCCAATGGCTTCTCATTCTTTTAAAAATGTTATGCTAGGCATTGTACAACTGTGTAAAAAAAAAGAGGTACAAAAAGCTATGAGTCCTTGCCCACAGCTTTCAGTCTAACCAACAAAACAAAAAACAGCTTCTCTTTCCATCTTAAGGGTGCTTTCTGTACTCACTGCCCAAGTTCCTCAGATTTACTAACAATTGGACAAAGCTGCCATTTTGTCAACTGTAGACAGCTGCCTATGCCTCCAGTGATCAAAGTAGACAGGAATTTCCTTAACCTTCATGAGGAGAGGAGGAAGAACAGAGGGAGAAATTCCCCAACCCGCAACCACTGTTCCCTGTATTAATTCTTGCTGCTGCCCAGAGCCTGTCCATGGCTGGACAGCAGCAGGGTGGGGCCTCCCAATACTTAGCAATGACATCACACATCATCACCAAATTCCAGGCAGCTGAGCTCCAAGCTGAGTGGCCACAGATGGGGGGGGGGGGGAGAACAGTGGTCACACCTTGCCCATCCCTATGCTGGAGATAAAAGGGGAAATTCCACTCCCATTTCCCATAATGAGGGCTGAGAATGACACCCACCTACCCTGTCTGCCTGCTTACTTAAAACCATATCTCAGAAAACTTTGCACTACAGGCAGATCTACATACTACTTCATAGTGGCAGCACAAGCCAGACTGCTGCCCCTTGCCACCTTGAGTCCACCATCTTTGCATGTGTGCAAATGTTTACTGTGCTCCTTGTGTGTTTATTCAAATGCAGGACTTCTACATTCAATTTAAAGGGACCATGAGAATAAAGGAGCTCCCTCATTCATGCGTCCCTGTCAATCAAATTGGAAGTCCTGCACTTCCATATTTCAACAGACCAGGCCAGAAGCAAGGTAAGGAGTCGGGAAGGCCATGCAGTTCACTGTCTTATATGCACATTTTCTGAAGTATATACCACACACATGTTGGCTACCCACTCTGTTTCTTCCTATACTTACTAAAAACATCAATAAATTATTAGAGCAAGGTGGGAAAGTTCCAAATGGTATAAAGCCACGTTTGTTTGGAGCCGTATACTGTATATGGCAGCTGTCTAAGCCTTCGGCATGAAAACCATCAGGTTGTTGCAGTGAGAGTTTACTTTAAAAGGGAAAAACCGCTTCCTCCACCACCACCATTTTTTTTCTGTTTTTTGAATAGTTAACTGAGGGCGCAATCCTGAGGGCAGTGTCCATGGGACGTGTGCTGCATCCTGCAGTTGGGTGTCACTCACGGAGTCCCCCTCAAAGTAAGGGAATGTTTGTTCCCTTACCTCAGAACTGCATTGCGCTTATGGCAGTGCTGGAAAGCACTGACATAAGGGGTTAGGATTGCACCCTGGTTTGCCTTAAACCAGTATGGGTTTTTTCCCCATCATTTGATTTCTTAGCCACTTCACTCTCGCTTGCTGGTGGTGATGTTGTTTTCCCACCAGAATCTCTGTGAACTGCTAATGTGCTTTGAATTTACAAAGCCAAAGAGTTCATGGTAGTATCTAATTTGCCATTTTTGGGCAAGGTGCTTGACTGGGTGGTAGCAGCAGAGCTCCTGGCATTCCATCTAGATCAGTGGTCTCAAGATTATTTAGATCAGCATCACAAGATTACCCTTCTAGGCATGGCAATGGTGAAGGCTTTCCGTTCCACACCACAGCCTTCCTTTTTTGCAGCCAGTCTTCACAGCGAATTACACTGGGCAGCCTCTTCCACTGACTGTTGCCCCAGCATGCTCTGCATCCCAATTTCCCAGGGAATATGGCTGCCTTGAGTGAACTGCTACAAAGATCAGTTGCAAAAAGGGAAGTCTGTGATGCGGAATGGAAAGCCTTCACCTCCACAGAGCTCGGATGGGTAATCTTGTGATGCTTGAGCTGGCCTGCAGGCTGTGCTTTGGAGGTCCCTGATCTTGATCCTTCTCAGCCAAGCTTTCAACCCAATTTTGGGACAGAAACCACCTTGATCACTCTGGTGGATGACTTTCAGTAGGAACTAGATGGGGAAACACATACAGTATCTCTTGGTTCTGCTAGACCTCTCAGCAGCTTTCAATATCATTGACCATGGTATCCTTTGGAACTGCCTTGCAGAGTTGGGTGTGAGGGGCACAGCCTTGTGGTGGCTGCACTTCATCCTGGAGGATAGATCTGAGGTGGTGATTCAGGGAGATTGCTGATTGGCCCTTTGGCCTATGGTAGTGGTTCCCAAACTTTTTTCAACAAGTGGCTCCCTTGACCTACTTGACCATTGCCATGGCTCCCCATTAGGGCTATAATCCTATTCATTGTGTAGGGCAGTGGGTTTTTCATGAGGATTCCATGGCTCCCTGGCTGGTTTCTATGGCTCCACAGCTCGGTTTGGGAACCACTGGCATATTGGGTCCCTCAAGACTCCATCTTGTATGCAAAATCTACATGAAACTGCAAGGAAACATTCAGCCCAGGGTTTTGGGCTGAAATGTCACCAGTATTCTAACAACACTCTAGAAAAAAGCTTCCATTTTTCATCTGCTGCAAGGATGTGGTGCATATCTGGATATTGGTAAATAGGTTGAAGTTGAAGCATTCAAGGTGGCTCCTGAATAGTAGGAAAGTTGATTTAGAGTTGCATATTCAGCCTGTCATAGATGAAGTAGAGTACTTACTCTGTACTTCCTCTGACATGCCAGCTTCACAGTCTCAGAATGCTCCTGGATCCAGCCTTACTGTTAGCTGACCAAATGGTGACCATGGCCAGGGTGCTTTCACTAAGTTCAACTGGGGTGTGCCAACTGTATTTATTTGTGGAAAGCAGATCTGACGAACATAATGCATGCCTGCTTGGACAATTGCAAAACACTGTATGCGGGGATAACTCTTGAGGAGCATCCAAAAGCTACAACTGGTACAAAATACCGCAGTGCAAGTTCCACTTGGGGTCCAGGCGCAGGGCATATAATCCCATTTCTGTTAGTAGTTTGCTTCCAAACTCAATTTAAGGCATGTTTATAACCTTTAAATGGTCTGTGACCAAGATAACTGAAGGACCATTTCTCGCCAAATGCCATCTGTCCACAGACTTAACTATTTGGGTCCCTGCTCCATATTACCCTTCCCTCTGGGTAGGTGGGGGTTGCGTGACAGGGTCCTAGGCTTTGCAATTTCTTCCCCTGGAAGTTTGGCTAGCCCCCCCCCCCTTATCCATTTTCTTTTGCCATTTAGTTAAAACTGTTTTATTTGAATAGGCAATTGCTTAATTAGCCCCACCCCCAATTGAATTGCTTTCTTATTCCTTTAATTTCCATTTACTTTAGTTCATTTATTTGTCATTGGGGCTGGAATTATTTTTTGCTGGGGATTTTATTATTATGTATATTTTAATTGTTGTAAACCATAAGTTAGGAGATGAAAAGGCCGGGTAGGAATTATTAAATAAGCAAGCAAACATTCTCAGGATCTCTGAACAGTTAAGGCATAACTAATTTGTGTTCAGTGACCCTGAATATGCACTTTCACTTAAGATCAATATAGTGATGTATTCCCTGGATTAAATCAAGCCCCACCAAATTCAGTTTTCTCCACAAGAATTGCAACTGCCAAGTGGTCCACCAATAGATCACCACCTACATTCTGCCCAGTCCTAGATGAGCAGAATCAAAATATGCAAATGAGCCCCAAACAAGTGTCTCCCCCCCCCAAAGCAAAAAAAGAGAAGAGAAAAAAGATGGAAATGTTGCCTCCCTTTATGCAAGGTAGTACCAGAAGCAAGTGATAGCATGACCAACTTCACATTCCCACCCACCACCCACACACACTCACAATTTTCAAATTCCTCACCCTATGGATTGGTTGAGCCAAGACAGAGACAGAGCAAGAAGGAATTTCCACAGTCCAGCACCACATGCAAGTGCAAGTGATTTTTGAAAGAACAGTTTTTGCTTGTTAGTAAGAAACAGAATTATTACCATTCACCCTTCTTATTTTATTTACAAGAATAAAAATATTCTCCATACTGTGTTTTCTATTTACACATCAAGGAAAATGGCTTGCAATCAACATGAATTTTCAGACCCAGCCTTTGCTTTGTTATTCAAACTGGTCTATAATTCAGTAGGAGTGTCATTCAATCACTCCTCAGAGCCAAAGAAAGAATCTGACAGGCCACAGATGTAACCCTGGAATTCATAAGCTTTTCAGATTCTGGTACTTGTTACTTGACTGAACAGAGCTTTGCTGATCAGGTCGCTAATCTAACATTTGATAACCCTTGGCAGTGGAGAATAGGCTAGAAAACAATGCCTTCAGCCTACCAAACCAGCACATGTATTTTCTTCAGCTAAGTCAGAATCCTTTCGAGAGACCAAATGCTTCTCAGCAGTGTGGCAAATGCTTTTACTACACAAACAGCAGTGCCTAACTTGACTTTGTTACCAGTAGCAATGACTCCAAAGAGCAGCCTGGTTTAATAATTCAGTGCATGGATCCCATTTAGTAGCTATGGAAACCAGCGCTCTGACATCCAGTTGCGGGCAGGGGAAAGGGGAAAAAGAGATGGAGTATACATACACACACACACAAAATATCAGGTTCCTGAAACTGTCTGGTTACATAGCACATGCAACCTAATTATGCATAGTGTTCCAACATTTATACTTCCTTGTAACCAGAACTATGATCACTGCAAAAGAACCCCAGACCTCAAAAAACAGCAGCAATTGGCACTAAGGCCTCACCTGACATTTGTCTGATTTCAAGAAAACAGAAGTCTTCTGGAGAAGTTCTAGAATGGCAATTCTTAGCCATACTACACACAGAAATGGGTAAACATCACCACACAACAGCATACCAACCTGTTTCAGAGCCCTCAGGTTGCCATTTGTTGTGTGTACAGACAGAGACTGTGTTCGTTTAAGAAATGCATACCAGGGCAAGATCAAGAGATGAAGCTTTCCTTGTCATTACATCTCACCAGGCCCAGCAACAGCATATGGCACACCTGGGCAGCTGCCAGGCTCCAGATCCCAAGCAGAGCCCACTGTTGATGCCCATCCTTGGACCAACCTGTCCTTTGCTAGGACCACCATTTTCCATAGCGCCCTCAATGTAGCATCATCTCAGGTATGATGGAGGAAAATGGCAGCTGCCAATAAAAAATGGCAGCTGCCTCAATTGTTTCTAATAATGCTCCAGAACAATCCTTGAATCAATGGCATTGTGGGGGAGGATAATGGTTGCAAGTTGGCCACACTCAAGAAGAATATGAAATATGTACCCACTGTCATGGTAAGCTCCCTCCCTCCACAGACTACTTAAGGAGGGTTCATGCATGGACCAGGAGGCCCACGAGAGGGCACCATGCTGAGGGATTCCTTAAATCCAGAGCCACTCTGATCTCTCTGTTGATTTCTGCCTGTTACATAGCAGTTAGAGTCCGAGAACCTCTGTTCCTAAAAGCTTGTAATTAGTAACCCTAAAGGACATAGGCAAACTTTGTGCATTTATGGGGAAAAACAAGAAAGAACAGCAGGAAAATAGAGAACTGAAAAATACAACCTAGAAAATCAGTCTTGCCCAAATGGCAAGATCTTCCACAAATAAACCACTTATACATCATTCTTCACCCTGTTAACTGGACAGAGGCACTTTTTGGAGTGGTGCTCTTCTTATATTTAGAAGGAGAGACCAACTCTTCACCCCAGCATAGAATCTTTTCTACTAGCTCTTTGCTGGTGTGCTGTGTCTTAAAAGATTGTAAACCCCTGGTGGCAGGGAACCATGTATCTATTTACTGTATTGAGCTATATAAATCTACTTTGCAACTTTTTTTAAAATAACTTTTTCAGAGTGCCATCTGGCCAACTCATAGCTTATAGGTCCAGACTCCCAGGCCATTTGTTGGCTCTACTAAATGTTACAGCAGGCAAAAAAAAAAAAATTGTCCGCATTTCATTTTGCTCATGAAGAAAAGAAAAATGTTTCTACACTGTAATAACTAAAGAGTATCTCAGTTCTTTACATCTTTCCTTTCAATTTTGTATGTGATATGTATGTGGGTAGGGGAGTTGGATGATTATTCAGAATTTTTATGAATTGTAACTATGCTGAATGACAGCAAATTTGGTCTGTAATCATGACACTTACTTCAGCACTTGCTTGTCCAACTTAGGATATTAGAATAAGCAAAGCCTGGATTGTGGAATATATAGCCAGATGGGTAGCATCAGACTCCGGGCAGTGTCCTGAAGGCTTAGGAAAGCTGGTGTGGTGAAAAGGCTAAAAGACTGAGCTGCAATTCAAGACTTCCCCAGTTCATATCTCATCTCTGCCATGAGCTAAGTTATAGCTTCCCCACTAAAATATGGGAATATTTAGCTTACAGTGTTGTTGTGCGGATTCCATCAGAATAATACATATTAAGCACTTTGCACACTCAAAAGGCACTACACAAAATACAAAGCATGAAGACAATAATGATAGAAACAGGGATCCTGAGGATGGACTGGGTTTGTTCCAGGAGCTTTGTCTAAAGCAGGGGTCTCCAAACCCCAGCCCAGGGGCCAAATGCGGCCCGCAGAGAGCTTCTGTCTGGCCCGCAGCCAGCCTCTGATCCCCTGAGAGCCTCTGGCCCAGTTGACCAAACACAACCAGAGTTGTGCTTGTGGGGTGGGGGAATGGGGGTCCACTTAAGTGTGTGTGATTTATTTTTTGGGCTGTGTTGGTGCTTGAAGAACTCATGGACATTTGAGCCCATTCATTCATTCATCCAAGTTCCATCTCTAACGTATTTATTTAAATTTTATATTTAATTTTTTTTCCTGGCCCTCAACACCACGCCAGATATTTGATGCGGCCCTTCGGCCAAAAGGTTTAGAGACCCCTGGTCTAAAGGGAAGCTGCTTGTGGGCAGGAGAACTCTGTGTCAGATTTGAGAAATCAACTCAGACCTTCTGTTGGGGCAACCTGATATCCTTACATGCAGGATGTGGTCAAGGCACTTCACTCCCCTGAGGGCCCAATCTCAGAGGTGAGAACGCACACAAGGAGGCTACTGAATAATGAACTGCAAAACTCAAATGCTACCACTGGAAGTTATTTTTAACCCTGAATTCAGCCTGCATCCAATCTGCCTTTAATATATATTATATATAACAAATCACTTGAGCTCCTCTGAGTTACTCATCTGCTGTCTTGGAGTCCTATAGATCCCTGGTCCTATAGATCCTTCTTACTCGGGAACATAGAAAGCTTCCTTAAACTGAGGCAGACCATTGGTCTAACTACCTCATCTTTGTCAACACGGACTGGCAATAGCTGTCTAGGGTTTCATCTGTCTAGGGTTTTCTCTGCCCTACTTGGAAGATGCCAGGGACTGAGCCTGCTTTTCTCATGCAAAGCAGGTATCTTCTATGGAGCTACCATTTCTCTCCATAATACATCATAATACATCACATAATATGTAATACATCATAATACATCACTCTAAGAATGCAGTCCAGAGTTGCAGATAAGCCTGAACAAGCCAGCTGCACCTGGCTACAGAGTGTCGCAAATGTGCCATAAAGCATGTTCACGCCAATTCAGGAGTTGGCTGGGCCATCATAGAGGCCCACACCAGCTCCCAGAAGCTAGATCCAGCCCCAAACGAGATAGGTTCGCACTGGCCTGGAGAGTCCGGCACAGTTGGTGGGAGAGGGTGGTGGGAGGGCGAAACAGAGGTGGGAAGGGGCGTTTTGGGGCAGGGAGAAGTTAGACTGGGAGGGTGGTGAGATTGGCCACAGCAGTGCAGGCCTAATTATGAACCCTCACTCCCAGGCCCTGCAGTCTTATACGGGCTGCTCCATTGGCTGGTACAGATCTGAGTAACTCCGTAGAGGTGGCTGGGGCTCAACACGGGGTAAGGGAAAAAATATCTCCTTACCCCAAGTTGACCTCCAGCCACCTTTTAACCTGGGCTGGATACTGCACAGGCCGATTGGCCTGCCTGTTCCAGTGCAGGTTAGGAGTGGGCTGTAATACCTCTTGCCTCCAGACAGACCTTGGCATTGCACATTATGCCCGTATGGAACAAGGTGATCTGTGTATCTGAGGAACCAGGAATTTAACATTGTTGTACTCAATTTAGAGCAGCTGCAAAGTTTTGCTGGATCCAGAGTGGACCTAACAGCAACTATCACATTTGTAGGATAGATATGATGAATCATTGTGGGACAAGCCAGCCTTGACACTTGAAAACCCTCTTCCCAAGGTTTAAAGAGTTAGAAGAAAGAGAATCCAGTGAGCAAGCATCTCACTTCAAACCTCTATCGGAAGTGATTTCATTCGCTCTCACAATGAAATGTGCCCTCATGAAAACCTGCTTCCACCACATGCCTCTCAGAGGCACAGCCGGCACAAGAACCCAGGAAAGCTACTCTTTCCCACACTGAAAAGCACACTGACATAAAAAATACTCATCCACCCACGCTCAGACACAAAGGCTGCAAATATTGTTCACATTCTGAGGGTGGCCTTGGGATTCACACCCACAGCAGTCACAAAGAGCCTTGAAGGCTCACAAGTGATGCACAAACTCTCATCACAGCTCTAGCCCGTAATCAAATTAAATTCAGAGAGGACCCTGCCCCCATAACTCTTTTCCTCAGGGCTGAGACAAATAGCCAAGCACACTTGCTTCATATCCACTTTTTTAAAAGTCAGAGGCAGCCTAATTTGGGCTATTTCATAGGCTACACAAAGGCAAACCCAGATTTCTCACCAAGTGTGCACTCATTAGGAAAACAGTAGTCAGCAGAGCTCTTTGACTAACATACCTGTTTACTATATTTGTTTGGAAACCTCTATTTGTAGCAGTCATGTGACTTTTTTTTTTAGACATACATTTAATATATCTTCAAATAGCATTACATCAAGTGGCCCTCAGACCAAGGATCTTTGCTGCCAGGAACAGCTCATCTGAGAGAGGACAACAAAACCAGGGGTGGCCCATCCATGAGGAGGACGCATGAGTGGCAGATTGCGGGGGATGGGAGTGTGGCAGAGTCAGAGTGCTCTTCTCCCCAAGTCTGCCACTGCAATCTCATCCCTCCTGCCTGCTGCAGATGCGATCCATATTGACCCATGTTGTGCCCACTAAAAGAAAACAGAAAGAGGATCATTTGCCTCCTTACCTTGCTCCTGGCACAATTTTTTCAAACACAGAAGTATGGCATTCCTGGTTAGATTTACAGGGACCATGAAAATGAAGGTGCTTCTTCATTCATTCAGTCCTTTCAAATCAAACCAGGAGTCCGTTTTAATATGTTCCGTGTTTGAAGAAACTGCATCAGGAGCAAGGTAAGGGGCGTGTGTTTGTTGGGGGGGGGATGTGTCCCATTATCTTCTCTTCTTTTTACTAATCCCCTGGCAGCATTTATAATGTTTATAAAGCTGCTGTAAGCCGCTCTGGACTCAAAGCATAGAATGGGGGATAAATCTAAAGCCCTTTAAAGCCCTATACTGCTCTGGGCCAGGATATCTTAGAGACCGCCTACTCCCGTACAATCCGGCTCGCCATCTCAGGTCATCAGAGAAGGCCTTTTTGCAAGTGCCGTCACCCAAGGAGGTCCGGGGGGCGGCTGCAAGAAATAGGGCCTTCTCGGTAGTGGCACCAACATTATGGAACTCCCTTCCCTTTGACTTGAGAATGGCTCCCTCTCTTGAGAGCTTTCGGCGAGGCCTGAAAACACTGTTGTTTAAACAAGCCTTCTGATTTCTGGCCTTCTTAACTTTTTTATACATCTTTTAGTTTTACAGGCTTGATTCCTCGGTGTTCTGCTCTTTTACTCTTTTAATCTGACTACTGTTTTTATGGCCCTGTAGTGTGTTTTTAAATGTTTTTATCTGCTTGTATTAATGTTTTTAAAATCTATTGTTTTTTTTTAATATGTTGTTAGCCGCCCTGGGTCCCGTTAGAGAGAAGGGCGAGATAAAAATAAAGTTTTATTATTATTATTATTATTATAAATCTCACTCTACTAATACTACTTCTGAATTCTTCTTGTGTTTTGTAGACAGTTGCCATTCCCAAGCCAATGGCCATTATCATTAAACAACAAACTTGTGTTTACCATTGACTGTACACTCAACAAGTGGGTGCAGGCAACCTTAGCTCTCTCATATACTCTTGTGTGTGTGTGTGTGTGTGTGCGCGCGCACACACACACACACACACACACACACACACACTCATATATATATATATATATATATATATATATATATATATATATTCTAGCCAAGGATTCTAGCCACAGCTTTTTCTGATTTTTTTTTTTAATTGGAAATTTGTATCAAGTCTTCAGCAATAATTTGAAGGTCCTCCCTTGTAGTTCTCCGTATCTGTGGCCTTGTGATCTAGTGGTAAAGTATCACCTATTTGCCCTTAAACCCATGTAGAACACTCATTACTCTCTACGGAAAGATATACACAAAGGATAAGAAGACCATATCTTAAAAGGGTCAGAGCTTCTGTATCTTTAATAAGTGTGCAGAAAAGAAAATTCTGGCAGGTGCAGTTTGGCAGGCAGGGGATGAAAAATGCCGCAGCTACAGCACTGCCCTCTTCTTTTGCACCTGTCCACTCCCGACATCAGGGGCATGGTATCTAAGAGGGAGAACAAAGGAGGTCTAGCTCTTGCTCCTCAGGAGCAACTATAAGCTCTGTGTTTCATGACCTGATAAATAACCACAACCAAGAAAAGCTCTTATAATGTGCTGCTTTTTTGCAATACAAGTCTTAAACATATTCCACAGCAAGCCCTTGCACTTCGGTGTGAATTTGGCCTCCCCACACCCAACCCAGACATGGATATCCCAACCATCCTGGCACATCAGTCACAATTGTCCCAGCACAACAACCCACCCACTCTCATTATGGCCTTGCTGGGATTTTATTATTATTACTATTATACCTTTATTTGTTTTTAGAGTTGCTCAGGGACAAGCGAAGCTTTAGAGTCTGAAGTTTCCATGGTTACCTTTTGTGACAAGAGCAGGGTAATTGAACTCTTGGGGTTCACTGTGGAGCAGATGTCTCTTGCCTGTGCATATTCCCTCTCAGGCACATGGACTGTAACAACTTTACATTCCCAGACAGAAATCAATATGAATTCCTACACCTGCTGTGGGGGTGAACCAAATTATACAACCTCCAAATGCTTGCTTTTTGTCCTGAATCTACAAAAGCATGAGGAAGAGTGCAGGTGACCCAAATGCCGGCATTCAAATCCATACGCAAAAGGAATTTCAGTGTTATTCCTACAAATGCTTGCAATTTTGTCTTTAGCAGACATCCTATGCAAATTTACTTCAGAGTAATTCCTGCTGAACACAATGGAACTTATTTCTGAGTAAATATGCATAGGCTAGCACTCTGATATACCATTTACTGTAGATTTAGCTGGGATTTTTAAAATTCTATTTCTTCCATTTTTTAATATCTTTGAGGTATTACATTTAAATTTAAAATCAACAGTCCAAGAGTTTGAAATGAGCTGCATCTGTCAATAAAGTACAGTAAGTTTCAAAGTAGAAATCAATGGCAGGAGAAGAAAACTCTCTCATGAAGAAATTTTGAGCTGATTTTGTTTGTTGCATAGTCTTTGTGGGGTGTGGCTATGAGAGGTGCCACAATGAGCTCCTGCACTACAAAATGTACCATTGCACAACCGATAGGCAGACTTGGGTTCTATCTGAACTCTCTTTTGCATAGCAAACCACTCTGTTTGGGGAATTGAAACATTCAAGCAGAGAAATTTGGCCTCTCCCTAGTTATCAAGAAAATCTCCCACTCACACTTCTGCATGGAGACCTGCCAACCATACTAGGAACTGCTAGAATGCAGCTTTCAAGAGAAAAGAAAAAAAAAAAGTTGGCACCAATGTGAGTGCTGCACTGAACAAGCTTGAATTTTTGTATATTTAGGTACAAGGGTGCAAGAGACCTCATACTCCTTCTAAAAGAAGAGTTTTGGTTTACCACACCAGGTGACATACTTTGGGGGGGGGTTGTGTGTGTGTGTGTGACACCACTACTGCCCAAAACTGTGAAAATCTAGGTAGCTTTGAATAATACAATCATGTTATATATCATATGATGGGTAATTTATTGATTTATTTATATGAAACAAGCTGCGTTGAGATTTCTGTACTCTATCAAACATAATAGCCAAATAACCAGAAAAGGAAAACACAATTGCCTTGTGTAACAAAAAGTGGATTTTCTTAAAACTGATCAATGAGACTGATTGTTCTGAGATCCAATGAGGTGCTATTACAACACAACAGGAAACCTCCTCCTTGCTGCCCCCAACCCTTAAGGGGGCAGAGGCCAGGCCTTCAGGTGATGCCCCAGTTTGAAAACCACTGCAATAAGGTGTTAGTATGAATTGGCTCTCAGAGCTAGTATTAGAACTCAGGTAGCTGAATCCTATGCTTCCCAGTGCCTGGAGGAACAATGGCACTAAAATGGTGACTGCAAGGAAGGCTCCAGGCTCCACAATGGAGCTTTTCATGTCTGCACTGGTGATTTGCATTTAGGTTACTGAATTTAGGTTATGCATATGATGCAGAATAATTTATAATACTGTATGGTCTGGCACTGGAGGAAGTCCATCATGAGGGTGATGCAGTGAGCTCTCACACAGGGTGAAGCAAACCCTAGTAATGCCTCTGCCCCAATACCCTCTCAATTTCCTTTCTCCTCCTAGACCAGGGATGCTCAAACTTTCAACTTTAGGGATGCTGGACCTTTAACAAGTGTATAGAAGAGATAATTTCAGCAGGTGTAGCTTGTTATCTGTGGGATGACAAGTTGCACCTGCTGCAATTCTCTCTTCTATACACTTGTTAAAGGTCCAGCATCCCTAAAGTTGAAAGTTTGAGCACCCCTGTCCTAGACTTTCCCCTCCTAGTGCAGCACCCTATAGTGCTCATGCTCTGCTCCCCCCATGTTTAAAGAGCAACTCTAAGGAACTGAGTTCAAGCAAGGGAGGGGCTGCTTGGGTGAACTGAGTCTTCTTTTCATTTCCTGCCCCAGCAAGTTAAGAACATAAGAACAGCCCTGCTGGATCAGGCCATAGGCCCATCTAGACCAGCTTGCTGTATCTCACAGTGGCCCACCAGATGCCCTAGGGAGCACACCAAACAACAAGAGACCTGCATCCTGGTGCCCTCCCTTGCTTCTGGCATTCTGACATAGCCCATTTCTAAAATCAGGAGGTTGCACATACACATCATGGCTTGTAACCCGTGATGGATTTTTCCTCCAGAAATTTGTCTAATCCACTTTTAAAGGCATCTAGGCCAGATGTCATCAAGTTACCCCAGTCATCCCATCTGCAGCTAGAAAAACAGCAGACATCCTCCCATGTGTCACAGGACACAATAATAGCAAGTCAACCAGTCTCACTTTAGTCTCAGGCATCTTTCTATGTGTCACAGGACATCATAGTAGTAACTCAGCCAGTTTCACTTTAGTCTCATGCATCTTTCTGGAGTCAAATCACACATGATGCAGGAGCCCTTTTCCCCAGTCTAACCTCCCCAGTGTTTCACCCCAAACGCTTGCTATCAGTTTGGGAAGGGGGAACAGGTATTACATATCTTCCCCCACCCCAAGATGCTAATAGCAGCAACTGTTTAAACATCTCCTCCCATAGCTTTGCAGTTCTGATTAAACATTAAAATTTAAAAAAGATCAGGAGATCTTTTACAGTTAACACAAAGTTGCAAGATCTGATAAGAACATAAGAAGAGCCCTGCTGGATCAGGACAAGGACTTCCTGTAGTCCAGCTTCCATCTAGTCCAGCTTCCTGTATCTCATAGCCTGCCAGATGCCTCAAGAAGCACTCAAGACAAGATACCTATATCCTGTTGCCATTCCCTTGTGAATCTGGCATTCAGAGACAGGCTATCGCTAAAACTAAGAGGCTGCATACACTCATCATGACTTGTAACCTGGGATGGATTTCTCCAAAAATCCGTCCAATCCCCTTTTAAAGGCATCTAGGCCAAGTGCCATCACAACACCGTGGAGTACTCTAGGCCAATTCTATGCTTGGGATCATTAGGAAGGGTATTGAGAACAAAACGGCTAATATTATAATGCCGTTGTACAAATCGATGGTAAGGCCACACCTGGCGTATTGTGTCCAGTTCTGGTCGCCGCATCTCAAAAAAGACATAGTGGAAATGGAAAAGGTGCAAAAGAGAGCGACTAAGATGATTACGGGGCTGGGGCACCTTCCTTATGAGGAAAGGCTACGGTGTTTGGGCCTTTTCAGCCTAGAAAAGAGACGCCTGAGGGGGGACATGATTGAAACATACAAAATTATGCAGGGGATGGTCAGAGTGGATAGAGAGATGCTCTTTACACTCTCACATAATACCAGAACCAGGGGACATCCACTAAAATTGAGTGTTGGGAGAGTTAGGACAGACAAAAGAAAATATTTCTTTACTCAGCGTGTGGTCGGTCTGTGGAACTCCTTGCCGCAGAATGTGGTGCTGGCGTCTAGCCTAGACGCCTTTAAAAGGGGATTGGACAAGTTTCTGGAGGAAAAATCCATTATGGGGTACAAGCCATGATGTGTATGTACAACCTCCTGATTTTAGAAATGGGTTATGTCAGAATGCCCAGATGCAAGGGAGGGCACCAGGATGAGGTCTCTTGTTATCTGGTGTGCTCCCTGGGGCATTTGGTGGGCCGCTGTGAGATACAGGAAGCTGGACTAGATGGGCCTATGGCCTGATCCAGTGGGGCTGTTCTTATGTTCTTACTCTACAGATGGATCACAGATTTCCCTCATCATAACTGGTTCAGAGCCCAAACCTATGCATGTCTACTTAGCATGTCTACTCATGTCTACTTAGAGTCAATGGGGCTTACTCCCAGGAAAGTGTGGATAGAATTGGGCTGTTGCAGCCCAATCCTATGCATTACTCAGAAGTAAGTCCCACTGTAGTCAATGGGGCTTACTCCCAGGGAAGTGTGGATAGGATTGGGCTGTCAGTCATTTGTTAGTCTGTTTTAGAACAGGCAAAATGCTTATACATGGATTTTTTATAGTCGAATTTGACTCAACACGAATGGCTCAACTGCAAATGAGAAGGAATGTGCTGATTCCTGGAGAAGGGGAAAAATACATCCCTTTAAAATCAGTTTTAAAAACTGAACAGTCCTTTAACAACAGCCTCCTTAATGAGAGAGAGAGGGGGCAGCTGGCTGACAATCCTTCTCTCTCCAGTGGACCCCTCCCTTCCCCTGAGCAGTGAAAGAAAGGTGATCATTTTGCATTGGTGAAGGGAGGGGCTGAGTGTAAGGAGTCAATTTTTTTAATATGTTGGAGAAAAATTGTCACTCCTGAGAAACTGATTGGATACTGCTTCTTTCTTGTAAGAATCCACAAACTGGACTCTACAATAGCTCATACTGCTGTGACTTAAAGCCCAATCCTATCTATATCTACTCAGAAGTAAGTCCCACTGCAGCCAATGAGGCTTACTCCCAGGTAAGTGTGGATAGGATTGCAGCCTGTGAGTCCAATCCGGTGGTCGCAAACGTGCTATAAGGCACATATAAGCCAGTGACCCAGGTCACTGTGGCTCAGCGGTCTCCTGGACCGCCAGGCTGCAGAACGGGAGGCGAGGGCATGGACGGGGGCATGGGGGAGGCGTTCTAGGGAGGGGGGAGGTTGGCGGGGGCAGGCAGCAGGCGTTCCAGGGGGCGGGCAGGAGGCGTGTCAGGGGAGGGGTGGATCCGTGGAGCTATGCTCCGCAGGATCCAGGGCGCTTGTGCAGGGCTGCGCGCCCTACAAGAGTGCCTTTACTTTAGCGCTGACCTTTTGGTCTGCGCTAAAGAGAGTAGCCCCATTGCGGGGCTGCTTCCCTCACTTGGGGGAAGGGAACAAATGTCCCCTTCTCCCAAGGTGCCTCCCGTGGTAGCGCAGGAGGTGCAGGATTCAGCCGGAGCCCTCCTCGGAGCCGCCGAGCTTGGGCGCTGTGGGCAGCTCAGGATTGGGCTGCCCATTATTCAGACATAATCCAAAATGGCCTGCCATAGAATGAAGCATGATACACACACACACACACACACACACACACACACACACACACACACACACACACACGAGCTCCATGATAACACATGACTTTTGAATTATTGATGGTGCTGTTTATCTGATTATATGTTATTGCTTTCAGAAACATTTTGTATATAATTTGTACCTATTTACAGAACTCTCTCTCTCTTGCCCTCCAAACTCTTTCTGTTTCTATAAATTGGTTTACAGAGATTCAGCTCTTTATAGCCTATTTTTCTTATAACCAGTGAACCTGGTTTTGGATCTGAAATGGTTCACAGCATACTCCTTTGGAGCTTTGTTTATTGTTTGGTACATAACTGATGACCAAATCTTGAAATGACAAAGAGATGAGCTGTGCAATGATGAATCTGACATTCAGCAGTGAGCCACATCTGCCTATTATAACTTCAAAACTGGCTGAATTTCAAATTCACACACAGAGAGATTTGTGTTTAAAAAACTTTGAAATTAACATTTAAAAAAAAATAGATGCCTTAAACAAGGTACAGAGAGCTCAAACCTCAAACTGCAGCAATTCTGAACTAAATTAGCAAGGGGGTAATGTTTTGCTTAAAAGCAGCCAGATGAGATTGCTTGTTCCAGTGCTTGTTCCAGGAAATGCTCATTAAAATATATGGCAAGCATTTGTGTGATGAAAAACCTAAGCAAAGGGCAAAAGCTACTTCTTTCTTTCCTGGGAGACTGATGGTTAGGAGAACAGGATTGATAGCTCATTGTAGCCAAAGAAATTGTTTGTACAAAGCACAAATGAAAAATAGAGACAAGATGCTAAAAGGGGAAGAAATTAGTTGTATTGTTAACAAAAAGGGTATAAGAATCCTGAAAAGGAGCAAACAAAACTATCTTCATTTACACAAGAGTTTCAATGAAAACTTCTCAAACAGCCACAAGGTCAAAAAAAATTCTGTAAGCCAGATAATTTTTTTTTCTGGAATACTTTATTTATTTATTACAGATACAGGTAAGGAAGATTGGATAAACTTAGGGCTGGGACTACACAGGTTACACATGAGGGTATTGGCCATCGATTACAACATACATTGATCCAAACTAAATTATTCATTAATACAAAAATTATCCTATTTATTAATCTACCGATTAACAGTTTAACTAAACTATCAATACTTTCTCTAAAATAATCTATCCAATCATAAAAGGAGTTCTAACTTTTACTTATACAGTCTTCTTGCCACTAAGCTAATATTTAAAATAAGGTTTTTCTTATCTGATTCTTAGTTTCTAATATCGCATTTAAGAGGAATGTCTCCAATTGAAATGGTAATACAGACTTCAATATGTCTTATAACATGTTATATATCACTTTCCAAAATTTCTTTACTTTTTCGCCATTCCACCACACATAATAAAAAATTCCCTCAATTCTTTACTGATCCAACATGTTTGATGATCCAGGGTACACTTTTACTATTTCCTCTAGAATAAAATACCATCTGTAGATTATCTTATATAAGTTCTCTTTTAAAAAATAATCCTTATTTATCTTAATACCACTTAATTTTTGCAATATTTATATTTCAAATTTTCATTTACATCTATTTTGATTTAATATGGTTAAAAAAAATTTCTACTTATTGTTTAGCCATTTTAACTTTCTGTCTTAATGCTTGCTTTGTCTTATCAGTGTTCCTTCTTACTCCTCCTTCTTCCACTTCTTTTTCTTCTTAAATCTCTCAAATTTCTTGGCCCCCCTCTGTTTTTCTTTCTTCTTCTTCATTCTGTTGTTTTAGGATTTAATCCATAAATTCTTCCTCTTCTTGAGACAGCTTGCTCCCTAAACGTTTCCTCTTTTTTCTTCCTTAAGATTCTTAATTGTTATAGTGACAATTGCTTCTTCCGTCTCCTGTCTCATTTCAAAATACTCCACTTCTTTAATTTCACCCGACATTTGATCCATTTCTTTTTCTTGTCTATTGTTTGTAATCTGTTCCTGCATGCTTACGAGGGAGGAGCTTGTTTGCTTCATTTGTTCAGATAATTTTCTGACCTGTTGTTCCATTTCTCTTCTAAAATCCATCAAGAAATCCATTAATAAGGTCTGGCTTTTACTAACATCCTTTACATTTTTAAATGCCATTTTTATCAAAATCAAATCTAGCCACTTCTTGTAGGGCTACTTTCCAATTTTTGTATCCAAAAAGTATATGTCAATATTCCACGTCCAGTCAATATCGATGTCAAATCAGTCAAACCATTAAAGAGTCATCCAAATCTTTATCTTGCATCCCTTCTTCCAAAAAGGGTGTATCAATAATCCAGGTCAATAACACAGTCAAATTAGGTTAGTATGCCTTTAAATGAGCAGGGCAGATTTCAAGCCTCTTGCTAGGAAAACGAAAGTAAAGCTTTTTTTCAGCTGTTGAATATTAATTAGTCATTTATTTTCCTTGCACACCATTAAACAAAATAATCTTGTGTTTACTCCAGCAGGGGTTTCTTTAGATCCAGATTTGCTCACTTCCCCTCTGGGTGGCTACCGGCCAACGTGAATAATCTTAAAGTTATCTTTTCCTCCTTCCAAACTCTTGATTACACTTCTTGTTATTGCCTTTTAATGATCCAAGGCTACTTACAATTTTAAAACTTTTTTCGCTATCATATTGTTGTATCTAGGCCGTGGGAGGGTGAGTTCTCAGCTTTCCAAATCTCCAAAGATGGTGACCGGGATACGATGTGATTCAGCACAGAGCAAATGGGGAAAAATCCTTGAAATTGCCTGTTTCAAGACTCCCCTGTTCAAGCTCTCAGCTCTTCGTACCATCTTCTTGGCAATGAAGCGTGCCTCAGTTGTTGAGGAACATGAAAAACACATGTATTTAGCAATCCCCCTGGGAGCCCTCTGAGGTTCACTGCTACTTCGCTGAGTGTTGGCTCCCCCCTCCCCCCCCCCCCGTAAGCCAGATAAATTTTAGAGCGCTAATATTTTGGCTCCAAATACCCCAAAAGTACAACCACTAATAAACGAAAACCAGAAATAACTAGTAATTAATTGAAAAGTATAAGTAAAATAATGGAAAATACACTTCAGTCAGGTATTTGGCACTTGATGTAGTGTTGTATAACAGGCTATGAGAGACACTGAAAAAGGACATCAATATCCAAAGTTACAATAACCCAGGATTGCAATATCCTTTGTGCAGTGCAATCCGACTCCACCCCCATAAGCTGGCACAAGTCTCTTGTGCCGACCCCCAGCCATTGCAAACATGCCATAAAGCACATTTACGATGACTCAGGGGGAGGATAGGGAAGTGGCTAGGAGGATAGATGCATTGACGTGCACTGGCCTTGCAGAGCCGGCCCTGTACCTGGTGGAGGTAGGTTTGTGCTGGCTCGGGCATGCCAGCACAAGGTGTGAGAGAGGGTGGCAGAAGGGAGGAGCAAAGGTGGGGAGGGGGTGTTTCTGGGTGGGCGGAGGGAAGCCCAGAGGGGCGGATTGGGTGGGAGAGAGGTGGGACTGGCCACAGCAGCGCAATCTCCGTCCCTGGCCTAAGTGGCATTACTTGAACTGCTTGGATCTATGCCTGTGAAATCAGGGGCACAGATCAAAATAGCCCCATAAGGTTGTCTGGAGCATTGCTCAGGGGAAGGGGAAGGAAATTTCCTTACTCCAAGTTGCACCCCAGCCTGCACCAACTCCACAGTGGATACAGTGCAGGCCAGTTGGCCTACCTGCTCCAGTTCAGGTTAGGACTGGACCCTAAAAAGTCAAATTTTTTCAAAAAAATAAGAACCCAGTCCAGCCAAAGAAGCACACTTACACTCTATTGATTCAGTAAGGAAGCATGTGCTTCAATACCTTTTTCTGAAATAAATTAGATTTAGGAGTTGTTGACTTTGATTGTGAGCTTTTTAAGGCAGAGAGCCTCTTTTTTTGTTGCTGCACAAGTTGTTGAGTAAATAAAATTGTCCTTTAACAGCACTGTATAAATAACACAAAGAAATAAATGTATGTATGTCAAATATTCATACTCTGTCTCTCCAGCAGACAGTTTACACAGATGATTTTTATTATTTTTAATTCATATGCAACATAAAATCACCAGCCACTTAATTCATTGTATCACAGTCGTTTTATAAGCATAGCTCAGATCTTTAAAGCCTTTCTAAATTGGAGAGAGCAGGGATGAGGGTAATGGAAGATTGCAGAGGGGGGAGGGGGGAGAGAGCAAATAAAGATCCTAACAACTACATATGGAGTACTGGAAGGGTACCGCCCTGTTCCCACAGCAGCACCCCACTTCTGAGGGGCATTGGGTAGAGTAGTGTTTCTCAACCAGTGGTACGGGTACCACCAGTGGTACTTGAGGTGGTGCCTGGGGGTACTCAAGGGACTCCTGCACACCTGCCACCTTTTTCCATGCTCGAAGCCCTCCCATCCGCAATTAACCTCTTACTGGTCTTTGCTGCATCACATCTGGCCTCCCAACACCTAGCATAGGACCTGGATGTTTGAAGACCACCTTCTCCCCCACATACCTGCGCACATCAGCAGCCCTGCTTTGGATCCCACCACTCAGTTAACAACAACTAGACCACAGGAAGCTGCCTTATATCCAGTCAGACCAATAGCCGATCTAGGTCGGTTATTGTCAACACAGATAGGTGGTAGATTTCCACCATTTCAGACAAGAATTTGCCTCTGCCCTACACAAAGATGCCAGTCATTGAACCTGGGATCCTCTGCACACTAAGCAGGTGCTCTGGCACTGAGCCGCCGTTCTCCTGGCAGGAATAAGGGGCAAGCAAGGTATTTTTGGTAGCAGCACATGAACTATGGAAATCCCTGCCCTGGAAACTACAGATGGCTTTATCCCTTAGGATAGTGCTATTCAAACTGGGGCGTTGCAACGCCCCAGCCTGATGGCCCTGGTCTCTGCCCCCTTAAGGGATGGGGCAGCCTAGAGGCGGGGGGAAGGCAGCGGCGCAATCCCCAGGATCGCACCGCTCAGGGGGCTGCAGGGGCTTGGGTACGCTTACCCAAGCCTCCTGCAGCCCCCCCCCCCCCGGGTGCGGGGAGCCAGGCGCGACTTCTGGCAGGGCTCCCCGCAGCAGGGAAAATGGATGCGGAGCAATCACGCCCCGCCCCCACTAAAGCGGAAGTTGAGCGCGATCCCTCTGCATCCACTTTCCCTGCTGCGGGGAGCCCTGCCAGAAGTCGCGCCGGGCTCCCCGCACCTGGGGGGGGGGCTGCAGGAGGCTTGAGTAAGTGCTCCCAAGCCCCTGAAGCCCCCTGAGCTGCGTGATCCTGGGGATCGCGCCGTTGCCTCCTCCCCCTGCCCCTGCAAAGACTTACAGGCTCTCAAACTCTCCCAGAAATTTTGGCTCCCAAACTCTCCCAGAGAGTTTGAGGACCACTGCCTTAGGAAAATGCCTATATTTTCATTCAACTTTTGTTTATGAGATGTGCTCACTTTAGCATCTAATATATTTTCTAAAACACAATTTTAGATACAATATACTGTTTTAATATTTTTATGGTGATGTTTAATTGTTTTATTTCATTTTAAGTATTTGTTGCCCCTACAGGGGTAGATGGGTTATTCTTAAAATGTCAAACAGCCCAATCCTATGCATGTCTACTCAGAAGTATGTCCCATTAGAGTCAATGGGGCTTACTCCCAGGAAAGTGTGGAGAGGATTGGGCTGTAAGTCCCTACCCTGAAATTTAGGCCAGGGAGAGGCATGGAGGGAGACAAAGGGAGGGACAAGAGCAGTGGTGTGATTCAGCCAGTTCGCACCGGTTCTGCAGAACCGAAACCTAATGTACGTAGGTTTTGGTTCTGCAAACCATTTGCTAATGAGCGCCAGCTGTGCCGATCACAGGACAAACTTATCCACACATACGTGGGGGAACCAGCTGAATCCCACCACTGAGATCGTACTCCTGAGTAAGCAGGCATGGGCTCAGTCTGTACTGAAGAGACTGAGAGTCCAACCTGTGCCTGCCTACTCAGAAGTAAGCCCCATTCTAGCCAATGGGCCCGGGCCAACCACAGCCAGGCAAGGGCTGTGGGAAGGGGCCTGGGGGGCGCTGTCCTCCTGGTGCTGCAGGCTGCCTCCGGGCTGCCAGGGGCCAGGTCAGCGAGGCAGGCACCGAGTCCCTCCAGCCGCTCCTCCTCCTGGGAGGCTTGAGCGCGGCATGCGCCTTGGTAACTAGGAAGCACGGCCAGGAGAATGGAGGCTGCCGGTCGGTGGGGCGTCCTGATGGAGGGGGGGGCGGCCTTGCGGTGAGCAGGGGTTGTCTGGGGGCACAGGGTGGCAGTTGCTAGAGGCGTGGAGAGATGGGGGGCAGAACAAGTGGCCTCCTCCCTCTTGTGGGTCTCCAAGGAGTGCCTTCTAGCCACTGCTAAGGGGGGGGGGGTGTTTGGCTGCCCCTCTTTGATGCCCGCCCCCCTCAAGGTGGGGCTGGCTCCAGCAGCTCTCCCCCCAAAGCTGGAGGAGAACCACAACTAGCAGCCTGGCAGCAGCAGCCCCCTTGGGAAAAGGCAGGTGCAGAGGCCAATTCTGGCCATCTCTACTCAGAAGTAAGCCCCAATGTAGTCAGTAGGGCTTAGGTTACTCCCAGGTAAGTGTGGGCAGGATGGCAGCCTCAGAGCCCAATCCTGTGCCTGTCTACTCAGAGGAAGTCCCATTATAGTCAGTTCCCTCTGCTGAAATTCCCTCTTCTATGCAAATGTTACAGGATCCCTAAAGCTGAAAGTTTTCCCACCATGGTTTAGGAGACCAAGTAAAATTGAGTGTCAGGAGAGTTAGGACAGACAGAAGAAAATATTTCTTTATCCAGCATGTGATTAGCCTGTGGAACTCCTTGCCACAGGATATGGTGATGGTGTCTGGCCTGAATGTCTTTAAAAAGGGAATTGGGCAGGTTACAAGTCCATCACAGGTTACAAGCCATGATATATGTGCCACGTCCTGATTTTAGAAGTAGCTTACCTCAGAAGGCCATGTGCAAGGGAGTGGCACCAGGATGCTTGTATTGTATTAGAAATGCCTGGTTCTGTTGGAAATACATTTGTGTAATTGGTTTGTGGAACTCCTTGCCGTAGGATGTGGTGATGGTGTCTGGTCTAGATGCCTTTAAAATGCAAGGAAGGCCAGATGCAAGGGAGGGCATCAGGAAGCAGGTCTCTTCTGGTCTTGTGTGCTCCCTGAGGCATCTGAAAGGCCACCATGAGATAGAGCTGGACTAGATGGGCCTTTGGCCTGATCCAGCAGCACTCTTCTTATGCTTCTATGCTCAGATGACAAGGGAGGGCACCAGGATGCAGGTCTCTTGTGGTCTTGTGTGCTCCCTGGGGTATCTGGTGGGCCACTGTGAGAAACAGGAAGCTGGACTAGATGGACCTTTGGCCTGATCCAGCGGGGCTCTTCTTATGTTCTTAGGAATGGGTGTGGGGGAAAGTGGGCGACTGCCCTCTCTGAAGATCCAAATTTTCTGAAAATTTCTGGTTTTTGTTTTTTGGTAAAAAATATGTTAATAAAGATGTCAGGCTGATTTCAGGCATGATGCATGGCATTCCGCAAAATAAATTAAGGCTACAATCCTATCCACACTCATCTGGGAATAAACCCTATTGACTGTAATGAGACTTCTGAGTAGACATGCATAGGATTGTGCACTAAGTGTTAAAAATGTGAAATGCAGTGAGGGGGATAACTTGAATTTAATCTGACTTCTGTTTTATTCTTGCCTATCTGGATTCTGACAGTATTTTTGTTAACTGTACAAATTGAAACTGATTGTTATAGGTTAGTTCCAAATTGTACCATATCATATAATTCAGAATACCACGCTTACAGACACATCCACGTGGTCCTTGTTTCTCTCTAGCACCATGCAGTGGTGGGAGTGTCAGAAATGTAAAGCCTCTCTAAGGTCAATTAATAGACCTTCTCAGCCTCCCCCTTCCAAAAATTGTTTAGGTATACCTTTTGGTATACTGAAAATGGTCATTAGGACATAGAACCTGTTGTTAATTTATTTAAACCTCTATTTTTTCCAGAAGTCCATCCGAAATGTAAATTGGATTAACTTTTACACGTATATCATCAACACCATGTACTCTTTCTTTAAAAAAAAAAAACCTGCAAAATTCTGTCTGTGGAACAGAAATAGGCTGTTTTTTCATGTTAAATCACCCAAATTCAACACTAAAACCGTGAGATTAAAGCTTGCCTTCTCACCAGCTTCATTAGCAAAAGAAAAAATGCATCCTTTTAGTGTTAACAGTGCTATTAATAATGTCACTTCTAGGAACTTGTATGCCAAGTGAACAACTTCTTTCAGACACTGCAGTTTTAGCTTAAAGCTAAGAGGTCTACACAACCTCAGCTGTCCTTGTCAACTCAGTCTTGTAGCAAAGTGATTAATCCAGTAGCACAGCCATTTTCAAACACTGTGCCGTGGCACACTGGTGTGCTGCGAATGGTGCCCAGGTATGCCACGGGAATTTGGGAGAGGGTCATTTATCAACAGGACCACTGTGGGATGTGAGCCCCCATTGACAGCACAGTGTGCCTTGTCAGTTGTCAAAAAGCTGATGGTGTGCCTTGAGCATTTTAGTGCCTTGCCAGTGTGCCACGAGAGGAAAAAGGTTGAAAATCACTGCAGTAGCAGATGTGGTGCTCTTACTTCTCAACACACAGAAGACAACTGACATGGACAGTGGCAACAACATCAGTCTGTCTCCTCTAGAAAAGACAGAGTCCATAGATGAGCTTAAGTACAGAACAGAACTGAGCACAATCTTAACCAGAAGTTAGTCCTATTTTGTTCAATGGGGCTTACTCTCAGGAAAGTGTGGTTAGGATTGCAGCCTTAGTTAAGCATAAACTCCAGCATTTCACAATGGAACATAGGGACACTGTAGCTGTAGGAACAGCCATAACTCAGAAGGCAGAGTACACACTTTGCATGCCAAAGGATTCAGGCTCAATCCCTAACAACTCCAGGTGGGATGGATATTCTGCTCAGCTCTGCCCACATCCCCAATCTAAAATAGAATCTTTCAGGACCAGGCTGGGTCACTATGTGTTGACTTGAATTAATGACCACACCAGGGCTGAAACCAACCCCGCACAGTAGGTTGAAACCACCACCGTTCTTACTGCCAGCCCTCAGGCTAGGCAAAGCAGAGGCCTACTGGCATCTCAGCTGCACAGAGAAGAAATAAACCCTCAAGCCCAAGAATTTCCTGCCCACCTGGGCACTGGCAAGAATCATAGTAGAGTGACTGAACTGGATTTAGTTGAACCAGGTTGCCCCCCTCAGTAATCATACACTGTTGAAGCGTTTACAGACTTATTTAGGAATAAGAGAAAGATACAAGCATTTTAAGATCTCTGGAATACAGTTTGGAATTATACATAAACTGGCAATGACAAAGGCTAAACTCCTAGCTTATAAGACAGTCTCACCTGAAACAAAAATTTCTGAGCATGTATAAAATATCAAACTAACAGCCCAATCCCGAGCTGCCTGGCATGCAGAGCTGCAGCAGCACCAAAAATGGCTGCCACTGCATCCAGCACACTCCAGGCAGCCACTGTCACCTCCTCAGGAGAAGGAGACGTTTTTCCCTTCCCCCAGTTAAAGCAAGTAGCTCCGCAATGGAGCTATGTGATTTTTCAACGACCCGAGGGTCAGCATAGAATTCAGAGCCTTCCTGTCAGGCAGACAGCCTGACATGGAGGCTCAGGCTCAAGTGGAGCAAAGCTCCACAGGTCCCGCCTCCCTCCCACCCTGCTCCCTCCCTCCAGCCCACCTCCTTCCCACCCTTTCCCTGCCCTCCCTCCTCCCACCTCCCCCCACCCCAGAAAGTCTCTTCCCCACACCCTCACCTACCTCTCCACTGCCCACCGGTCTGCATGACTGCCAAAGAGCGGAGTTCTGGTGCTCTGCTGGCGCTAGTCCAGTGCCAGCTAGCACTGGGCTAGCACTGGCACCCCACCAGCACTAGCACCTGCAAATGTGCCTTACGGTATGTTTGTGACAACTTGCTGGCAATGAGCTGGCGCACACTGGTTAGGATTGGGCACTTAGTCCATCAGCCTAGCCAACTACCCTGCTAAACCATCACAAAGAATGGCAACTTGGACCCTCCCAAACCAGATCTTTATATCTAGAAAGCAGGGACGGGAAAATTCAGCATGGCTTGACTCGAGTCAAGTTGCTGAGTCACCGCCCCCCACTTTTCAACTTGAAAAAGTGTGATAACAGGGGCACTTTCTGAGTCTCTGAGTCACCCTTTAGTGACTCTAATGGATTCGAGTTGCGTCACCATTCCCCCTTTAAAAAGCCCACTGTGGAAAACACGACTGTTGCTGGGGAGTGTGCGTGCGTCGGAGTTCCCGACTCACTTCCCTGATGTCCCCACCCATCTGTAAACAGGGCAGGAGGGGTGGGAGGGACTGCAAGAGCCAGGACAGAAGTGGCAAGAGGGAGGAGGGTCACAACCAATAGCTGTGAGGCTTGCCAGGAAGACCCAATCCTTTACAGCCCTACTCTGAAGTAGTCCCACTTTAGCCAGTCTTTCGATGAGGCTTCCCCCTCCCCACCAGCCATGGTGAAAAGCATGATCACTATAAACTGCCTCTCTCCCCCCCCACTTCCCCATCTCCTTTTTCCCCCTCCAGCCAATCGTAAGACAAGAACCCCCTTGGGCTCCTCCTCCTGCCCTCCCTCAGCCAATGAAAATATCAGACTGCATCCAATGATCATCTGTTCCTTCCTTCCTAACACAGATGAGCAAAAGAGCCTTCTTTGCTCCTGCTCACATTAACCCTTTCCTGCCTCCTGGCTGGAACTTTCCTGCTGCTTTCCCCATCGGAATGCTTGCCCCACAAGGTTTTCCACGCTTCAACAACAGTAAGCAAGCACATCCAGACACAGGCAGACTTGAGACAGCATGTGTGGGGGCAGGTGCCAAGTCAGGGGGGCCCTGACTCAAGTCTTTTGCAGAGTCTTCCATGCGTGTGACTCAAGTTCCCAACCCTGCTAGAAAGGCACCTCCTTGAAGATTTTGGCCAATCAGAGCCCAAAACTCCCCAAAAGTACCAAAATGATGATGCAAGCGGTCTGTTAGTAGCCTTCTCCCTTCCCATTGGGTAATGAACAGTCATTGCAATTTTTAATTAAGTTGGCCTTGCTGCTGTGCATTGAAGGTCTTGGTCAGGTTAAATGACACAGGTGTTGTCATCAATTTCTCATTGTGCCAGAGACCTTCAGGTATATGAGGTAAGACTCAGTGTGGCCTAGAAGTATTACTAGGCTCTGCCTGGTTAGGGATGCTGTTTCCACTTCTAAGCCAGAGCTTGCCAGAATATTGCATGCTCCAACCAGGTACATTCTGAGATCCAGCCAGGTACATTCTGAGATCCAGCCACCTTCACTGATGTCCATGTTTCTAACCCAAATTCCAGTTGGAATCATTCCTGCCTCCACCTCTATATCTATACCTGACCTGCACTATTGAAGTAATGCTAGAATAGCACAGCCCTGCTTTGGAGGGGGCCATATTTTCAAAACAGGCAGTTGACTGTGCTTTCTCTCAATTGATTGATGGTGCCAAGGTTATAGTGAATTTCTAAAGAGAAAAGTGATGGGGCTAAATGCCTGTCTGAACCTATATCTTCTGACCTGGAAGCTTGACCCGCTCACCCATTCCCTTTCTTATGTGTTTTAATAGCCTGTGACCATTTAGGGAGGAAGAAAAAGGCACTCCAAACATTTTCAGAACTCACTTGTTTTCATTTTGTATATTCCAGGCCTTAATAGCAGCATTTCAGAGGGAGCAGAAACCTGGCAAAAATGTAACTGTGCATGAGACGGGGGGGGGGGGGTCTTTCTGGTTCCAGCCCTTGGGAAGTTGAAATGTCATTGCAAGCTTTTAAAAACTGTCCTATCTGCCTGGCTCTGGCAAACCTTTCTGGGGAAGTAGTTCCAAGGGGAGAAGCAAGAGGTGACTTAGCTACTTAGAAATGCACAGTCATTTTCAACTGTGGCTGCACCAGGTATTCTGTATAGAGTACAGCAAGTTACTGCCTGCCTTGTTTCAATTCTGAGCAGCTTTCTTTAAACAGCTGCATGCTGCCTTGTGACATGTTATGTTATATTAAACCGTTGGAAAAGCCACGTCTCCGCAATTGGCAATCGATTTGCTCTGCACCAACAAAGCCTCCAAAGATCTAGGTCGCTCCCTGCTGATCTTCAAGACATGAGGCACTTTGGCTGTACATGCATGAAACACTTTGTGGGGGAGCATTTTGCACTCGTTCCATTTGACAATTTGGATCACATTTCTAAGCATTTTTCCCCACTTCCCAAAAGAGGAAATTTTGAGCAACAGAAAAGCTTTTATCGATATTCTGACAGCCATCTTATTTTCCTTCCCATAGATATAAAGTGACACCATCTGGAAAAGCCACCCACTATACACACACATACATCTTCATCACAGAGTAACATTTTCACCATACCATTCCGATTGCAGCAAGCACACGTGCCACAGGCAACACCGCCTTCAGCGCATTGGAAAACACACACACACACACACACACACACACACAATTGTGTTGGGACCTAAAGCCTCTTTGTATGGTCTTAGAAATAATCTCATGTAAATGAACTCTCTGTGTCTTAGAGACAGCCAAAAGATTGTTACCAAAGGGGCTGTTTTGTTTAGGGAAATTATTACACTGCCCTTATTGGAACCTTAGGGTCGCAGGCTGGATAACAGAGATAATGCAGAGAAATTCCCTTTTGCTTAAAGAGGAGACTGAGAGAAAGATAACTTTTGATAAAAGATTATAGTTTTATTACAAAAGCACAAAGGTAAACATAATGCACATGGAGAAATGATAAGTGTATGTTTCTTGGTCCTAGTACTTGAATCCAGTGTACCTAGCTTTCATGGTGGTTGCGTGTAAAGAGTATTTGGTGCATCCGAGGAAATCAAAAAAAGGAAGGGTTGTAGGGAAGGATTTTAGGGGTCCCTGGTCTGCCAAACCCAGCTGCTGACTAAAGATGGGGAGAGAAGGGGGGAAGAAGGGAAAGAGTTCCAGGCGCAAGATAGTTACCTGTCCTGTAGAGCAGTTGGAGGGGGGGGAAGAGTCCTGTGAAGAGGACCCTCTGACACAACACAGATGTGTTGGTCCTTAGAGAGAGAGAGAGAGCCCACATGTGAGAGGAAGCCCTCACTTAAAAGGGGTTTGCAGACAGTGCTGAGCTGGATTACTACCACACAGCAGGGTGCTTGGAGTATATAAAACATTGAAAGGATCAGGATATCAGTTATCAGCAAAATTCAATGGGGTCTATGGCTGGCTTCCTAGATGGGGGAACTTAAACAATACAATGAATCAGCAACACAAGAAGGCAGTTCAAGTTTGCATACAGTACTTAAACAGTGATTGGGTTAGGAGACACTTTTGCATACAGTTCTTAAACAGCGATTGGGTTAAAACAATACAATGAATACAGTAATGTAGGAGACACTTAAACAATGATTTAAGATGCCAGACTTCCTCCCATAATGTGTGACCATGGGGAGGTGGTGGTTGTGTAACCATGAGCTTGTGACTTGACCAGAGTTTTGGAAATGTGGCCTGTGTGAGAAGTTTAGCCTGCATGATATTTTAGTAACATAACCAGATATAGAGAGAAAATCACAACTAAAAGGAAAAAGGGGATTTTCACTTAACAAGATGGGCAGCCCAATTCTAACTTCTGCTGGAACAGGCAGGCCAGTAGGCCTGCACTGTATCCAGTGCAAGTCTCAAATTCTTTGTAGGTCAGCCTGAGGCAAGGGGAGGCTTTTCCCCTTATCCTAGGGCAGGGGTTGGCAACCTGCGGCTCTAGAGCCGCATGTGGCTCTTTCAGCTGTCTGCTGCGGCTCCTCCAGGTGAAAGTGGCAAAGAGTGTGACAGGAGGCACCTGTGTTGGGAGGGCAGGCTGCTTCCCTCCACCCCCTGAGCTCACTGCTCTCCTCTCCCTTCACCCCCACCTGCCCTGCATTGGTTTCCCTTTTCAATTTTGCCCGCTCTGCAGGCTTAAGGTCCCTGTTTTTCCCTTGCCCAACTCTCCAGCAGGCTCAGCCAATCAGCATCCAGCAGGCTCCTGGCTTTTTCTGTTGGAATGGCTCAGGGCCCTTCACTGGCTGACCACCAGCCAATCCTGAGCCTTCCTCCTCAGCCATTGCAAGTCTTGCAGCCCGCCTTTCCCTGAGCAGGTCCCCACTCAGTGCAAGGAGAGGCTTTTCCTCCACAGCAGAGGAGACATCCTGTGTGTCTACTCAGTAGTAAGCCCCATTACAGTGGATGAAGCTTGCTCCCAGGAAAGGGTGCCTGGGATTGCAGCCGTGGAGCCTGCACCTATGCATGTCTACTCAGTTGTAAGCCCCATTACAGAGGATGAAGCTTACTCCCAGGAAAAGGTTCCTGGGATGGCAGCCTTGGCACCTGCTCCTACGTGTTTCTACTCAGTTGTAAGCCCCATTACAGAGGATGAAGCTTACTCCCAGGAAAGGGTGCCTGGGATAGCAGCCTTGAAGCCTGCTCAAGGCCAAGCGCAAGGACAGGTGAGTGGGAGCCCGCACAGGTCTGTTCCAGAGCAAGCCCCAATGTAGTCCTTGGGCTACTCCCAGGAAGGTGTGGAGGGCTGTATCCTCAGCCCCCTCCTATGCAGGTCTACTCACAAGTAGTCAGTGAGGCTTCCTCCCAGGAAAGTGTGGAGAGGACTGCAGCCTGAGAGCTCCAACCAACTTGTCTGCTCAGACGTCCCATTGTAGCCAATGGGGCTTACTCCCAGGATAGTGTGGAGAGGGTTGCAGCCTGAGGGAGCGTGGGTGGGTGGTCAGGCAGGGCAGAAGCTGGCCTGTGGTTGCCCCCCCCACCTTCCCCCCCCCCAGCTCTGGCTTCTTCTCTGGAGTCTGTGTCCTTTTTTCCTTCCAGCAGGGTGCCTCTGGAAGGTGAAGGGAGTTCTTTAGTATCTATGTAAGATAAGCAGATGTCATAACTGCCATATGTATTGGAATCCTGGAAGATCTGGTGAGGAGGTAGATGTGGTGTCAGCAGTGGCCCCTTTAAGGGGAAGGCCTGGGCATCCAGCAGAGTGTGCTGCACAGCTCTTGAAGGCAATAGGGCCCTCAGGGATATAAGGAGCACCTGAGGAAGGGGGTGTGGGTTGTAGAAGGAGTGCAGGTTGGAGGTAGGAGGGGAGGGGGGGCTGGGCTGATTGACTTTGACACTCTGATTTGACTGACTTACTTTGGAATCTGATCTTGGACTGAGACTTGGCTTATTGACTTTGGACTCTGCCCTGGATACTCTGACTGACTTTGTGACTAATGGACTGCTTGAGACACTGGAGTTTGGTGTGTGGCTGCTGTGCCCAAGACCTGCCGAGGACCCAGGATCTGCTGTAGTGGTGGGAGGCTGCTGGCAGGAGAGAGGACCTCTGCAGGTTGAATAGGCGAGCTACCCTGGAGGTGGGGTCCAGCAGGACTGCAGGGCAGAACCAGGGTCATTTGTTGGGGGAAAGAAGGGGAGCTAATTTGCTTAAAGTGGGCCTAATCCTCCAGGCAGAGAATGGCCTTGGAATCAGGCAAAATACCATAGAGGACCAGGCGTCCTGAAAACACAGGACAAGATTGTATGACGAAACTAACTAAGAGCTACAAGAGGGGGCTACATTATTAAAATGGGACCTATAAGAGCATAAAGGTGAAAAAAAAAACTATATGCAGTATTATCTTCATTTTAGATGTCAAAAGGGTTTTGTGGCTCCTAAGGTTTTTTTTCCTCCGGAAAATGGGTCCAAATGGCTCTGTGAGTGTTTAAGGTTGCCGACCCCTGTCCTAGGGAGAGTCATGGCAACTCCAATGGGGTTACTCAGACCTGCACCACCTAAAGAGGTGGCACAAATCTGAGCAGCACGGGACTGCCCTAGGCCTTCCAGGAACAGTGTTAGGATCCAGCATAAGTGCTGGAGCCTGGCCCCACCTCCCACTCCCCACCCACCCCCAGGAACTCCTGCCGCTCGCCCTCTCCGCCCCAAAATGCTTCCCTCTTGTCCTCCCCACATGCCCCCCAGACCAATGCGCCAGCCGAGATCAGCCAACAGAAACTCACCATCCCCTGGGCCTGCATCAGCATGGGGAGGCCAGCGCACATCTGTGCACAGGCCTACTCCCCTTATGTCAGCACAAAAGTACTTTACAGTACTTTCACAACGATGTTGGGCCAATGCAAGAGACTTGGGTTGGCCCAAGAGCATTTCTGGATTGTGCCCTTATACTACTTAACTAGGAGGAAGGTGCCCACCAACATATGCCCAATGGATAGATGACATTTTGCGTTTCTTGTTATTTGAGCGAATGGCATATCAGCCTCAGTTGCACATGGGCATGTTTGAGAATATCTGGTGGCCAATCCTTGATAAAATACATAAGCCACATGGTTGATATACTGATTAATGTTTTTATTGTGTATATATTTTCCTCCCACTTCTTTCTTCCCTAATATGTAACTTTATAGTATTATATCTCTGTAATGGTCATTTCTGTTAGTTTTTAAATTATTTACGCAGAATAAAAATATCAGATCTGTAGAGCAATTTTTCACTCCATATGAGCAAACTATATTTACTCCATATACAGGCAAACTATACGTTATGGGCAAATGTATGTAATGAAGCCCTGATGTGTTTTCTTAATGTATATGTTTTCTTCCTGATATGTTTCCACAGCCTACGACTGTGATTGGAGGAGTGCATGGGATGCTTAATTAGTTTCCCACCAGTTGTTTTTCAGGTCAGAATCACTCCATAAGCCACTTTCTCCCTCCCAGGACAGTGCTTGAATTACAGGGAGGTCAGAGAGGGTCCAGCCCCCTTATCCTTTATGCCAGCTCCATTAGCTAGCTTTACCCTATAATTCAAGCACTGCCACAGGGCTCCAGGTGCATGTTTACCTTTGCAAACATGCTCCTGCAATCACATAGAAGGAAAGCAAGAGAGAGATTTTGAACAGAAAAACAATGGGTGAGGAAAGGGTTAAGTATTCCTACGCCTTCTCTATTGTACAAGATCACAGCCTCCCTTGGTTGCTTTTCATTAAAAAAAACAACAAAAAACTTGTGAGAGCTTCATTAAATGCATTTGCATGTGACCTGTAGTTTGCCACTTACTGTCTTTTTATTAATTAAATCTAAATCTAGAATTATTAGATTGATTAATTAAATCTAAATCCTCAGGATTATAATGGAAGCCTGTGCACTAAACTTCAATTTTCTGGACTCCGGACCAGGTCAATCCTGAACTCAAAATAAACCATGCAAATTCACGCCATCTATATATGTTAGCCTTTTTTCGTAGTCTTCCCCAAGCTACATACTTGTTTCTGAATCCAATATTTTAACTTTGAGAGAGTGAGGAAAAATCTGCTAAAGAACAACGTAGGTGCTGTAGGTAAGGGGAATAAACAGACTTTCACGCGAATGAGTACACAGACTTCTATATTCAATGGGACCAGGAATTAAGGCACATGACTAAATTACCATACAGAGAACACTGATTTCAAGAACACAGGACCCATGCCATCTCCAGAGCACAGTGAAGTGGTTGTGCAACTGCTTTGCTATATTCTTACAACTCAGTCTGCATTTCATTGGTACAACAAACATGAGAGAAAAGTTGAGTGAAAAAAGTTAACTGCACAGCTGATGTACCATGCATCACATACCAATCCACAACCTACATTCTCAATTCACTGTCCAGCACTCAGTAGGGGTAAAAGCAGATATGATATGGAAGCAACACAGGGCAGAGGAGGTTTGCAAGATTTTAAAAGGAATTGTGGCTCAAGGTATGTGGTATTCAACCTTTTCCCACCATAGACCAGTTGTTGGCTCTTCTGGGGACAAAAAAGGGGAGGTTCAATACAGATTTATTACTTGCCTTTTTCCACAGCAGGGCTCATAGCAGCTATGTGTGTGTGCTGGGAAAACAGCACAGCAAAAAATATTAAACACTCCCCCACCTGTGATCAAATATATTAAACACGTGCTCCTACACACATTCAGTTGTTTTAAAAAGGGGGGGGGATATGTCAGGAGATCCACTCATGGATCTTCCGCATCTCATCTACAGTATTTTGGACCTTAAAGTGGAAACAGGCAATGGTTTTAAGAGAATTTAACAGGATTCGATATTTATTTAAGAAATTTCTATCTTGCCTTTTCTTTGCAGAAGGCAAATGCCAAAGGCAGCTTACAAGTTTAAAAAAAATGCCAGAAAAAAGTCATTAGCACCTGTGGAGCACTTCAAATTTTTTTTTGTTTCATCACAACTGCTGGGGTCACTTTACATCACTGGCCGGGGGCCTGAAGGAACTTGGTGTTTCCGGCCTTCAGGAATGCCAGTGCTTTGTTCCATAGTAATCTACATTTTTAAGACCATGTCACAGTAATTTATCATAATTTACTTATAATTTCCTACATATTGGCACACTGTTTATAGCTTCTGGCCTTCTGAATCAAGGCGAACTGTGTGATGTTGCCCTGCAGAGAATTCAATCCAGGATCTGGTGGCACATGTGAATGAATGAATGTGAATTTGGTACTTCTGGTACAAAATGACCTCAGCACCTTGAGAATCTAGTTGATGATGGTTGAGGAGGCCAAAGTCAAAGGCATTTAGTAATGACAAAACTAGAATAAGAACCACAAAACATATCCTAGACGCATACTTTGTTTTTCCAACCCTTTGGCTTGAGGACAACAGGCTGAGGGAGTAGCATTTCATTCTCTGCCTTCAGGCACTTGTTCCCATTTAGTTAAGAGCTTTGGTTGACCATAACCAAAACCATAAGAGGAGAGAAATAATGGATATGGTAGAATTAAGCACTTCCCTCCCTTCTCACCTTGGACTCCATTGCCTAAACCCCAGTGCTGGCTTTCTATGTTTCTTTCTTTTTTCCTTAAGGCCACAAGGTGCAGTTGCACAAATGTTCTACAGGCAACAATTTAATTAGGCAATTAAAGAGTCCTTTGCTCACATCTCAGCTCAGACAGGAGTCAGAGGGCACAGCTCATGATTCTGATCCATGGCTCAGTTTAAAACACAGCTCCCCTTTACAAACCATTACCAGCTAGTCAAATGTAAACAGTGCCTAATGAGACCAAATGTAGACACTGGTGTCGCTAGGGGGGTGAGGGCCGCACCAGGTGACGCGCTGGGGGGGTGACACGCCCTAGGGAGGATGCGCTAACATCGTGGTGTTAGGAGCTACCATGTCCTGCCATACACCGTTGCATGCAGAATGGCCAGCGGAGTGCAGTGCAAAAAACGGAATTGAAATCGCTCCTTTCGTTCAAATGTTATGGCCAAAACACCAGAAGGAAAAAATGCATGGAGCCCTATGGAAAGTGAATGTGAGCCGTATCGCGCATTTACTCATGAGTAGGCGTACTTGCCATAGTCCTTTAGAAAGGGCAGGCTGAGAGGAATCCAACGACACCACAATGGTCCCGATCCAATGAATGCAGCCCCCCAAAAACACCCAAGAAGTTCCCTCCCTCCCAGCAGCGAGTGAGCCCGAAATGAAGCCACGTGGCCAGTAGTCGAGGCAGGCTGCCTTAGTCGAGGCAGGCTGAGAGGCTCCAAGGACGTCAGAATGGTCCTCACCCAATGAGTGCAGCCCCCCAAAACACTGGAGAAGGAGGTTCCTCCCTCCCAGCTGCCTCCCTCCCAGTCTATGGAACCCTATGGAAAGCAAAGCCGCCTCACAGTCGCGTTTACTCGTGAGTAGGCAGATGTGCCTTGGCTGGTGGTCAGGCCAGGCAAATGGGAATGTGAGGACACTAGAAGGGTCCTGATCCGATGGAGCTGCTCCAGAAGGCAGCCTCCCCCCCTAAAAAGAACAAAAAAGAGGCTTGAACAGGTAAGAGGAAAGTTTTCTATTTTGCACTTGCAAAGCCAGGTGGGTCTTTATCTTGGTATGCCTGAAATAGAAGAACTTTAAACTGGGCACTGGGAAGGGCTGGAAATCTCACTGATTCTTTTTGGGGGGTGTAATTGCAGGCAGACTACAGGGTAAGCCCCATTGACCACAATAGGACTTACTTCAGAGTAGATTCACTTGGTGGAACAGGACTGGCTCCCCCTTATTTAATTATTTCTTTTCTTTTAATTTAGTTTTCTTTTAAATTTAAATTTCTTTTAAATTAAATTTAATTTATTTATAATTATTTATTTTAATTTGCTTGATGATGTCACTTCTGGCCATGTCATCACTTCCAATGGGTCCTGGACAGATTGTCATTCTAAAAAGTGGGTCCCAGTGCTAAAAGTTTGAGAACTGCTGCAATAAGGTGTTAGTAAGTTGATCGTGTGTGTGTGTGTGTGTGTGTGTGTGTGTGTGTGTGAGCGAGAGAGAGAGAGAGAGAGAGAGAGACTACAAGTTTTCAAAATCACTAAAATCAGAGTTTGGAGGAATAATACCATCATGTTATATATCAATCAATGTGTAATTTCATCATGGGCAGGAGGTCTGGTCTAGAGGGTAGAGCCTCCATTTGCCTGAAGATAACATCCACAAGGTCACCAGTTCAAGGCCACCGGCACCATGCGACCTTGAAGCAGCTGACAAACTGAGCCGAGTTATTCCATCTGCTCTGAGCGTGGGAGGATGGTGGCCAGAATGTGAAACCAGATCAGAAAGAAACATCTGAATATTGTGGTTCTTGGAAGATAGAACCTTCTTTCAATTGTAAAAATCCCTACGGGGATTTAAATAGCCTGCCTATGTAAACCGTCTTGAATAAAGACCAAGAAAGGCAGTATATAAATACCTGTATTATGATGATGATGATGATGAAGCAAATTAAAATAAATAATCATAAATAATTAAATTATTTCCCCACAAGCAATGGATGAAATGGGTTTCAGTGGTTTTAACAGCAATCAACATGCAGAAATTTAGTAGGTGTAATGTCTCCCACCACCCCATGGCATCCACTTGATTTCTGCAGATGAGGCTGCAGAAGCACAGGAGCAATTTTTTGGTCTTTAAGGTGGCAAAGCTGGACTGGAAGAGAACAGAGCCTAGATGAAATGTGAGAAACTGAAGACAGGATAGGTGAGGAAAAGGTAGGTGGGTCTACAGTCTTAAACAGGGGAAGTGAAGATCGGAGGAAAAGGAACAGGGACGTACAAGCTAAGTATTAACTCTCTTTGATTCCGTATAAAAATTTTGAAATTCTATCAGATATCAAACGTGTGCAAAATTGTGTTTTTAGTTCCAGGGAGATGCTCCTTTTTGGAAAGAAAATAAAAACTATGGGCCTTGATTTAGATATTTTCTTATTCATTGTTGAAAGTGTTCTTTGCAACATTCACTTTACACTCTACTTCTACTGCTTAAATTTACAGAGTAGCAGATATACATACTTTTTAGTTTACATCTAAAGAGTTCCATTAAGACCCAAGCATGGCAAGTGCCCCTTTGAAAACTCCATAACGTTCTTGTCAAGAGCTGTAAAAGCCTCATCAGTTCTTACTACTCCTCCACTTATGGTATTTGTCATAAAGTGGATCAGGTTGACAAGAGAGGTAAAAGAAAATCACCCCACCACAGTTGCAAATTGCCTCTTGCATGAACAGCTTGTAGCCAAGCAAATCTGACCATTGTTTCATAATGCACCTCTTTTCATCTTATGTTTACCCGAACAGAAGGGCAATCTTCTCAGCTTGTATAGATGTTCAGGAAGATTGAAGGAGCCAGATGTGGTGTATCTGTTAATAGACAATGGGAACAAGCCAGCATCAATTAGTCACACTCAACTGTGCATTACCTGCTAATGTGTGTAATTGCGCCCCATCCTTTTTTTTTAGAAAATCAAAGCCACTTTGAAATTGGGATGTAAACTGGAGAAGTGGTGGAGGAGGAAGACGGTGCTTACCCCTTTCTCCATTTCACTGCTCCAAATGTAAAGATAACCAAGATCATATATGGGAATCTCTCTGAACATGAATTCTAAGCATTAACATTATTACTGTTGCTGGTTGTCCTTTCTGGATGTTGATTAAATCCTTCATGTCAGTGAATTTCTCCAGACGATCATGTACACAGGCCCTTGGCCACATGGAGAAAGGTTAGTCTAGTGTTTATTATGGAACCTTGGTTGGTTTGAATGTGTGAACTGACACCACTGGGAAAGCATTGTGTTTGAGTAGATGCTGGAAGGTAAGCAATTTTTGGTTGTCACAACTGTATGTACACAAAAAGGCAGAACGTTTGAATGCCGTCTAATCACACGGTTCATTTAGTATATCAACTAGGCCAGTGGTCCCCAAACGACAGGACCACTGTTTATGGGGAAAACCTTCCCCGTTGTGTCCGGAGCTTACTATTCCACATGGTACCATCAAATCTTTCCTTCCAGTCCTGATCTTGTCAGGAAGTCCTTTGGCCTCCCACTTCCACCCTTAAATCCAGGCACAGAGTCTGCTGGGGCAACAGAATGCCGAAGCATCTGGCAGGAATGATTTCTTAACAAGATCAGAAGGAAAGATATGATGGTGCCACGCAGAGTGGTAAACTCTAAACACGATGGGGATGGCATTTTGCAGGCACTGGGTCCAGCTCACAGGCAGGGGTTTGGCACTTGCAGTTAGTGCTGCAATCCCATACACATTTACCTGCCAGTGAATACTAATTAACTCAGTGGGATTTACTTCTGAGTAGATATATCTAGGGTTCTGCTGTAGGTGGTTGATTTCTGTCCCCACATCTACATGTGCCAGAGTCATCTCCCTTTTGTTTGTTTCCAGATTGTGACACCTCGCCTTCTCTTCTGTTGTAAAGCCCCATGAACATTGATGGTGCTATATCAATCAATCTTAGCTACTCTTTATTGGAGGGCTGCACAGCATCCAATCAGATCCTATAATGGGTGTCTTCTTATCTAAAATAAGACAAAAATGGCACAGCTCCACACTTTTCCTTTGATAGAAAAACAATATTTTGTTTGGCAGGTGTAACGTACTTCCATAACGACCACATGATTTCCACATACAGGTACAGCTGTCTGACAACTGTATTCTTTCTAACTGCTTCTGTGTGTTTTACTAAGGAGCTTTTGCTTCTCTTTCCACATATTATGCTGTAAATCCTTTATTATAATTTTTAATATAGATCTAGCAATCTGGGTTGTCACTCTGAGAAACTGAGGGATACTTCTGGTACACCCCGAAACAGTAAACTGCAGGTTTCCATGTTGGTTGTGAAGGAAATCTCACTTGGCATTAAGGTACCTGATCATTTGTCCATCAGGGAATTTTCCCCCCATCATTCATGCAGTCATTCAGATTTGTTCCTATGACAGAAAATTAATCAACAAGTGGATTAAAGAGTTGCTATATTTATCTAATTGAATAGTGGTTTGGTTTGGTTTTTTCTAAATAACATATGTTGCCAGAGCAACTAATGTCTTAAGAGCCCCCTCCCGCAATTCCTGGCCCGGATAAAATTGTTCACTTTTGTTCTGTACGGAGAACAATGTGAAATGCATGTCTCAGCAGTCATCTGACTATCAAGGTTAACTAATTCCTACATTTACAGCATCCTTAAGGGTTTCTTGCCATCTCAGGTCTTGTAACACAGGAAGAGGTTTTCCCCCACACCCTCTACAATCAATACCATGAAACATTTACTTTTGGAGTGGGCAGACTCCAAATCAGATAAGGGGGATAATCAGATAATCAGATAATTATCCAAATTAGATAATCAAAACTCTAATAGTTTTGTACTATATTGTAAAATTTTGAAGGGGGTGAATAGCTAATAAGCTCAGGGTTAGCCCAAGGTGGCAGGTCATATGCTACCCCCCTTATCTGATTATCTGCCAGCTTCTGCTCTTCCCATTCTCCAGTGTCTCAGTGGTGGCATAGCTGGAGGGGGGCAGAGCACTCAGCCTGGCAGGGAGGTGGGCGAGCAGCCCCTCTCTTCGGAGCCATTCCTAGCGGGGGGGGGGGGCAAAACGGAGCCGTATGGCTCCGAAGGGAAGCGCCACTTGCCCACCTCCCTGCCAGGCTCAGTGCTCCTTCTCCCCTCCAGCTACGCCACCATGTCTCAACTCAGCACTGTCCTCATTTCTTCTTTCTCTCTGTCCTCTTCTTCCTTTTCCAATGGGGGGGGGAGCGGGAGGAGGAATAGTGGAAGTAAGAAGGTGGACAGAGAAGAGCATACCCCACCAATCTACTGCCTGATGTAACCGTTTCAGTTGGCCTCCTGAATGAGCCAGTGCTGAGTAAGCTAGACAAATGGGATGTGAGAGTTTCCCATTCTGCTTTTCCACAAAAGCTCCCTCTGGCATGCAGATAGCCTGAGATTAGCTATCTTTCCAGAATCCCCTTCTCCAGCTAGATGGCAAATATCCCAGTATGGAGTTCTCATAAATAATTTCCTTTTCTTTATAACCACATGCCTGGAATGTTAGCAGAGTTGTGGAAAAAAGGGAATCACAGCAGAGATGAGCTACAGAAACATAAGAACAACAAGGTAGGAAAAGGAAGCTGATGAGAAGTCTAATCAAAGCAAGGGAGATCAATTTACAAGCATTTAAATTTACATACAATGAACAGATGACTGTTCATAGTTAAGATGAGTGATATTCTTAACAGAGCAACCAGCGATGCTAGCATACAGTATGAATTCTCCTCCTGTTATACATCCTGCCTTGTCTCTTAGTGGAAGTGCGTAATTCTGACACATTTCACCGTCAGCGTTACTGGAACATCAGTGTGACTGGAGCAACATGACCAAACCCTAACCCTTGCTTCCACCCCACCCACCCCCAAAAAAAGATGGGAGACAGATGCTTCTGGAATTTAAACTTGGGCGACTTTATTAAATATTATACATGTTAACAAGTTGTATGCCTCCAGCATGAATCCTCTGACAATGCAAAGAAAAATCACTAGTTGATTGGTTGACCTTTGTCTCACCCTTGCTGACATATCCACCACAGAAGGGAAGGGGAATGATGGAAGGACTACTAGATAGAAAACTTAAGTGTTCAGGGACAGCAGAGAACTACTTACCATATATGGTCATGCCTTAGGCTATAAAAGCCAGAGATAGAGGGTGAAAAGGGCTCTCTGTTCAGCTCACTCCATCACAGTGTTTCTCTGCGTTTGGTCCCATCAGCCAGAGAGAGTAATTCTGCAAGAGAAAACCTAAGCATAATGATTTTTTTTCACATTTTTTAATACCGCCCTTTCTCCAAAGAGCTCAGGGCAGTGTACACAGCTGCTCCCCTCCTTTTGTCCTCGCAACAACCCTGTGAGGTAGGTGAGACTGAGAGAATGTGACTGGCCCAAGGTCACCTAGGAAGCTTCATGGCTGAGGGGGCATTCAAACCTGGATATTCCAGGTCTAAGTCTACCTCCCAAACCCCTACACCATTAGAGTAAGGATCATAGGTTTATGCTGGAGACAGCAGTATCCACTTGGTTCTTGTTAAAGGGGAAACTGGTCAAAAGGGAAAGTATCTAAAAATGCCATATGTCAGTGTCTAAGGGTTATACAAATAAAGTTTATTTCAACTGTTCACCAGTCTGGGTTATTTCTCTCATTGAATCTGATCAGGGACTTTGCCTCCACACGTCCCACAAAATTTTAAGAACAAACACAAACTGCAGCAGGGTCTAACTCAAACGCTTGCATCATGCAGGTACTAAAGTGGAGGAAAAGGCACTCACCGCCTGCCTCCCCTGACTATCACTGGGTGTGCCATCTGACTCAAAGCTTAGGCCGCACTATGGATAGGACACACTTGTCATTGCCGACCCCCAAGGGGGTTTGGGACAGCCAGCCAGGGCAGAAATGCCGCTGGGTGAACCCTGCAGCCTTCCCTGCCCTTGCTAGTCAAGGGACTTGCCAGCCTGCCTTTCCATGCCAGGTAAGCAACGTATGAGCAGTTCTGGCTCTCCCCTTGACCCTGCTGCCTCAGGATGGATGCCAAAGATCTCAAACTGCCTACCATCCCACATGACACATGGGGGGGTCAGCCTAGTACGTGACCCCCACCACCCAAGCCACAGAGTAAAACACTCCTGAGACCCTGATGCAGATCAACTATGTTGGTATTGGCCAAAGACTGGTGCATCCCCTCAACCTGGCCCAGCTGGAAGTATATAATTTTGGGGTACAGCCCCTCCTAACAAAAACTCTCCCCAGGTACGCATTAAACTTATGTCTGGTGGAGTCTATTCTGTGAGGATCTCTAGCCCTCCTCCATTCCCTCCTAGAGAGCAAGCAGGACCAGAGCACAACCATCCCTAGCACCCATGATGTCAAGTGGGCCAGATCCTTAAGGACCTGAAGCCTCAAAGATAGAAATGTTCTCTGGCCGAGGTCCTTTTTTCCCAGATGGGGAGGTGGGTGGGTGTTCAGGTAGTCAATAAATGCAGGGAACAGCTGGCTCTAGCGCATGCTCCATCTAGCTATTCAGTCCACACTGGCCATGTTGCCCAGCCCAAGCTGGGTGCTGAAGCCACTCATCACCACTCTTTTCCACACCCAAAACGAGATAGAACACCTACAAAGGAGCACTCTCACCAGAAACGCCCAGCCAGGACCTGCCAAGAAAGAAAGAAAATGAGCAAATGCACCTGGACAAATAAGGTAGCCCACAGGCCACAGCTCACATTGCTAAATCCTGCACCCAAACATGGCCACTGAAGGCCCCGCAGGCTCACAACCAGCATCCCACAGAATCTCAGCCCTTTAGGCTGGAAATCTGCCAATGAAGGCAACTCAAGGCACCCCTGGTAACCCCTTAACTAAACCAATGGAGGTCAACTAAGCACACCAACAGGTGCCTCAATGGGGACATAGGCCTAAACTGTGCAACAGAAGTGCAACATGCCAATGACAGCCAGGTGCAGTGAACCTCCCGAACAGGTGGCCACACCGTGCCAGCTGCTGCTAAATCAGACCCCACTCACAAGAGCAAGAGGGAAGCACCTACTTCCTGTTGTAGGTCTTAAAGGCTCCAGACCACCACCTACCGATATGCTGTATGGCCGCCCCTGAGAACCCAAAACGAGCCGCCATAGATGCAGCTCCAATCCTCATGGAGTGGAGTCTGTAATCATTTGGGATCAAGTTGAGTGTCTGATATTGAAAGAGTGTGAGAGGGAACCTGTCCACATGCTGGAAAAGCGAACCTTCCAGGAGGCAGCACAATCTTACATAGTCCCAAAGGGGCTGGACTGGACAAATAAAACCATCTTGCACCTGTCCGAGCCACACCACAGCCAGTCACCCTCTGATCAATTTTGGATTTTTGGAGCCTGAGGGACACCATCATATTCCCATCTGCACATTGCCTGAATCAATCTTGTCCTGTTTTGCTTTCAGCAAAACAGCTTTAAAGAGTTAGAGCTTAGTGAACAACAGTGTGGAACCTTCAGTTGCCCCCACACTGCAAATATTATTTTGTGGTTGATGGCAACAGCTATGGCTTCAATTATTAGTTATAAGTCGGGGGGGGGGGGAACAGAGTATTCACTTAGTGGGAGAAATCCCCAAGTCCTAAACACAACTTTTTAAGAAAAATTCTTGGCAACAAAACACACTTTACCTCCCAACATCAGCAAGGCAAATAAGGGACATTTTTCCTGGGTAGACAGCAAGCAGAGGGAAGGACATGCAGAATGGCTAAGTTCATACATTCCCCCAGGAGGCTCAATTTGGCCATTTTCCTTTGTTCTTAAGTAGAAGTTAAGGGGAGAAAGAAAAGAAAAAAAAGGATTGATTCATTGCACCACTGAGCCTCAGGTTACATTTTCTAGACATACTATTTTACATTTTGAAAGGGGGGGGGGAACACAGCAATATTCTTTAACAAGATTTTTTTTCCTTAACTAAAACATGAACCTAGAAATTTCCTTTCTCTATTTTGTTTTGGGAATCTCATATTTCTTTAGCATGCAAACATACTTGCATTAGAATTAAGAGTAGAAATTCTTGAGTTTTCAACTTCCAAATCCACATAAATTAATTTTTTATGGGGCAGAGGGTAGATGCATTGTGATTAGTGCACACGTACGTAAACTCATGTGGAGGTACACTAAAGCATCATGTTGTCCATGGTCTGCCATTTCATATGCTGCAGCTAGTGAAGCTTCATCAATGAACTATTAAGACGAATGTCTTTCTGATATATTTTTAACCAAACAAAACTCTCTTGCTTTTAAAACACTCCACCCCAACGCAGTGAAGAGAGTTTTTACTAGGTGTACATGTGTAACATGTGCTCCTTCATGTGATAGGATCCTGTGTAGTGGCCAATGGCACAGTTCAGTGAATGAAGAGAGGGAAAAGGGTAAAAGGTGAAAACAAATTTTATTGTGAGGCTAATTTGACAATACAGTATTCAATAACAATAACAAAGGAAGGAAAATCAAAATAAGGCAATTCACTATCCTTAAGCATTCACTTCACAGCTAGGACACAAATGTCCACAGTTGCAACAGTGTGGAGAAAATAGAGAAGAGTAGAGGAGAAAGGAAATCCTTAGAAGGAAAAAGCAATGCATAATGGCACAAGCACAAAGGGAAGAAGAGACACAGGGGATTTATGTGGGTTTCCTGAAGAGACCTGGGGCTAGGAAAGCAGGGGTTTTAGAGAGAAGAAAGGAGAGAGGAGGAAATTTGCGGTATTAAAGGAAAAAGAAGGAGAAACATTCCTGGGGTTTGGGCCACTGCAAAAGGAAGTGGCTGGAGACTGGTTCTCTGTAGCTTGAATCAAGGGATACAAGCAAGGAGTAAGCCCCTTGACAGACTGTGAAATTACTTCACCCATTTGCCGTGGTAAAACAAATCTCTCCCAACAGATAAACACTCCAAACCAGTACTACAGCTGCTTGAAGGGGATCTGCCTTGGGAGTCCTAATAGTTTGAGTAGCTTGAATGACAATTAGGGGAGTTTGTCTGAGGCTGGTATCAGCCTCACTGTCTCTCACACATAACATTCCTACAAAAGCAGAAAATCAAAAGCATTTAAGCCTGTCATCAATTTGACTGCACACAAGACAGACAAGGAATGACATCAGGGAATTTGTGTGTCTATATATTGTTGCACCAGCAAGATGCAGTCCCTGAGGAATTTGGGGGCAGGCAAGGCTCCAACCAAGCCAGCCTGATTGGGGGGGGGGTGAGTGGGAAGGTGGAACGGAGTGATTGCTCCGATAACACAGGCGTACAAAATTGAGGGTCAGAAAAGTTTTTCCCAAACTTTATGTTGGTTTGATATGAATTTGGGGTGCTGATTTCAAAAATGGCATCCGTTTTGCCCTATCACATCTAGTTTTGGAGATATAGTATAGCCTCATTAGTGAATGGTTCAAGCAGCTTCCTCATGAGGAAGCCATGATGTAGGCTTCCTCATGAGGAAGCTGCTTGAACCATTCACTAAAGAGGCTATACTATATCTCCAAAACTAGGCGTGATAGGACAAAATGGATGCCATTTTTTGAATCAGCACTCCAAATATACCCAGGAATTGGTGTAACATTTAAGGAAGCAAAATGTGTGTTGGCCTGTGTAATTAAAACTCTGGTCCTCACCTTAGCCTGTTAACCTGAGGCCTCTTGCCATCCGTCCTGGAACTAATATCACATTACTAGCCTGGGCCATGTTCTTCCAGCAGCCATCCAGCACCACAAATACGTATGGCATGTGTATATTCTCTGCATGCCTCAGAAAAAAAAGGTAGGTTAGACAACAATGTTTGTATATTCACCTGTGCCCCTGTTTTATCTTGTGAAATACCGGCACATAAATCTGCACAACAACAAAAAAACTATGAATGATGATAATAAATAATAACTAGGTATTTAAATACTGCCTTTCTGGTCATCGGATTACTCCTCTGACTTTATTCAAGGCGGTTTACATAGACAGGCATTTCTAAATCCCTCAAGGGGATTTTTACAATCATAAAGGTTCTCTCTTTCAAGAACCAACAACATTTCAGAATGGATCTTCCTGGTTTGGTCTCGCTTCTGGCCTCCAGTTCTCCCACGCAGGCTGACAAGCAGCTCCATCTCTCACATGGAGGGCAGCCAAGATGCTTCTTGCTCACACCAAGAGCAGGTGGAATCACTCAGCTGGGCTTGTCAGCTGCTTCAAGGTCTCACCATTCTCAGCCATTCAGGGAGCTGCCAGGGTCCTCGAACTGGCGACCTCCTGATGTTATCCTCGAGCTAACGGAGGCTCTACCTCCAGCCCAGTACCTGCCCAATACCTCCAGATAGTATTCTGGAGATGAGTAAGGGTACACCCAGAATTATCCAGCCCAGTTCATCTGGGTCAAAGTCCTGCCTAGATGGGAGACCATGAGCTAAATGTTCTAGGCACTGTGGATCAAGCACAGGATTCAAATGAAATGAACACATTCAACAGGGAGAGAAGCCCAGATCTGCCCTGTTCCAGAAGGCTGAGAGGTCCTGCACAAGGTCTGGAGGAGGTTTTATCTGTGAGATTGGGTACCTTGGGTTGCTTGAGCCACTTTGGTTTCCCACTCCTGTGAATCAAGTGGGTTTCACATGCCAATGATCCCGCTCAGAGCCAAATTAGTTGTTTACTGGGCAGTTGTGCAATCAACAACATCAAAGGAAAATGGCTACTGTATTGGGATCCTGAGGCATGCAGAAGACTCCAAGGAATAGAAATGTCTTAGCTGGTAGAAACAATAGACATAATATAAGAGAAAATCAGGTTGTTTCACACACTTGCGGTGCAATTATAGTGGCTTGAGAGAGGAGGAAGCTGCTGGCTTGCTCTTTGCTGTGCTTTAACACCCTCGCTGCATGTCTAGGGGGCATACTGCAGCTACTACATCAGCAGGGGTCAAGCAACAGTGGGGCTCCCCTTGACCTTAAAGCTGCTGCTGACTCTTCAGTTTGAGCTCTTGTATTGCCTCTTTCTGCCACCTTCCAGGCATTTCTCCGGAGCAGACTGAAAACCTGACTAAATGCTTTGAAATTCCAGAACTAATTGCCAAGACAGACCTTTCACCATGTTGACCTGCCGGGGCTCACTTGTCACCCTGCACACTTCTTCTGCTAGCACCAACACAGAAAGGTGTCAGCACAGCTCCAATAGAACACGTTTGCAGCTGTAGAGCAGGTGTGAAGCAACAGCCCTACTTACGTTTCCATTCCACATGATTCAGCCAGGCGTACTTTTCCACAGAGTGTACGCTCATCCACTAATGTTCTGGTGTCTACATTTGAGGAAAATAAAGTCACCAAGGAAGTGCTCATCCATTTTTCTGCCTTGTGCTGTCACAGTCCTTCCAGCACAGCCCACCATCAGCACAACAGTATCATGATGCCAGTATAAATTCTCTAGGCTGGTATAACTTTGCATTCTGCTGGCACAAGGAGGTTTGATTGCAGTCCTATCCTCCCAACTAGCTAACTCAGATCTACTAAGCTGCTTGAAACTATCTCTAGTTTCTGCAGGTTGGAGCAAACACCAGGGCACATTCACATTTGAATCATCATCACTTGATAGCTGCAACATCTAAGCCCTTTTCAGGCATTTTCCTCTATGCATTTAAGTACATATGAAGGGAATGAGAGAGCACACCATTTAGCATTCCCACCACTAGTAAAGTCATAATGAAGCCCTTGGCATCCTTCAGTCTCGGAAGTCTAGGGTGTCACGCTCTGAATGGTGGTTCTGGAACAGAGTGTCCTCTCCAGTGCGTGAAGCCTGGGTAAAGTAGATATGGAGGATAGACTGTTACCCATGCAGCAAATCCCCCCTCTCCACGCCGCTGAAATGGTCCAATGGAAAGGCAGAGGCCAATACGGTTGGTTCCAGCGGCGTCGCAGAAGTTGCCACAACGTGACTGTGTTCAGTCATGAACTGCCTCAGGGACTCCGGCTCCGGATTTTGCCTCGAGGTTGACTCCTGAAGCCTTTTCCATAACTGGATGTAGCCACAAGGCAGTGGAGGTTTGGGATCAGAGTTTTCCTTCTCTCAAATGAGCTGCCTTCCCAGGCTGACGAGTTCCATCTACCCTGTGGCTGTTTAGTCGCCTCTTACAACAAGTACAGCCATTGGCATTTGTCTGCTGAAGCAAACTCTCCCATGACTGCCAACCAGAGGTTTCTCTCTGTACTGCAGACATGTTGTGCACAGCAGATAAAAGCCAAACATGGGGAGAATGGGGGCAGGGTTTCATTATTATGCCACAGGCCGGGTGAGGTTAAGCAGCACTCTTTCCTGCCCCCCAAAACTTACAGAATACATGGGGAAAACGTCTGAAGAAGATTCAAGTGAGGATAGGTATGTGTGGAACTGCCATCAAAGATCAGAAGAGTTTTCATATCACTTCACATCAAAACACTTTTCACCATAGATGATTCACACACTCACCTCCAGGTGACTGGATGAGGTGAGTGTGTGAATACCATGCATGAGGAATGCCTACACTGATAAATATTAATAGCCACTTTAGTTGTTTTATAACCAATCCCATCTCTTTACCAATCCCATTACCTTTCTTAAAAGGTAAGAAAAGTGATATAGCACTAAATAAGGATTGAGTTCATAGCTGAAACTAGATTTGAATTTTTGCCCATATCCAATAATGTACTTGTTGGATCACATTGGCTTTCACGGGCAGCTGTTTTGAAATATCTGTTTTGCAGCCCAATCCTAGTTGCATTGACTCAGAAAAGACCTACTTCCTTTCCTAACCAGCAAGCCATCAATTGAGTCCAAAAGAACAAGACATTGTATCACTCTAGGGCAGGGGGGCCCAAACCCCAGCCCTGGGGCCACTTGTGGCCCTTGAGGTCTCTCAATGTGGCCCTCAGGGAGCCCCCAGTCTCCAATGAGCCTCTGGCCCTCCGGAGATTTGTTGGAGCCCGCTCTGGCCCGACACAACTGATCTCAGCGTGAGGGTGACTGTTTGACCTCTCGCGTGAGCTGTGGGATGAGGGCTTACTCCACTGCTTGCTGTTTCATGTCTGTGATGCAGCAGCGGCAGCAAAGGAAAAGCCAGCCTTGCTTTGTGCAAGGCCTTTAATAGGCCTTGAGCTATTGCAAGAACTTCATTCATTCATATAAGTTCATCTTTAATATATTCATTTATGTAAACTTATGTAAATTTATTCAAATTTTAAATGTAAATTAATTCTTTTTTTTCCCTGGCCCCCTGACACAGTGTCAGAGAGCTGATGTGGTCCTCCTGCCAAAGACTTTGGACACCCCTGCTCTAGGGCAGTGCTTCCCAAAGTGTGGCTCATGATCTGGACCCTACCACCTGTCCTTGCACAGGCTTAGGTGCATTCTGAGTTCACAAAGTTGACATAGAGTCCCAGCAGGCCTGAATGAACTGACTGTGCACCCCAGAATATGAGGAGAATGAGGATATGCAAGGGATCCCCAGCAAATAAGGCAATATGAAAAAGATTCCATCAATGCTGAAAACTACTACTCTATACCAAAGCCATATGTAACCATCCCAGGCTTCCTGTCCTCTCCAGGAATGCTACAACACCCCATGCTCCTCATCTCCTTGTCACTCCCATTCCACAGATTAGCTTCCATACATTGAATTCTCAGTATCTCACTTGACTGAGATGTGGAGCCCAATCCTATAAGAATGTGAACACACTAACAATTAAAATCATAGGGTTGCCTATGCCGACTTGCGTGGAAGCACGGCCCATCAATATCAGGGGGATTTTCTTCTTAGTTTTCTTCTGTATTTTCTTCATGCAGATAGTTGGGCTGCATAGTTGCAGTTCTAGGCACACTTACCTGGGAATGAGTCTCATTAGAAAGTGGGATTTGCTTCCAACAGCAGTTGTTACCCTGCACATGCCCAATCTCATCTGATCTCGGAAGCTAAGCAGGGTAAGGCCTGGTTAGTACTTGGATGGGAGACTGCCCGGGAATACCAAGTGTTGTAGGTTTATACCATAGTCTTTCGAGACTGAAGGTTGCCAACCAGCTTGCACAGAATCAAACTGCAAAAACAAAACAGTAAGCACAAATTTTAAAAGTTATTTCAAGTAAAATGCTTAGGGGCTTATTGGCATAATCAAGCAGCCGCTTCTTTCCACTACTGTCTTTCCTCTGTTCTCTTTCTACCTTGGAGAGCAGATGCCCCACTGAGCTATAGGGAGCTCCTTGCTAGGCAAGCTGTAATTAGGATTAGTGGGAAGGATTCGATCAGCCACCTTCCCAGGAGGCCTCTTATGCCCTCTAGCTGCACATGGCCACCAATCCCCCATCACCTCTTCTCTTTCCTTCCTTCCCTATTTATTTTGGCTACAATATTGTTGACTGATTGGGCACAACTGCTGTTTACTTCCTACACAGAGGTGTTATGTAGAATATGAGCCAAGTGGGACACAGCAAGGTAGTGAAGAGACTTATGCAAACCACAGCCCATGTGTGCACCACAGTGGCTACAGAAGAGAAAACTAACAATGCTGAGGTTAATTTTATAGCTGTAATTGCACCATGAATTATAAAAGCCCAGCTTCTAGCATGATACCCAATGCCTTTGATTACTTTTTAGAGAAGTACAGTTTTAATGAGAGAAGTTTCTAGCCCTCAAGATGACAGAGAAGCTTTAAAGAGGGCAAAAAAAGAGGCGTAGCTAGGTCATTTGATACCCAGGGCCCATAAATTTTTGTCAACCCATACAACATAATTAATCATCATCATCATCATCATCATCAATAATAATAATAATAATAATAATAATAATAATAATAATAATAATAATAATTATTATTATTATTATTATTATTATTATTATTATTATTATTATTATTATTATTGCCCCCCCCCCAAATGTCTCATTGGCCTGTTTTGATTTAAGGCAGTGGTTCTCAAACTTTTAACACTGGGACCCACTTTTTAGAATGACAATCTGTCCAGGACCCACTAGAAGTTATGTCATGGCTGGAAGTGACATCATCAAGCAAAATAAGATAATTATAAATAATTAAATTAAAGAAAAACAGCCTGCAAGAACCCCCCCCCCCAAAAAAAAAAATATCAGTGAGATTTTCAGCCCTACCCAGTGCCCAGTTCAGTGTAAATTCTTATATTTCAAGCATAGCACTATCAGGACCCACCTGGCTTTGCAAGTCTGAAAACAAATAAAATGGGCCTTACCAGCTGAAGCCTCTGTTTTATTCTTTGGGGGGTGCTGCCTTCTGGAGCATTTGTTGAGCTCTGCTTTCATCAGATTGGGACCATGCAGCCAGCCTTGCATTCCCCTTTGCCTGACTCGACCAGGAGCCAAGGCACGTTTGCTTACTTGCGAGTAAATACAACCGTGTGGCTTACTTTCGCTTTTCAATGCATTCGTCTGCTTGGAGGGAGGGACTTCCTTTTGGGGTGTTTTGGGGGGGCTGCTTTATTGGATAGGAACCATTCTGGTGTCATTGGATTCCTCTCAGCCTGCCCTTTCCGACGAACTATGGCAAGTTCGCCTACTTGCGAGTAAATGCGCAATATGGCTCAGTTTCATTTTCCATAGGGTTCCATGCATTTTTTTTGTTTCTGGTTTTTTGGCCATAGCTTTTGATGGAAAGGAGATATTTCAATCCAGTTTTTTGCATTGCATTCCACTGGAAATTCTGCATCCAACTGTATATAGCATGATGGGGTTACTCCTAACCTTCATGATGTAAGCGATGTTGGGGCATTTGTGGTGTGTCACCCCCCAAGGGTGGTAGCCGGGGCAGACCACCCCCCTGCCCCCACTAGCTACGCCACTGGACTAGCTGCCACAGGCATCAACATTAGAGAATACAGTATATGAGTGAGTGTGACATTGAAATAATCTCTGAAAATCTTTGTCCGTTCTCATGCTCCTTTCCACCTGTCTATGACTTATCATTTCTTTTTTTTGAAAAATGACTACCAAGATTTCATTGCATTCCAAAAAGCCTGTCCGTCCATCCTTCCCATCCTTCCAGATTGGGTGTTTGATATGGAATTCTCACTCTTCATTCACTCATTCTTTACAAGAGGTTCACACAATGTCATTATTCGCCTATTGTTCACCTGTATTTTCCTGATGCGGAATTACTCACATTTAATTAATGCAGAAAGTCAAATTGCTTGTTGTTGTTGTTGTTTTTGGAACAGCAGTACAGTAGACTTTTCTTTGGTACCCAGATACCACAGAACACTCCAGAAAGAAGACAGCCAGAGGGGGTGGATCAGTCTACTGTGTCCCCAACTATGCTATATCTAATGCAGTGTGAAAGGAACTTTGAAATCCACTTCAGAATTCCACAAATGGAAAAGCAGCAAGTGGCTGATGGTACAAGAGCATGTCTGGAGGCACCCCCTCCCCTTTTTACAAGAGAATCTGCCACGTAAGAGTCTGCATCTGAAACTTCCCAAACTGACTGGGAAAATAGGGAAAACAAGCATCAGTCTTAGACGTGAAGCCCCCCCCCCCAGGACTACCATTTTTTATATTGTCTGTTGGATCCATTCACAGCTCCCAGCACCTGCTTCTGAAGCACATCAGCTGAGTTTTTGTCCACATTTCTTTGAACATACAAAAGTGTTTTTTTTCTTTTCACCATCTAAGCACTGCCTTCTCCTTTTCCACCCACTGAAGCAATTCCAGCTCTCTCCCCCTTCTCCTTTATCTTGGAAGATCTGATGCCAAACAGCAGAGGTTCTTGGTTTGGTCTTTCTGGTCTCTCACAGCAGGTGAGATTCAACACATTGACATGAAAGGTCACCTTTGGAACCGTATTATATGTGACTGGCTGGAAAACACATCTACTTATTTTCTATTTTTTCAAACTGCTAGCCAGTCTCCTGGGTGCTGTCTCTATTTCATAAGCTTCTGCTCTCCCCTGGAGCCTCACACAATGCCTTTTAAAAAAGCACACCTGGTTGATCGCATTTATTCTTCTTGCTACTAACCTTTAGAAGGCAGGGATTTAACTCTTTAGCGGAAATGGTTACATGATCAGTTTTAATCAAAACTGTCACCACCAAGCAGACAGGTACCACAAGAAAGACTATCGGGTACAAGCTTTACAACATCATAGGTCATAGTGCATTTCTGATATGAGACAGGAGACATGTGGGAGAGCTGTCATCGTGGACAATGGGCCCTAATCTTCTGGCAGAAAACAGTTTCCCAGGGCAGGAGAAGTATCAGTTTAAAAGGTAAAAACTGGTACACATATTAGAATGGAATCATTAGCTTTTTCTACTATTATTATAATCTACGTACTTGCAAGATCAGGTGGTTGAGTGCCTATCAGATTGTGAGCATAAAAGAATCATCCACAGACAACATGGTGGTGGACAGCATAGTGGCTTATACATACTCAGGGGAGCTCCCCCTGCCAGTATACAGAAATAAACACATTTGTAAATGGGGGGGTGCAGAATGGGCAGGAAAGCCTGACTTGGACAGATTGTACTTCTTGGTCTCCCAGAGCTTCAGAACATTGACATTGTGAATGGCGAGAGGGGGAACCAGAAAACCAGAGTTTTTGACCAGCTAGAGTCCCTAACAAGTTAGGGTACCCTAACTCAGGATACGCTGTGGGCATTTTAGCTAGGGTGAGGAAACAATTTGTTCCAGTCTCATTTGGAAATACTGTAATGCATGTGTATTCTATGACACCCCAGTTACTAAACAAGCTGGACTATAGGACATGTGTATCCCAATGTAAGGTACTTTCACACAGCTTGAAACCTGAAATGTGACACATAAGTCCAAAGTGCTTTGATTGTTGGAAAAGTCTGTAAAGGGAGTCTATGGAACATAAAGTTTACCACAAGATGAGGCTAGGGGAAAACTACACATTACATTAAATGCATTATTAGCCCTGATGTGCTGAACTTTTATTAAATAGTAGCCTCAGAGAGACGGATCTCACCCAGACCCAGGCATGGCATTGGAAAGAAGTGGGTTTTAATTCTTTGTTCCCACCACAGTCTCAATCTAGATTGCCCCCCCCCCCCATGGCTGTTATTTGCCCAGGACTGAAAGCTCCCTTGTCACCAGCTTCTCTTCTGGAGCAAATTGAAGCCTTGAAGGGATCCAGATCAGAACCATGATGGGGCAAAGCATTAAAGCTCCCCTCTCCCCCACACTGCAGTATCGACTCAAATCAAGGGTTCCTCCATGGCTGATATTCAATATTCAAAAGTGCAAAGTGTCACATCAGGACATGATGCATTTAATGTGTTGTTCAGGCTTAGATCCCTAGCACAGACCTACGCAAACCACATTTGAGATGAAATATTAAACTCTGAGAGTTTGGATTTCTCCCTTCACACACCTGTTATCAGCCTTTGACTAAGGGCAGGCCATAGGTTTCCAACTGCAAGCCAAAAACATACATATGCTTGCCAACTACAAGTTGTTTTTATTAGTAAACATATACTGCTGTGGTGCCTATGTAAAACAGAATGTGTCCTGTGGAACTTGGTTTGAATGCATAAAATATTTGTGCAAACAATAATACAGTATTGAGAAGTCTGAGGAAAATGTCACTGGTCTGTCTGTAGATTTAGAGTCCGTGACCTGGAAATGAAAGACAAGCCCTCTGAGGTACCATTTCCTTTGAGTCCAAGTTCCCTTGGGGCTTCACAGAAAGAAATAAAGAAGAAGAAAAAAGCCCCAGCGATGCTAGAGAGTGGAACAAGTTTATTTTGTCATTCGAACAAGAAGATGAGAAAAATCATTAGTTTCACTCAAGATACTCCCAAGCTGGAGGCTTTAAAGTTATTACTCTGATGATGGCAAAGGTTAATTTATTGATCAGAGGAGACAATGTTGTTCCAACAATTAAAATTAATTCTTTGCCTTTGTGCACAGCAAAGGGACAGATGGCAAAGAAGTAGGAGGGGAGGCAGAAAAAGAAGGCAGGAGGAAAAAATGTTAGCAAGTGAAATAAGGAGAATAAAAAACCAAGACATCCTCCTCAGGCTTTTGCAGGAGGAACCAGCAGTTGCAAAGTTAAAGAGTGGTCTTCTCAAACTGCTGAGAGTAGATGACACAGACTATCCTAAACCATATTCTGGAGTCCCATACAGCCATACCTTCCATTTTGTCTGTCATCTTGCATCCAAAGAACTAACCTGGCCCTCCTTAAACTCTTGTTGAAAAGAGTAAGAAATAAATATCCTAAAGGGCCCAATCCTATCCAACCTTCCAGCGCTGGTGCAGCCATACCAACAGGGTGTGCACTGCATTCTGCAGTGGGGGGCAGGCACTGTGGCCTCCTGCAGTTAAGGTCATGTTTGTTTCCTTGGGGCTGTTTAATTGGCATTGAAAAGTTAGATAGGATTGGGCCCGCCATCATTAATAACTGTGTCCCTGTTTCCAACCTGTTTACTTTGTACCACAGAACTCTGCCAAGTCTGATGCACAAGGCTAGTTTTTCTCATCTTCTTGTTCAAATGACAAAACAATCTTGTTCCACTCTTTAGCATCACCGGGGCTTTTTTCCCTTTATTTTTTTCCTGTGAAGCCCCAAGGGAACTTGGGCCCCAAGGAAATGGTACCTCAGAGGGCTTGCCTTTTTATTGATCTCTACTGTAAGCGGTCCCCATGATCCAAACCTTCGGCCAGTTGGCCCTGCCTCCGAAACCAGTAACGCCAAGAAATCATTTATCCAATGTGTGCATGTGTGTGCACACGGGGAGTTCATGTGAGAGTCCGGGCTCGGGAGCCCCCAAACTTTGACTCCAGATTAAAATCACAAAAGAAGATGGCCAAGAGAGCTGCTTACACCGCAACTGAAGCACCAGCCCCCAGCAGTGATTCATTTAGCCAGCACAACAGAGGAGGTTGGCACCTGTTGTAGTCTGCAGAAGCAAGAGCTGGAGCATGGCCTGCAGTGCCACCTGGTGGCACATTGCAAAACCTCCATACCAATAGCAGAGCCATAATAAAACTAGCTTCAGGCTTGTGTTACTGAAACCCATCTGCTGCTCACAAAGATGGTTCCAAGAAGAAGCACTTGGCAGAAGACTCTGTGCTCTGGGGCAGTCGTGTTCTTCAGACCTGACCTCCCTGCTGTTACCAGCTGGAAGGAAGAACTCTCACCCCAGTCAAACTGCCTGTCTCCTAAACTCAGGAGAGCTATTCTGGCAGGCTACAGAGAAAATTCACTTGGTGGAACAGCGCTGGCTTCCCCTTATTTGTTTGTTTTTCTTTAATTTAATTATTTACAATTATTTATTTTAATTTGCTTCATGATGTCACTTGCAGTCATGACATCACTTGAAAAATTAATTAAATATGTCACACGGGGTAAGAAATTTATGGGCCCAGATGTCAAATGACCTAGCTACGCCACTGGCGATGGTACAAGAGCTGCTGCTGCATCGTCCCCATACTGGGTCATAGGGGAGGAGCACACACCATAGAGCTCAGTGCTGCCCCAATTGTACTGGGGGTTCTAGGGCTTACTTCTTTCTTGTGCAGGGACTATGGGAGGAAGTGGAAGTACAGTCAGTGAGGGGCAAAAACAAATGGCGCTCCTGGACTGAAGAAACGCCTTCATTTCTTTTGGTGCAGGGCCTGGGCATAGATGGAACCCATTGCCTCTGAGCTGGATGGCTCAAGGAAAAAAGAACACAAGTTGGCTCTCAGCTGGCAGACTTTGATAAGTGCCTAACATCGCCAACCATCAGCATTACCATTTTGAAGGTCCTTCTCACGCTAGGATCAACTTTCCAGAAGCTGGGATAATACTGGCAGAGGAGACACAGTGTGGGCTCAGCCCAGAGAGCAGGTAGGTTGGACCCTGGCTAAGAACCTGCACCCATCAGAGGACTCATCTGGCCAGGATGATCCTGGCAGCACTGGTATGACCCAATGCACCATGGGAGGGCACCACCTGGCACTGCAGGGCTTTGCCTCCCCTGGTACCAGCATTCACACTACTCATGTGCCCAAAGATTTCTAATGTTATCCTGACAGTGCAAGGAGGTGTGGCACGACAACAGATCCCACCACTGTAATCTGTTTATAAAAATAAACTTATTCAAGCCAACCCCCCCAAAATCAAGAGGTAAGTAAGTGGCATTGAAAGGTTAAGGAATAACAAACCATGCAGATCCTAGCTATCCCCCCGCCCCCCCCACACACACACGCACTGCATTTTTTCCAATTCTTAAACAAACAAAAATCTGACCACTCTCAAGATTTCCTTGAGGTTCCCATGCCAGAAAATGCAAGAGTAGAGCACTGGGGTTCTCTGAGGCTACAACTCTATGAAAACTCTAATACGCACACAGGAGTCTGATGATGGATTAAAAATAGCCCTGGTTAAGATTGTATCATCCCTCATACTGGCAAAGCAGAAGTCACTCTACACATCTTCATTGTTTCTTACATGTTGCAGTTCCAGGTACCGAAACAAAATTCTTGGTCTGAGACCTATCTCCAAGGCCTCCAAGATAAGCCCTCACTTGGGGTGTCAAACTCATTTTGCACAGCAAGTCAAATAACATTCATGATGCCTGCTGAGGGCCAGAAGTTATGTAACTAAGCAGGAAGTGATGTCATTAAACGGCTGTGACCAGAATTAAGCACTTTTTCACTTAGGAACTCATTAGCTGCAAATGAAATAAGAAAAATCACACAAATATTTTCAAGATATGGGAGAGCCCAATTATCACACAGGCCACCCTTTCAGCAGTGACACCTCAGCACAGCTCAGTAGCTGAGAGCAGCTGGAGGTGGTGGTGGGAGAGCCCAAGGACCAAATCAAGAGCTTCTGCGGGCTGCATCTGGTCCATGGGCCTTATGTTTCACACCCCTGCCCTAACCTAATCCAATGAAAACAAGCAGCCTGGTTTCCTGGCTAAAGGCCTTGCCTCCAGTCTAACTAATAGTGCAAAAAAATTAAACAAGCACATACAGACTAGCAGAAAGCATGAACACTTATCTTTTTTCTTTCTTCCTGTCATGTATAGTACTGGCAGAGTGTTAAACGTTGGCAGTTCCACAGCACACTGCAAATCTGTGTGTGTGGTGTGTGTGCTGACTGGGCAGAAATATAAAACTGGCGGTGGGAGGAGGAAAAGAAGGGAATTACAGCTCATCTTACGTATATCTGCCCATAGAAGAGACAGGAAGGAGGCAGGAACAATCATTCCCATGATACTGTGGAGTCCCGGTTCCAGTCACGTTGTGCTACAACTCTGTATTTTCAGAGTTTTTTCCTCTGCATAGGGTTACCAGATACAAAGGGGGACAGTGTGCCTATACCTTTAACCATTGTATAGAAGGGGGAATTTTGGCAGATGCAGTTTTTTAAACCGTCCATGTTGAGCGGCACCTGCCAAAATTCTCTCTTCCATACAATAGTTAAAGGTATAGGCACACTGTCCCCCTTTGTAACTGGTAACCCAAACTCTGCAGCTTTTTTTGGCTACAGTTTGTCAGTTCTCTGTCCAAATTGCTCCTGCTCAGAAGCTATGGTATAAAACAACCTGCTGGGTGCTATTGTTCACAGTCACATATCTCCAATGTCCTCTTCCCTCATCAGTGGTATTCAATGGCTGTGTATGTTTGATTGTGTTGGGCTGCAGGTGAGGGCTACTTAAAACTGTGCCATATTAAATAGCCTGCTACCTTTGCTAAGCCTCTGAATAAGTTGGTATTTGGCTTTTTATCTACCATCTAGAAAATGTGCCTCCAAATTATTCCAAACTGAAAAGACAAAATTATATAATTTAGCATTTTAAAATACTGTTATCTAAGTGTTACATGATTTCTGACACCCATTTTGCATCTCTGCCAAGGCTGTGGACAGTGTAGGTGCACTTACTGCCCAGATATACCACTGATTATGCTCATGTTGTTGAAGCCTTAATTTTGACCCTTCACCTTGGCACCATTCATTACAAAGTCAAGGACCGCATGACAAATGAATCACTCAGAACGTTGCATTGGCTAGCTGGAGTGTACATCAGTGATATGCAGTCAGATAGGCAGAAGAGGAAGAGCCTCACCCATCCCAGCAAGTAAATAAAAAAGTAAAGGAGTACCTCTTGCCTTTCCCAAACTGCTCCTTTCTGCTCCTGCTCCTGCTCAGTCCATTTAAAGCAGTGGTTCCCAACCTTTAAGAGACTGCGGACTACTGAGGCAAAAATTGGAATCATCATGGACCACATGCGGCTGTGGGTGGACTGACCTCTGCCCTCTCTAGTAGTCTGTTTCCCAAGCACTCCCCTAAAGAATCAATCATGGAATCATAGAGTTGGAAGGAACCTAAATAGGTCATCTAGTTCAACCCCCTGCCTTTGGTAGGACATCCTCTTAGAGCATCTCCAACAGGTGCTTGTCAAGCCTCTGCTTGAATATCTCTAGTGAGGGAGAGTCCACCATCTCTTTCGGAAATCTGTGCCACTGCTGAACTGCCCTGACCTTCAGGAATTTCTTCCTGATGTCTAATCAAAATCTCCTCTGTTGCTGTTTGTACCCATTGGTTCTAGTTCTACTTTCAGAGACAGTTGAGAATAAATTATTCCTTTCTTCCATATGACAGCCCTTTAGGTATCTGAAGAGAGCTATCATATCCCCTCTCAGCCTTCTCTTCTCCAGGCTGAACATGCCAAGTTCCCTCAACGTTTCCTCATAGGGCTTGTCCTCCAGCCCGCTGATCGTCCTCGTCACTCTCCTCTGAACCTGCTTCAGTTTGGCTGCATCAGGGAGGCTGCATTCTCTGCTGCATCAGAGAATATTAGGGAGGACAGAGAATGAACTGCCCACAGGCACAGCTGACAAGTGGTTGTGGCTGTGGGCAGTTTCTACCCTCTTTGATGGTCTTTGGTGGAGACTGTTTGCTCAGCAAGACACTGGAAATGATCAAAGGTTCTTTTTCCTGAGACCTCGCGGACCACTTCTCAGGGTCTTACGGACCACCTGTGGTCCCTGGACCACAGGTTGGGAACCAGTGATTTAAAACACACATACATAAACATGGAGGGAACAAGGAGAGCTGCCAATCAATTCAGTTGCTATGGTGGCTTGCAAGGGACAAAGGCAAGGATGCCTGTGCAATTAAAGCCATCAGGGAGAGCTGCCTCCATTTGCCCAATAATTTAAAAAAGGCAGCACATATGTCATCAGTCTCTGGGGAGGCATCAGGAAGAGTTGCCTCTGTTGGGCCCCAAAGAGCTGCTAGGCATAAATCAGGGGGGATGGAATGTCAAAAGAACAGATGAAGAACCCCTGCAGTTAGGCAGCTCTAGGCTCCTACCCAATTGAGAAAGCTAGATAAGGAAAGCAGAACAATGGGCACATCTTGCAATTTGTGTACATTCTAGGCAAGGTTACAATACTGCTTGGCCAATAAGACAGTTGAGAGGAAGGATCACACACCTCCTGTGTGAGTAGCTTGTGGAGAGAGCAAAATACTGAGAAAAGTACTGAGTGAAGAGTGTTGCATTTGAGTAAAGGGGTGTAGCTGCTTTGTGAAAAAGCAATATAGAAAGTTTGCTGCCCCGAATGTCAGGGCTCCTGTCTGAGTTGAGACTCTTGTCTCCAGGAAGTCAAAGCCTCAATAAACTTTTGCTTTGTTTTCCACCTCAGTGTTGTCATTTGGCTCTGCACCACATTGGACAACTGAACTGCTGCTTGGCCTGATATAGGCCTACTTAAAGGGTACTTTAAGGGTACTTAAAAGCAGGGTGGCTGGCTGGCTTCCAATCAAAAAATAGCAGGACACCTGCATCAGCAGGGGGGGGCAGTGGGAAGAGTTACTTCTCTTCTGTTTAAAAAAAGCCAAAAAAAAGTCAGCACCTGTACAAACAACCACTTTTCATAGCACCAGGAGAGGCAGCTTTTTGATTTCTTCAGGAGCCTGTGCTGAGCTCTCCCTAGCTCTGAGTGGGGAAGAAGAGGTGAGTTTTTTAAAAAAATTTGCAGGCATGCATTGCTTAACAACTGTACACTTAATGAGGCTCTTAATGAGTCAGTCAGGTCTCCCATAGTCTGCAGCAGTCTATTTACACAACAAAGAGGCTCTTAATACAGTGTCTCTCAAACTTTGGCTCAAGACCCACTAGGTGGGTCGCTAGTCATTTTCAGGTGGGTCCCCATTCATTTATTTTTAATAAATTAGACTTGATGCCACCATGGTATGCAATTATATTTGGGAAAATGTTACACATCTGTACTTTTAACAGGCTACTATGTATATGCTTTCAACAATGACAGTAAATGTAACTTACTTCTGGGTAAGCGTGGGTAGGATTACAACCCAGGCCTGTTTAAAATTTTCCTTCTTGAAAATCACTTCCACTCATGACATCTCTTCCAGTGGGTCCTGACAGATTCTCATTCTAAAAAGTGGGTCCCAGTGCTAAGTGTGTGAGAACCACGGCTCTAGACCACTTTTCAACTTCCAAATTCCCTTTCTTAAATCTTGCCACTCTTCTTGACCTTTTTAAGCACCTGCAAAAAGTTTGAGAACCACTGTCTTAATACAAAGCAAAGTCAATCTATCTCCAGTATCCTGGGCAGTATCCTGTACAGTTAGCTAGTATCTCGTAGAGTGTCTGTTTACACAACAAAGGGTGCAATCCTACCCTGCGCTGGAACAGGCAAGCCAAGAAGCTTGCACTGTATCCAGCACAGCACTGGGTCCAGAATAGGCTCAGCCAGAGGCAAGGGGAAACTTTTCCCTTTATCCCTGGGTAAGGCGCCCTGGCCCCTATGGGTCTCCTCAGACCCATGCCACCTCCAGAGGTGGTGCAAGTCAGAGGAGAGCATAGTGACTTCAAACTGCTTCAAGCTACTTCAAAACCACCAGATCCCAGCCCTGCCTTCTGCTCCCCACCCGATTGCCCTAGGGCCGCCCACAGCCTGCCCTCCCCCTGACCTTGAACGCCTCCCGCCTCCCTCCTGCCTCCTCCCTCTGCCTCCTCTGCCCCTCCTCCTCTGGACCAATGCAAGGCTTGCTGTACAATCCATCGTGGAGGCTGGAATCAGCTTCCGTGTGCCGGCACACCTCTATGCGCCAGGATGGCTTGCATGTGAGGAGGCACAAACATGCTTTACAGCATGTTTGTGACCCTCCTGGGCCAGCGCAAGGGACTTGTGCCAGCCCAAGTGCAGCTTAGGATTGTGCTGAAAGACACTAGATTGGGCTGAATGTTCACTTAATAACCTAGGCTGCAATCCTAACCACACTTTCCTGAGAGTAAGCCCCATTGAACAAAATAGGACTTACTTCTGAGTAGACCTGGTTAGGATTGTGCCCCTAAATGCATAACAACATGGATCAGAGAACATATCCCCATTGTTAGGTGATTCACACCTGTATTTCTGGAGGGGGGAGAGTGTGTGCATATTTCAGGGACTGAGCTTAAGGGGGGAGGGAGAGGGGATTGTGCATTGCCTCCCCAGACCTGACCTCACAGCACATCACTGGTGTACGTGTGCATACAGGCATGTGCCTAGGAGGAGGAACAGAGTGAAGCTTGAATTCATTATCTTATTCTGGATTGGTATATTAGTGATGACTAATTTAATGACTGTGTATCCAGATTTAAAACATTCACAGCAAGCATAGTGATTTCATGCAAAACCTTTCAGGTAGTGGAACCTAGGAACAGAAAAACAACTTGTTTAACATCAGAAAGACGAAAGCCAATAGAATATAAGTGTTAACTATTTACATTATTCACACTCAGCACTCTGAAGAGAAGAAGGCAACTTGGAGGATTTGGGGGTGATGAATGTGAATTTGTTGTTTGCAAACTGTACTTGGAAGTTCAAAGATTAAAATCTACCACACTTTCTACACAGTTTTGGAATGCTGAAACCTGTTTTCTTGATTCTGTTGGCATCTCTTATGATAGAAATCTCCAAAAACAATACACACACACAAAAATCAATTCTGATTTTTTTTAAAAAACAAACTTATTCAAATACATTTCAAACTAAAATTTTATTCAAAAAGTTTGTATTTAAAACACAATTGCATATGTACCACCATGCTTTTCGTGGCATATTAATTGTGTTAGTGGTTCATTATCATGCTGTTCTCACACTCTGTTTTGAAGTTATTGCCATCTGCGTTTTTGGTTGGCAGTCATTTTATTTCTCATGATTTTGACCCTGAATTTCAAAAAACAGTATAAGAGACTCAATTTTCCAAATCTCCAAATCCTTCAGTCAAAATGGTTGCCCACGTTTTCTCAGAAATTTCCTACTATACAGTCACCCTTTCTCTGGAAGAGGAAGGGGGCATTCTTAACAACCTGGGAATGTCACTTCCATTCCATGAGGCAGGGCCAGGCTTTCTTGATGTCTCCGCCTTCAGTGTGAGGGCATCCTAACCCAGTCTGGCTCTGCCTCCCTAAGAGTCAGGTTGGGATTTGCAGGGCTCCATAAAACTCAGCTAGATAAAAAAATTTTCTCGCCTCCTCCTTGTCCCTCGCTCTCTCTCTGCTTCTTTCCCTTCCTGGCACCGCTTGATTGCCTCCCCGCCCCTCCCCTACCCATTTCCCTGTCTTAGGCAGAGGAGGTTTGGACAGAGAGGCCAGGACTAGGCACGTGGCCTTCCCAACTCAACCTAAATTGGAAGACCCTAATAAAGTCACAGCAAGATGTGCCTCTAGCACAAGCCACTCCCCCTCCACCTACAGTGGAGTGTAGCCCAGACTCCTGGGGGCAGTTGCAGCTTGCGGACAAGCACTTCCCTCAGGCAGGCCACCACAACACTCCCCCCTTCCTGCTCACAGCCAACTCTCTAAAGTGGTTTAAAGTTCTGGAGTTCCATCCACTGGCTGGTTTGCACAGGAAAAAAGACATGCGACTGCACCAATTTTGGAGGCCTGCCATACCTATTAAGGCCTCAGTGATGGGGTTCTAACAGCCCTCTAACTGTGCCCAGGGACAAGCCAAACCCAGTGCCTCCACTCTGCTAGCAGGGGAGACCTGCCCCGGTTCAGGAGCCCCTTTTCTGGAGAAGGGGAAGAGCCATGGAGCAGGAGGCTTTGGAGGGGCAACGGGGGGAGCGGGAACCCATTGGAGGGGGGGAAAGGGGGTGCCCTTGGCACAAGAAAGCTCCAAGCCAGATCCATCTGAGACAGGGGGCTCCCTGGATCCCCATACCTCCAAATAGATTCCTGCTATGGTCAGGGAGGCCCTGGATACAAACCAGCTTCCCTCCATTATTAAGCAGACCATCAAGGAGGCTAGGAAACCAAAGAAAAGACCTTGGCCCCCTAGTCCTCCCATCTTCGTCTGTGTCAGCCAGTGAGGGCTATGGGGATGCATCTCCCCCTTGCCCTCAGCTCTTCTCCATCCTCGTCCTCCTCAACTGATCTGAGCTCTCGGGGGTTGAAACAGAGGATGATCAGAACGATATGATGGACAGGCTTTTTCCAGTAGACCTCTTCCCTAGAATGTTTGGCAAAGCCACCCAATATCTCAACTTGTCTCTGAACCAGGGAGCTTCCCCAGCCTCCACCAAGGCCCATTCCAGGCAGCTTTTCCCACAAGAGCCAGTCAAGCCTATAGTCCTACCCTTCCCAGAAGCCTCCCAGCATGTTCTGGAAACTGAGTGGAGCTGAAGGAGGAGAAACCAAGCAAGTCCGGCCTTGCCTCATGAAGTCGGAGGGGCATTCTCAGGTCATTAAGAATGCCCCCCTTCCTCCATGAACCTTTTACCACATGTGGTGGACATGTTCAAAAGTAAAAAAATATTGGTTACAAATTCATGCACAGATACAGTTGATCTTAGAAACAAATGTACAGTTGAAGCCAGAAGTATTTTTATTAGGTATGACAGATGAATATGTGGAAAGAAAAAATGAAGTTTTATTTCTGTACATGATAAGTGCTACCAGAATACTCTATGCTCAATATTGGAAGACTATAAACATACCCTCAATAGAAGAATGGTGGACAAAACTTATGAACTTTGCAGAGATGGACAAACTCACAACTTTACTTGAAGAGAACTCAACAAAAAACTTCTTGAAAAATTGGAAACCAATTATTGACTTTTTGAAACACAGAAAAAATAATAATTTAATGCATTATGGATTTGAAGATTAGTTTTAAAGGATTAGATAATAATATAGACTAACTTTTGTTAATGTTCAGACTTATATATATATATATATATATATATATATATATATATATATATATATATATATATATAAAATAAACATACAATACATAAACAAATACTCTAATGGTGTAGCAAGAGCGAAGCCAAAAAATTCTAACTACTTAAATATATATTTAAGTAGTTAGAATTTTTTGGCTTCGCTCTTGCTACACCATTAGAGTATTTGTTTATGTATTGTATGTTTATTATAGTTGTTTATTGTTCTTTTTTCAATGTGTATGTGTCATGTTTGACAAACTAAATAATAATTAAAAAAAGAGAGTGCCCCCCTTCCTGCTCCAAGAATAGGATATTCACAGGTAAGGAATTTCATTTTTCTGAAAATTGTCCTCCGACTCAAACCTTCTAAGGACCTACACCGGTGGAACACACGTTCTGCCAGCAAGAGATGCTGTAAAAGCAGCGTGAAGTGCTTTGTGGCAGCACAAGATCCAGGTGCACCGGGGGGGGGGGGGGAGGCTGGAGCCTTCCCACTGGTGCCAGCAGAGCAACAGAGGCCCTTTGGAGCAGGTAAGTCAAACATGGGGCAGAGGGAAGGCAGGGAGGAGACCCAACTGGGCAGCAGAAGGTGGAATGGTGAGGAGATGGTGGGCAGACTGGGCCCAGGAGGCGGCAGAATTGGAGGCATCAGTGCCTGTCAAATCCCAAGAACCTTCCTTGCCCTGATCCACCTGCACAGATCAACATGGACTTTGCACCAGTGATATCACTGGTGCAGGTCTGGGTTCACCAGTTGTGGTTTCTGGGGCTTACCCTGAGGGGACCTGCAGCAGCACAGGATGCAGTGTAGTCCATGTTGTGCTGCTGCATCACTGCACAGGGATTTAGGTTGGAGCCCAATCCTATGGGCCTCAGCACTGGTGGTACACTCAACTGCCACCACTGGATGTCGCAAACGTGCCACAATGCACATTTGCTGCCCCCATAGAGTAAGCTGCACCAGCAGTGAGGCTTGCGCTGCCGTCAGCGCCACTGAAGCGGCTGTAGGGCAAGGAGGGAGGTGTTCCTGGGGCAGGCAGGGCAGAACAGGTGGTGCAACCGGCCCAGGAGAGGAATGGGACCATCAAAAACCTCCTTTGCTGGATCCAATCCCCTGTGTTGGGCTTGGAAGCCTGACACAGGGCTTCTCAAGTCTGCGCCCGCAATTTAGCTGGTGTAGAAGAAGCCCCACTGGGGCGGCTGGGGCTTTACTTGGGGTAAGAGGACAGATGTCCCTTTCCCCCAAGGAAACTTCTGGCGGCTTCACAGGCCCCGCAAGATACAGCAGCGGCCATTTTGGCATCACTACAACATGCAGTGGCAAGAAGCATAGGATTGAGCTGTTCGTCTTTCTTTTCGGATCATCTCAATATGCTTCAGGGAATAGTGAGTCAGACTTCTAACTGCATGATTTTGGAACAGATTCCACATTTGGATGGAAAAGGAAGAGGCACCTCACAACAACCTGTCCTGCCATAGGAAGCCATTTAAAGAATAAATTTCTGTAAGCAGGAAAGAGAGGCAGGAAAAGTATTTCAAAGAGCCAGGATGCAATTAACTCCAATGAGAATAAGGTCAGGGCACTTCTGATGTTTGTAACAGAATTATACACAGAAGGCCATATTAACGAGTTCCTGACAATAAAACGCAAATAATCCTTTCTGTTTGTTCAGGCATTGCTCAAGGAAGCTTTAAGTACCATTTCCTATTTATACAGCACCACAAAATGTCACATTAGTAGAAATAGACGAGAGACCCAGCAACTCCCACTAGATGTGCCAGGAGATTGCAAGCTCCAGTGAGTACAGTCCTGGGTTGTGACCTGAGCTCAAGTCCCTGGCAGCCACAATCTTGCTGTGAGTCTCCAGGCAGCCTGACAAGGCAGCAGGGAGAGAACATGAATCTGCTGGCTGGTTGGGAAGGATCCACCAACCACCAATCAGCTGGGGGCTGCACATGCGATCCAGATTCTGTACTGTCAGGAAGGCCAGGCTTCATATGCATATCAACTCAAACACCCCTGAACAAGAAAAGAATTTAGCCTGAACAACATAATCTGATACAAGGCTTGTAACCAAGGTATCTTTCAGTTTCAATAATGCATTGCTAAAGACAGACGTATCTCCTTTACACATTTTAAAATAATGTTGAAATCATGACAACAGAAGTCCTACCTGGTCACCTGAAAGACACCCAGAATCACACATTTTTAAAGGATGAATAACCACTTGGGTATATATATTGTTAAGGCCAGGCCAAGACTGCGGGCATCCAAGACCTGAAACCAGACCCTGGTGTTCTCCAACTCAGAATTGCTGAAGCCAGTTTCTAGAAATTAAAGACAGAGCCTGGTGTGCCACAGACAGAAAGCACAATCTACTGACCAAACAAGGACTAAAGATCTGGTTTCTGGTATTTTGAGAAGACCTGGCCAATCCAGAGACTTCATACTGTGTGCCAATCACCGGAGCATACCACTATTCCTTTCTGTGTCTCATGAAGGCTCAGTTAAGCAATCCAAGTAACTCACAACAGTAGGTCCCAGCCCCAGTCCATCCTGTTCGTAATTCAAGCTCCAGATTTCCTTACATATTCATACCCTAGAAAGTTATTTACAAAAAAAGAAAAAAAGAAATTATCAATACTGTCCTCCCAACATTACTTTGATTTTTTCTCCCATAGCTTTTTCTGGTATTAAGTGAAAAATATGAATTAACCATAGGCTGGTCAAAGCCTTGAGACAGCATTTCCTAGACAAGAAGAAGAAGATCTTTAGACATTAAAAAAAATACAAATATCTTTGCATTTGGACAAAAGAAAGCTGTTATTTCACAGCCTAATCCTATGTATGTCTACTCAGAAGCAAGTCCCCTTAGAGTCAATGGGGCTTACTCCCAGGAAAGTGTGGATAGAATTGGGCTGTCAGATATTTACATGAACCACACTGGCAAAAGGCACATTCAACCTTGCATGCATACAATGGAGTTCCAAAGAAGACAAGAATTTTATACATATCAGACATAGTAAGTAGGATGGGCTAGTTCAGACACTGGGAGGGGTGATAAGCATGATAGGATGTATGCTTCAGGAATACAGTCACCACAGTACAACTGCATGTGAGCCAAGCATTCAACAGAACAATGTATTCCTAATGTGCCTAATTTCCACAATCCCCTCCCCTTCAAAAAGGGGTAGTAGAAAATCAAACCAATCTCAAGCACATTTGTACACACCAATGCCTGGCTTTCTCACACAGCATATCATCTGTGCAACAGCAGGCATGCATCTCATCTCCTTCCCTCCTCATCTCACAGAGAAACTCACAGACAGATGCAACATTTGAACTCACTGCCCTGTCATGTTAAAAGGCAATTACATCTATGCCTGACTTTTTGAAAACTGTGCAACAAACCAGAAAGGCAGGAACTCTTATAAAGAAGGGATATTGAGACCATGGCTCTGTGCAGAATTTTGTTCTACCCTGATAAAACAAAAGAAATTGGTCACAGTGGTGGTAATTATCTGTGGTTACCTCATTTGCAGGTGCAGTACTGCACATATCCCCAAGAGGGCAATCTTCTACAAGGAAAAACTAATCCATGACTATCAGTGTTTTCTCTGGAGGGGGTGGGGGAAATACTTTATTATCAGTGTTTCTCAAAGTGTGGGTCAGGACCCACTAGGTGGGTTGTGAGCCAATTTCAGGTGGGTCCCCATTCAACATACAACAAACCTTTATTAGGCATATAATTTTACGGGTCCCCATTCATATCAATATTTTATTTTTAATATACTACACTGCATTTGGGGAAATGTTACAGACCTGTACTTTTACCAAACTACCATGTATATTCTTTTAACAATGATAGTACATGGGACTTACACCTCGATAAGCATGAGTAAGATTGAAACCTAGGTTTGTTAAAAATTTCCGTGCTTGATGATGTCACTTCCAGTCAAGACATCACTTCTTGGTGGCTGCTGGCAAATTCTCATTCTAAAATGTGGGTCCTGGTGCTAAATATGTGAGGACCACTGCTTTATATTAATCAGGATTGTCAACTAACCAGCAAAAAAGAGTTTTGCTTGTTCTTGTGTCTTTAACAGCTTCAGAAACTAGCAGGTGATACTTTCCAGGGCATGGAGAAGTAGCTCATTGCAGCAGATTTATCCAAAACAACTCCTCCTGCTGATGAGAGTTAAAGAATCACAGTATACCAGATCTGTTGAATTAATTCCAATTTACTTTGAATGAAAGACAATGTGGCTTAGAAGAAAGTCAGCAGCTTAAAGGCCCCTATAACAATATCAGTAAATTAGGCTTTATGCCATTTAATTGCTGCAGCCCTTCCAAAGAACCCTGGGTATTGTTCTGTGAGGTCCTGAAGTAGCGCTTGTTTCAGGATGTGCTCAAAGAGTGGTTGGTTCATTCTTGTGAGTGTGCTCAAAGAGAAGCAGAGTGGCTATGACAACACTTTCCAACACTTTCCATAAGTGCTTTCCAACACTTTCCAACACTGCCCAAGTCGGGGAAAGCTGTATTGTGAGTGAGACAGTGGCTGGCAGAAAAAGAACATTTCCTCTCCCCAAAAGAAGATCAGTTGACCCAGCCATATACCAACTCTATTACTCCACACTTTATTACTGACAGCTGAACATACAAATAGACTTCTCTGAAAAAGTCTGTGGGTAGTATTGCTTGCAATTTCTGTCTTTGATGGCTCATTCACTGATTGTCTCTGTCTCTAATTCACACATTCAAACCACCAAGTGAAAAGCAGACATGAGTTGTGCAGCCAAATTCCATGGGGCCCCTGCCTTTGGGAGCCTTTGATGCTGCCCCTTGTTTCTTGTCTTGGACTCTGCCAGGGAGGAATGGCTACTGGGATGAGGAGGGCCAGCATCATTCTTCCCCAAGAATTATTTTACTTCCTCAGGTTAATATTGCTGAGAAAATTCCACTTCACTGACTTGACATGTCCTTCTCCCAAGCACTTCTTTGCTGACAAAGCAGACCGCATATGCCTCCAGGCATTCCTAGGATCTGTCTGCAACAGCTAGAAAGTCCAAGGTTTGTCAACATTCTGTCACTTTCCCTCTTCCGCAATTAGTTGTAGGAAAACAAGAAGGGGGAGGAAACCTGGTTGTCACCATTCTTCAGACAGGAAAAATGCAACAAGGAAAGCTAATCTGTTCTTTGCTCAAGGGTCACCTCCAGGCTCAGACAGTCCTGTGTTGTGCTGGCTCCAGAAATGGCTCCTCCTTGGGTTTGGAGTGAGCCATGGTGGTTTGCTCTGTAGTAATCAGGTAGTAGAATCCAGTGGAAAAAATAAGGAGGCTTCACTTTTGTCAGATTATCAGTTTGGTAAAGCTGTCATTTTATCTCATAGACTCTAAATTCTCACTTTTTTTTCCTTAGAAGGAAAATTTATTTTTCATATATTAGCCTTCCTCCAAGGAGCTCAGGGTGGGGATATATGGTTCCTTCCCTCCTTTTGTCCTCACAACAATTTTGTAAGGTAGGTTAGGCTGAGAGAGGGTGACTGGCCCAAGGTCACCGAGGAAGTTCCATGACTGAGTGGGGATTTGAACCTGGATCTTCCAGGTTTAACAGCGCAATCCTATGCACATCTACTCAAAAGTAAGTTCCATTAGATTCAATGGGGCTTACTCCTAGGAAAATGTGGATAGGATTGGGCTGCAAGTCCTGTAAAGGAAGAGAAAGTATTACTGAGGGCCTCCTCCTGCATCTCTACCCCTCTTTCTCTCAGGAAGCAGTAACCTCAGGCATAACAAGTGCCATTCACACTTACAGTAGCTGAAAGGGGTATCAGGTTTCCCCCTTTGCTACTCATTTCTCTCCCTTTTCTTTTTCAAAAAGAGCTCAACTTTTTCCACTCCACTCCGTCAGTAACTGCACTGTTTAGGTTTGACTAATTTGTATGAGGGCACTGGGGATAAGAATAGGCCCTCAGTTTGGCTGTACTTGTCGTAAGAGGCGACTAAACAGCCACCGGGTAGATGGGGCTCGTCAGCCTGGGAAGGCAGCTCATCTGAGAGAAGGAAAACTCTGATCCCAAACCTCCACTGCCTTGTGGCTACATCCAGTTCTGGAAAAGGCTTCAGGAGTCAACCTCGAGGCAAAATCCGGAGCCGGAGTCCCTGAGGCAGTTCATGGCTGAACACAGTCACGTTCTGGCAACTCCTGCGACGTCGCTGGAACCAACCGTATTGGCCTCTGCCTTTCCATTGGACCATTTCAGCGACGTGGAGAGGGGGGATTTGCTGCATGGGTAACAGCCTATCCTCCATACCTACTTTACCCAGGCTTCGCGCACTGGAGAGGACACTCTGTTCCAGAACCACCATTCAGAGTGTGACACCATAGTCTTCCGAGACTGAAGGATGCCAACTCAATGTATAAGAATATTTGCACATCTAGAAACACTGAAATGGACTCTACCAGGTTGGCAGCTAGCATGCCATCTTTGAATGCCCTCCCCAGTGGCGTAGCTCAGGGGTAGCATTTGCACCAGGCATCAAGCTTTGGGGGAGCAACAAGCTGAGCTTGATACTAGTGACCAAAATTGTGAAAATCTTGGTATGTATGAATAATACCATCATGTTATATTATCATTGAAAAGATGATTTAATGCAGAATGCAATGAAACAAACTGCACTGAAATATCTTTTTTCTATCCAAGGTTATGACCAATTAACCAGAAAATGAAAACACAACTGCCTTGTGGAACAAAAAGTGGATTTGCTTAAGTCCAAACTGACCTATGAGCCTGATTGTTTGAGTGCCAATGAGATATTATGATACAGCATGGAACCAATAACTTTTTATTTATTTACTTAATTAAATTTGATTTTATCATGCAGGGGGGGGGCTACAAAATCTTCCTTGACCCCACATAGCAGATAGATAGATGCCTTATCTATGCCACTGACTGGGGGAAGGCAGCAGAGCAAGTGGGTGGTGAACTGTTGGGGGGAGGAGGTGCGTTCCTCCCAGTTTTCACTTTGTGACATCACTTCCGGGGCAACATTTTGAGCTTGGCTACATGGTCATTAGCTATGCCACAGGCCCTCCCACATTCCCTACAATCCCTGCAACCATATACAGAACAAAAACTAGTGCACCTTGGAGAAGGGTTCCGGTCTTGTCATCTCACTGCTGTGCTAGTTTTTGTTTGTTTTTTAAGCTGTAAGGGGGCTGAGGAGGATAGGGAACGTTCAAGACATGTGGCCTGTACCTGTAGATTGAATTTGTGCAGTTAATACTACCACTTCTGGATGTTTTGTGATGGCTATCCTAGGCACAAGTCAAACATTCAGTCCTTAAATATATGCACAATTTTTGTCCTTTAGGATGGTGAGCCTGTGAAAATGGTAATTTCCCTTCTTTTCTTCCTCTCCCATTTGCTCTCCTACCATTGCCACCAGGCCAGCAAACCCAAACAGCCTTTTTTTGCCACTGTTTAATCCTCAGCACTAGGCAACAGACTGATTTAAATGTACACAAACTGAGACTGACGCATTAATAAGCAATGACCATTTTTCCCTCTAGGGGCGAGGTGACAACCTTAGGAATATTCCTCTTGCTCCTTGTAGAAACTAAAGGCAGTGCAAATACATAATTGACAAAGACATATATGTGAAAGATCCTGCAGAGGGCAGCAATGCATGGTTTCAAAAACACATGGGCAGACAGTCCCATCATTCAGGTAAGCTGAAGGTGGAATGGCTAAGGGGCTTCTCAAATCTCATGCAAAGATATTGGGGAAAGGGAACTACCAATAGCTTCTTTCTTCTCCTCCATGGCTCTCAATAAGACTCTGTCCAGAGTTTTTATGATATGTCTGTTGTGTTATGCCCAACCCTAATCCCTCTGAAATTCTTCACACAAGCCCCAATAGAATGATTCTACCATAGACGAAGGGCCATAAATCAGTGGTAGAGCCCATACCCATTCTAGGTAGGTCCCAGACAGGGCCAGTCCAAGTCCTCCCAATGCCTGAGGCAGCATGCCAAATGCTGCCCCCCTTACCCAATGATGTGTCAGCCTCTGATCCTCCCACTCTCCAAAGTTCACTTTCAACATATTTCCTCTTCCTATCTGTATCCCTTTTCCAAGGAAAAATTAATAATTTTATGCAAAATAATCCTGGTAATTCCATTTCCACTATATCCTTTTTGAGATGTGGTGACCAGAACTGGACACAGTACTCCAGGTGTGGCCTTACCATTGATTTGTAGGCATTATAATATTAGCTGTCATATTTTCAATTCCATGCTTGGGATTGTTAGAAAACATATTGAAAATAAGACAGCTAATACTGTAATGCCGTTGTACAAATCAATGATAAGGCCACATCTGGAGTACTGTGTCCAGATCTGGTCTCCACATCTCAAAAAGGATATAGTGGAAATGGAAAAGGCACAGAAGAGAGCAACCAAAACTAATCCTGGGCTGGGGCACCACCCTTACAGGGAAAGGCTACAACGTTTGGGGCTCTTCAGTCTAGAAAGGAGACGCCTGAGGGGGAACATGATTGAGACATACAAAATTATGCAAGGGATGGATCGAGTGGATAGAGAGATGCTCTTTTCCCTCTCGCAAAACACCAGAACCAGGGGACATCCACTAAAAGTGCTGGGCTAGTGTGGGGTGGGCGTCCAGCCTCTGCTGCTCAGCGGTCTCATGGACCACCAAGCTGCAGCACAGTAAGCGAAGGCAGGGAGGGGGGCGGGGAGGGGGCGTTCTGGGGAGGGGGAGGCCAGCGGGGGGCAGAGAGAGGGCGGGGCGAGGCATGACGGGGAGGTGAGGGCAGGGAGGAGGTGGGCAGGGGGAGGGAAGGAGGCGGGTCCATGGAGCTCCACTCCACCAGATCCAAGTCCTTTGTGTGGGGCTCGGTGCCCTACACGAACACCTTTACTTACCATTGCAGGGCTGCTTCCCTTACCCAGGAGAAGGGGATGAGAGTCCCCTTCTCCCAAGGTGCCGCCTACAGTAGCCCAAGGCGCACAGGACCTGGTGCCAGCCGTTCTCAGTGCTACCAAGGCTGGTCGCCCCAGGCAGCTCAGGTTTGGGCTGGTAGTTCACCTGATGGATGGGCTGGCCCTCATCCCTGATGGACTAGTATCTCTAATAAAAAAATCCCAAGTATCAAGGTTGCAAAAGTCCTGTAGACTGGGAAGCTTCTGACAGTCAGCAGCAGACAGATGGACCACTGGTCTGATTAGGTAAAAGGCAACTCCCCCCTCTTTCTCCTGATGCTTCTTTTCTTTCTGTTTTCCATGAACAGCATTTGAAATGTTCATGAAAGGGAAAATTCATTACTTTCTGCCTCAAAACTCCTGCTTCCAAAAAATGTCTGCTGAGAGTCAATCCACACTATCAATAAAATCAAATGGCAGGACTATACCATGTCAGATTACAATTGGAGAGGTCACATGTATGCGCTGTGCAATAAAAACAAAACAAAAAAAAACCTAGCACACCACCATCCTACAGCATATGAACTGCATTTGTAGCTATGCATTTGTAACGTCTAGGTTAGTTTCTAAGATGCATTACATTTATAATGCATGTTTATCATTGAGGGTATTGTCTGTGACTGGTCAACACCCTTCATGTATTGTCTAAAGAAAATGTTATCACACAGGAATGTGGTATGATCTGTTATTTGAATACAGATTCATAGAGATGTGAAGGCCTGGGAAAAAAACTGGAAAAATTCAGAAAAAAACCCATTTTTTCCCATTTTTTTCCTGAAGCCTTTTTTGTTTTTTTCCAAAAAATTTGAAAAATTGAAAAAAGAAAAAAAGAAAAAGAAAAAAATTGATTATGGAATGTTTTATCTTAACACGATGAATAAAATATTTAAGACAAGGTGTTCAAATATGTTCCAAATCATTTCTAAAAACTATGTATGGTATCAGATTATTCTAATTTCTGTGCACATCAAGCAAGTTGGAGGTTACAAACGGAACTCTCCAATGCAAGAACAAGATGCATTTCTTCCTTTAGGAGGCGCTGCTATTGTCACAAGAAAAAAAACAAAGTTTTGGTTTTGTTTTTGCATGTGGGTGGGTATGTTTGAGGCCTCTTCACTAAGCCTCAAAGCATTGGAAGAAAATACAGAGCAACAAAAAGGACCTGAAAGTATATACTTAATTTTAAAAGGTAAGAGTTTACATTTATCTGATACCAGAAAACTGAGGGCCCAATTCTATGCTCAATGGCACGGCTCTGTGCCACCGAGCACTGTCGCAAATGTGATGTAAGGCACAGTTGCCAGCCTCACTGCCAAGCTCCCGCAGGTGCTAGCCCAGCGTCGGCTGCTGCTGGGCTAGTGCAGGGCAGTCGCCCAGCTTCCGCAGCTTGGCGGTCTCCTGGACCGCCGAGCTGCAGAACAGTAGGTGGGGGCAGGGGCAGGGAGGAGGTGTTCCAGGGAGGGGGAGTCTGGTGGGGCGGAGAGGGGGAGGAGGAGGCGTGACGGGGAGGTGTGAAACGGGGAGGAGGGCGGGCTGGAGGTGTGCCTGGGGGAGGGATGGGAGGCAGACCCGTGGAGCTCCGCTCTGCAGGATCCAAGGTGCTCCTATAGGGCTGTGCGCCCTACACAAGCGCCTTTACGTTATGTCGGTGGTAAAGTGAGTAGCCCCATTGTGGGGCTGCTTACCTTACTCGGGGGAAGGGGACAAAAGTTTCCTTCTCCCGAGGCACCTCCCGCGGTAGCTCGGAAGGCACAGGATCCGGTGGCATCCCTTCTCGGTGCCGCTGAGCCTGGGCGCCCCAAGCAGCTCAGGATTGGGCTGTGAATCATTTAGCTACATTGGTTTATCTTTATAACCTTTGTGTAAATAATAATTTAATTTCTACTAATCTGGTTCTTTACTTCCACCCACAACCATAGATTAGTGCCTTCTTGCAAACTAGCCATTAAATTATTTTTCTTTCCTACTCCCCTCGGGAAAACGGTGAGACCAACATCTAGCATATGGAGGCATTTTCACATGACAAGTTCTTCTGAGAAGAAAAAGGTGGTTTGCAATATTGTCAGAAGAAATATGCATTTCCAAATGCTGCCAGGATGACAAAACACATTCTTGTATGTAACAAGTGTCCTATAGATATTAAAAAATCCTTCATGGATCTAAGTGAAGAGGACCACAATGATGAATATGCACATAATTTTTCTCAACATTTTCATTCAAGAAGTCCTCTTTCTACTCCATCTGTAACATCAGCAGCAACACAAAGTGTTGTTGTCCCATCAGCAGCATCTTCAAGTAAACAGGTACTGAAGATAGCGGCATCCAAAAATTATTCAATAACTTCATTTGTAGACAAGATCAGGAAAAAATTGATCAAGCTCTTGCAATATATTCTTTTGGAACACCATTTTCAATAACTAAAAATACATACTGGCAGGAAGCTCTGAACGTACTAAGACCATCATACCATTTGTCCAGCAGACATTCTTTGAGCAAACCTCTTTTGGAGTCGGAATATGAATGTATAATAGAATCTGTGCAAGGAAAAATTAATGAAGCACTTTGTCTTGCACTGCTTACAGATGGATGGACAATGTGAAAGGAGAAGGAATTATAAATTTTGTTATAACACCTCAACCAGTTTTTTTACAAAAGCATTGAAACAGGAGAGAACAGAGATACTGCAGAGTATATCAGCTGTAAAACATGTGAAGTCCTACAGAAAATTGGGAGTGGTAAAATATTTGCTTTGCTGATGGACAATGTCAGCAATATGAAAGCAGCATGGGAGATCATAATGGAGAAGTATCTACACATTACTGCAATAGGATGTGCATCTTTGCTTCTTAATGATATTGTGATACTGGACACCCTTCAAATGATCTATAGACAAGCAAAAGAAGTTATAAAACATGTAAAAGGTACTCATATTGTAGCTACGGTTTTCAAGAAGCAAGTAGAAAAAAATGCAAAGAATAAAATAGTGACGCTGAAGCTCTGTAGTCATACTCGGTGGGCTGGGGTGGTGATCTTCTTTGAAAGTTTACTAAAAAACAAAGAAGCTCTTCAAGAAACAGTCATAGTTGAAGATCTTCAAGTACCCAGGAGTGTGAGAAACAGTGTTCTTGATCAGGATGTCTTCTGGGTTCGGCTGCAAAATTCCCTGAAGAGTCTAGAGCCAGTTGCTGCAGCAATCACTGCATCTGAATCAGAAAGTGCACTTTTGTCAGAAATTCCTTATCTAATAACCAAGATAAAACAAATCTCCACTTACAACTATAGAAGAAAGTAAAGAGAAAGATTTTTTTTTTTTTTAAAAAGGGAAGAATTTTGTTGCCATCCAATTCATGCTGCTGCAAATCTGCTGGATCCAAGATTCAAAGGTGGAAATAGAAGTGATGACAGCACTGTTACTGCATTTGACTGGATTACAAAACAAGCATCACATGTAGGACTTGATGTTGGGAAGGTACTTTCAAATGTTGCAGAATATAGAACATCTTCAGGGATTTGGTCCAGGAATGCAAGCTGGGATTCTGCCAAACATATTCCTCCTGTAACATGGTGGCAAGGTCTTTGCACAACACAGCCTCTGACTCCTCTTGCTTCTTGCCTTCTTCAGATTCCTCCATCTTCTGCAGCATGTGAAAGAATCTGGTCTATGTTTGGAAATACTCACACTAAATCAAGAAATAAACTGACATGTGAAAGGGTAGAGAAGCATGTTTCAATCCCGGCAAACCTTCAGTTTTTAGAAGTCCATAATAGCTGTAATAATGACAGACACAACAGAGTAGCTGCAGAAGCAGAGACTGAAACTGATACTGATAATTACAGCTCAGCTTTAAGGAAGGCAACAAGCTGAGCTTGACACTAGTGACCAAAATGGTGAAAATCTTGGTATGTATGAATAATACCATCATGTTATATTTCATTGGAAAGGTAATTTAATGCAGAATGCAATGAAACAAACTGCATTGGAATATCTGTATTCTATAAAAAGTTATGGCCAATTAACCAGAAAATGAAAACACAACAGCCTTATGGAACAAAAAGTGAATTCTCTTAACTCAAAACTGACCTATGAGACTGATTGTTCTGAGACCCAATGACATGTTATTATGTTATTGACATGTTATCATGAAACCAATAAGATGTTAATATGGCTCTCATTTCCATGTATCATAATACAGTTACCCCACCTAACTAGGTAAAAAGGCACTATTTCCCCTCTTATATTTAGCAGAGGAAGAATAACCAATCCTCTTCATCCCAGCACAGTGTCACAGGGACACACTTTTCATTTATTTACTTAATTAAATCTGATTTTGTCTGGGAAAGGCTACAAATCTTCTTTGACCCCACTGAGGCCTTCGCTATGGCCTTAGCTATGCCACTGAGGCAGCAGAGCAAATGGGTGGTGAGCTGCTGGGGGGAGGAGGTGGGTTCCTCCCAGTTTTCACTTTTTTAAAGGCCCGGATGTGACGTAACTTCCGGGGCAACATTTTGAGCTTGGCACGGGGCTACACGATCATTATCTAAGCCACTGCAGCTCAGAAAATGATTCTGATTAAATTTCATGCCCGTTCATTGAAACTTAGTTCCGCTCCCTTCTATACATTTCCCCCTCTTCAATTCTTTTTATGAGAATGGGTTTTTTAATTTTTATTTAATACTGTGGAAAGGAAATATGAATAATTGCTACTTCTGGATTTTTAAAAATTATTTTGTGGAGGTTTTTTTGTCTGTTCCACATAAACTAGTAAACAGTTGCTCCATTTGTTACAATTGAAAATAAATATTATAAAAAAGTAAATTCTGTTTGTACTAATTGGATACAATATATTTTTAACATGCTAGTTGTGATAATTGTCCATAGTCATATTTTATGTTCCTAAAGTAACAGAATGACTTTCAATCTGGAAAGGAACAAAAAATTCAATGCTAATGTAGCATTTTTTCAATTTTTCCAAAAATTTCCATTTTTTTCCTTTAAAAAAATCAGAAAAAAAAAATGGGTTTTTTCCAAGCTTCAAAATTTTTGGAAATTTTACATCTCTAGCTCATGAATAAGCCTCCCATTGAATTTTCATTAAGTAAACATGATCATGCCCACTGCATGAAGAGAATGTGTATATATTACAATATCAGATGCTACAATCTGCAAAAATTCCTTGTATTTTTATTATGATCTTTTCACTATATATTATAATGTATTTATATTCAACGTAACAATTTAAGCTATTGTCCGTGCTTGAATTGTCTGGGCTGTGTATTTCTGGTTATGGATGCTTTCTTTGTTCTCTGTGCATTGACTTTCTAAGTTGAAAGCCACCTGCCTTAACATTTTTTGGTTTTTCCGGAAAGCATAAGGCATTGATGTACATGATGAAGGGGAAATTGCACACAGAGTTATTTCTCATCCAGCTAGGAACACAGAACCCCATGTACTTACATGTATGACCCCTAGATGGACTGGAGTTATTGTGATAACTGGGCAGCCTTCTGGCTCTCAAAGATATTCTCTCTTTCTAGCTTGGCTTTTTTCTGTGTCTTTTTCTGACTTCTGTGTGATTCTCCATAAGCTGTGCTTCTCTCTGAGTACATTGGAAAATGTGTCATGCAGTGCACAGGTGTGATTCACCAACAGACCCATGCAATGTCAATTTGAGAGTTCTGGATGTCAGAAATGTGCCAGACCTGTGCCTTATTACAACTCACATATTGCACTGTGCTTTCTCATATATACGGGCAAAGAACTAAAAGAAATAACTCCTGTATCTGAAAAAAGACTGAGTTAGCCCTGTGCCTGCTGTGGGTGTGGGAGTTTGTGCAGCAATTCTGCAACCGTATCATTCTATAAATATCTACCAAGCATAGTTGTCTTGGACTGTTTCCAGGTCAAGCAGAGGCAGTTAATCTGGAAACAAACCAGGTCAGCCACACCAAGAATGACACACTGGGTGGCATGGTGTTGGGCTGCAATCCAGACTGTTATGATTTTGTTTGGAGAATATAATTGAAGCACACTTTCAGACAGAAAAGATCCCCCCCCCATCTGTCTCATTCCACCTCATGCTCTTAGGCAGGAGACCCGCTGTGCCAAGAGCATCTCTTGCAGATGTTGATGCAGCTTTAAAACAAATGAAGCTGAGCCTGTTGCTTCCCCCACTGTCAGAACTCAGACTGTAAGCTCCTTGAGGCAGGAGCGTGTCTTTCTTTATGAACCCTTTGAAGTGACATGTATACCTGAATGGCAGTGTACACACATAACCCGGAAGTAAGAGCTACACCAGGCAACAATGAAAGCAAGAGGAAAATATCTTGTATTCACAACGAAAGGTCACCTCTGTTCCTGCCTGGAGCTTACCTGATACATTGGGGCCTCTTCAGTTCTTTTCTCAAGGGCATCTTGTTCTAGCAACACCTCCAAAGAAGAGCAGCCTTTGTTCTTCTCAATAACCTTCAGCAGGGGCAGCATAACCCAGAACACTGTCTGATGCCATCTCAGGTCTGCCACCTCCACTCTGCAAACTCTTGTACTGCCCCATAAATGAAATCAGAAACCCCACACTTCCAGGTTTCACAACACAGGAGGAGCACAGAAGTGTTCCTTCTTCTTGCTCTTGCTTCTTGCACTTCTTGCTCAAGTGAGTAGGAAGCAGAACAGTTCAACTTGGATTGGCAGCAGGTTGGAGGGTACGGGGCAGCAGACTTGGGGTGAAAGGCATTCCCTATCCACCCCCCCCCCAACTCTTTATAATCTGCAGCTGATGGAACAAACATCAGGTGACTGTATGGATGGGCCAGCACTGGCCTTCAGTCTCTTTAACAGAGAGGAGTTCAGAATATTTTGGGTCTATTCCAGGAAGTGGAGGGTGATTTTCTTGTGGATATTTCCTCCTTGTTTTTGTACAAATATAATAGTGTAGTCAGGATAGTGTGTATGACATAGTTCCATGGGAGCACACAGGAAGCACAGAATGTGATTGTATTGGATGTAGAATTCAACTTCCGGAGAATCTCAGATGAGGGAACAGGCAGGGGGAGTATTTCCTTTGTGTACATAGTTTGGACTTCCTGGAAACATCTGCATGGCCAATGTTGGAAACAGGACATGGGGCTAGCTGGACCCTTGGTGTGATCCAGCTGGGTTTTTCTTATGACTGCAAAGATTACACACCCTTGCAAGCATTTTGGGCAATGCATGCTACAAATTCAGGAGATAGAGAAGTGGGTAAATAAGATTTCCAGTGGTTAAGGGTAGGGCTTCAATACCCTACAGAAAAAAATCCAAAAAATAGAAAAACTAAAAAAGAAATTATACAAACCTTTTAAATTTGCATAATTTATACAGCTTGAAGATTTTCTTAGAACAAAATGGGGATTTACTGGGTGCAGAAATCAATCTCTTTATTGCTATTACTGCTACAACATGTTCATTCAACATGGAGGTCATAGTAGTATACATGGGTCACACACACTCCATTTTATCCTCACAACAACTCTATGCAGTAGGTCAGACCAAGAGAAAATGAGTGGCCCAAGTTCACTCAGTAGACTTCATAGCTAACTAAGAATTAGAACCTAAGCCCTGCTAATTGGGTAAGGGGCACTTTTTCAAGTGGGTGCTGCTTTTTTTAGCAGGGGGAGAGTAACTGGCCCACCTCACCCCAGCACTGTCTGTTCTAGTGGCTGTCTGCTGGTATTCCTTGGCATCTTTTTAGATTGTGAGCCCTTTTGGTACAGGGAGCCATTTAGTTATTTGATTTTTCTCTGTAAACCGCTTTGTGAACTTTTAGTTGAAAAGCGGTATATAAATACTGTTAATAATAATAGTAATAATAATAATAATAATATTAATAAGCCTCCCAGCTCCCAATTCAATACTCAATTGTGATGCTCTAACCATACTGCATTTATTATTTTTAATGCAAAAGACACATAGTGAGGAGAACAACAGCCCATTTTCACTATCAGCTTTTCCATTGCTGCTTTTGAGACTGAAGGCCTGCACTGTATCCAGCGCAAGATTGGGGCCAGAAGTGGCTCAGCCAGAAGCAAGGGGAAACTCTTCCCCTTACCCCCAGGTAAGCCACCATGGCCCCAATGGTTCTCCTCAGACTTGTGCCACCTCAAGCAGCTCCACGCTGCTCAGGGAACGGGGTTCGGATCTGGCATAATCGCCAGGTCCCAGCTCCGCCTCCTGCACTCAGCTTGCCCACCCCTGGGTCCTTCCTCCTCCCATCCTCCCCCACCCCAGAACCCCTCCCTCCGGCCTCAACCCTGCCTCCTCCCTGCCCTTCCCAGACCCCTGCATCAACCCTCCCTCCCCAAGTCAACGCAGAGGCTGGATGTAGCCTCCGTGGGCCGGTGTGTGTCCCTACACTGGCCCAGCAGACTCCCAAGGAGGTGCAAACATGCTTTATGGCATGTTTGCAACCCTCCTGGGATGGCGCAAGGGACGAGTCGGCCTAGGGTGCAGTTAGGTTTGCACCCTTAGTCATTTTAACCCGCGACTTCTGTACTGCATTCTCCATTAATTCAGAAGGCATTTTTGTTCATTCTTAAATATTTGAAGCAATCAGCGTGCCTTCCCCCTCCCCTTCCATCTAATCCTCCCTTGAAGGATCATCAGTACTCCCAGTTCTTTCAGTCTTTTTACCAGGAACATTCCTTCTAGATCAGTGTTTCTCAATGGTTGTCCTCCACCGTACCACTTCACGTGGTCCACCTTTTTGAAGTACCACCAGAAGTTACTTCTCAGTTGGGAAGCCAGTTACTGGGTTGGGATTACCAGTTACTTCTGGGTTGGGGGGCCAGTTGCTTACACTAGTAAGAGGCTCAGGTTGGACGGGAGGGCTTTTTTGAGCACAGAAAAGCATGCTTTGGAGCCTCCTACCACTGCTTGTTGTGTCTGGTTTGTTTAGACATTCCCGAACTTGCTGCCAAGTGGCAGGTGTCCAGGGGTTCTGAGTACCACCAGACACCACCTCAAGTACCACTGGTGGTACCCATACCACTGGTTGAAAAACACTGTTCTAGATCTTTCACCATTCTCTTAACTCTCTTTGGCATCTTTTTCATCCGGTCATCTCAGAGATAAGTCCTCTAACCAGACATTTGGTTCTGCACAAGGAGCAGCACATGGGGGGGACATGGGGGGACAAGTGCACTTCCAAACCCCATCGCTGTGCCAACCCACTCATGAAGCCACAACCCACATGCAAAGACAGATACTTTTATCTGCATAGACAGATACTGTACCAGGTGTGAATTTTTCTCATGCTTGGGAACATTTAACATCTAAGTAGATATCCTGAGGCTTCAGGAGTGTATCGACACAGGGATGGGGCTTACTGGCATGCTTTCATGCAGCTGACCAAATGTTCCTTACCAGACAATGTATGCATAGGGTTACAGTGACTGGCCAAGGTCAGTAAACATCAAGCCTTAGCAGATCCAGACTTGAATCCAGACTGTGTCCCCGTCCAAGGCCAACAAGTTGTCCAACACCAAGATAAAAGAATCATTTGAACAATAGCCTCTCTTAGAAGAATTCTCAAGTACTGTGTGTTACGTTTAGTAACACTGCAAGACACCACCTATTTGGTGATTTTGTAGAAGTCTCTCTCTCTCTCTCTCTCTCTCTCTCTCTCTCTCTCTGGGTTTTCTTAGGACTCTGCTATTACTCATTATGAGCTCTCAGGATAAGGCAGGATCCCAAACAGTCCTATGTTGAATGCAGTGCACTACTTGCCACAAGTACATCGACAACAAGAGTGGATTAGTGCTACCACTGCACAGTTAGGGAAGGTTCAGTGAAAGGCCTGGCCTCAGGGAATAAACTCCTGATCTCCTGGTTTCCAAGACCACCAGGCCACAGCTGGAGGCATTAACCTCCAAATTTTATAGCTTCCCATTTACTCCCTAGAGAATGGTGAGGCACAATTAGGCAGCTCAGTGTCCCCATACCTTTTAGCAAGTGACCTTTTCACCTCATTACCTATTGGTGCTATTTATTTTTACAGCAATCCCTCCTGGGGGCTATCCAGTTCCCTTCTCTACCCCTCCCCCAAGACATCTCTCTGGATGGCACATCTAGCTCTGTCCTGACCTCCACACCCTTACAAGAATGTCCCCTGGCTGCCTCTCTTGCACTAATCCACCATTAATCAACATTTTGCTACCCTCATTCCTCAAAGCAAGGCTAGGCAGTCACCAGGGATCAGTCCATCTCAGATGGCCCATCACTGAACTTTCATCTCAATATAAAAATGGAAAAGTGGTTTGTTTTTTAGCAATTCTTCCTTCATTCTAATCTATGCATTTATCCCATGTGGCCATCCGTAAGAGGTCTATAACTGAAAATCAATGTTGCTAATAGTTACTTTCAACCCCGTATTTTCCCTGATTTCTAGTTCTGCTCGACTTTCTTTGGATACCTGTATAGCATATCAGTAAAAAACAATAAAGCATTATCTTCATGGAAACAACATTTTGCAAGAACTTGCATGTTTATTCACCTCATTAGGTTATTAGCTGCACAATAACCTATTGTTATTGTAACATGAGTGCCAGAGATGGGCGAGTCCAGCACGGTTTGATTCGAGTTGGGTCACAATTCTCTGCCCTCAGTGACTCAAAAATGAGACCTGACGGGTGGACTTTCCAAGTTACCCACAGCGTTTTTGCAACTCAAAAAAACTCAAATCACAAGTCTTTCCCTTTAGAAAGCCAGCAGCAGCTCCATGGAAAAAAATGGAGCTGCTGCCTGGGTGTGTGTGTTGGAGTTCTCCTTTAATACTCTCCTGATGTCCCCTGATGTCTCCACTGATGTCCACTATAAACAAGGTGGGAGGGGGTGGGACAAAGTGCATGAGAGTGGGGACAGAAGCAGCAAGAGGAAGGAAGGTAATGTGCCATGGCTGGGAGGCTTACCAACATGACTCAATCCTTTGCAGCTCTAGGCAGAAGTAGTCCCATTTGTGCCGATCATTCAACGAGGCTTCCTCCTCACAAGTAACAAGGAAATGCAAAAGAGCCATGAGGTTGGAAAGCATGATCACTACAAATCACCTCCCCACAGGTTTCCTGCATCATTTCTCCCCCTCCCTGGGCTTCTCCAGCCAATTCTAAAGTAAGAACCCCCTTGGGCTTGGCCCTTCCTCATCCAAAGAAAAAAACCAGACCCCACATCCTTTATCCAATGATCATTGGTTCCTTCAGAGTTGGACAAGACAGCCTGCTCTTGCCTCCCTCCTCCTGCTCAATGCAAAACCAAAACATTAACTCTTCCCTGTCTCCTGGGTGGAACTTCCCTGCTGCCCAGTCTGAATGATGGCCCCAAGAAGTCTTACATGCAGCGAAAACAGTAATTAACACATCCAGACACAGACAGACTCAAGTCTGCATGTGTGGAGACCGAGTGCCAAGTCAGAGCCCAATCCTATGCATATCTAGTCGGAAGTAAATCTCGTTATAGTCAGTGAGGCTTACTCCCAGGTAAGTGTGGATAGGATTGTGGTCTCAGTGGCCTCAGACTTGAATCAGTGCTGGAGTAATCTACACAGGTGACTCAAGTGCACTTGAGTCAGCAAAAAACGTGTTTTTGCAACTCGGACTCAAGTCACCTGACTCAAGTTCCCATCCCTGGTTGAGTGTCCAATAGTAGGATGGAAAAGCAGGGTACAAATTGTTTAGATAAATACATAAAACAAGCAAGTTAGCTGTATTTTATGCTGTTTACTTTTTTCCATTTGTATGCAGTTTCTAACTTGAAAGGGAAGAATAAAAGAAAAATTATGCAACTTCCCAAGCATACTGATGAGGCTGACCCTCTTGATTTCATTTCACATGAAGTGCTTCACCCATGGAACTGCAGGAACAGACAGCCTCTCTGAGAGGATTGCAAAATCCTTGGAGAAACTGTAAAACTGAGCATTGAAGTGAACTTATACACAGCAGGGAAAGAGAGAGATGGAAAAGCCATGCAACCGTATGAATGGAGAAGGAAAGAGGAAGCTATGTGTCTCCATAGGCTTAACAACATTTTTTTTAATGCCAAGAGGAAAGATACTGAGGTGTATCTTTGCTGCCCTTAGATGATGTTGTCTTGGGAACAGGAAGGTGCATACAGCAAAGAAGGAGGGGAGAGAGTCTCCTAGAAATGTGATCCAAAGAGTAAGCCTGTGGGACCTGCACCAGGGGTTGCCGCTGCTGTGGTGACTATATAATTTCTCCCAGAGGAGCCATTAAGACAGTGAAATGGTTAGGAGGGGGAGAAGAGGCAGCTGCTGGTACTTCTGCCACGGCCTCCTCTGCAATTTGACAACATAAAATGGTCAAAAGGAGCTTCTGAACCACACAGGAGAGGATCATTATCTTTTACTTATTTATTTATTTATTTATTTATTTAACTATAATAAACATAAAATAGAAAAACAAATACATACATAAACAAAATTCTAATAAAGTAGCACGAGCGAAGCCAAAACATTCCCATACTTATAATCCAAATACATACAGTCCAAACATTAACAAATATTAATCTATACCACTAATACTTCAAAATCAATCTTCAAATCCAAAATACCTCAAATCCCCATCCTCTCTCTGATTCAAAAAATCAATAACTGGACTCCAATTCTTCAAAAAGTTTTCTGTTGAATTCTCCCTAAGCAAAATTGTTAATTTATCCATCTCCGCATAATCCATAAGTCTTATCCACCATTCCTCCACCGAAGGTATATTCATAGTCTTCCAATTTTGAGCATAAAGTAGCAGCGCTTATCATATACAAAAATAAAACTTCATTTTTTCTTTCCACATACTCATCTGTCATACCTAATAAAAATACTTCTGGCTTCAATTGTATATTTGTTTTTAAGATCAACTGTATCTGTGCGTGAATTTGTGACCAATATTTTTTAACTTTTGAACACGTCCACCACATGTGGTAAAATGTTCCCTCTTGTTTCTTACATTTCCAACAACTATTGGACATAGTTTCATACATTTTAGCTAATTTACTTGGTGTCACATACTAACGATAGATCATCTTATATATATTTTCCTTAATGCTAACATTCAAAGTAAATTTTGTCTGTTTTATCCATAATTTCTCCCATCTGTCCATTGACAGTTCATAGCCCACATTTTTCTGCCCACTGGATCATGCATTCCTTAACCTGTTCTTCTTCTGTTTCAAACTTCAAAAGCAATTTATATATTTTAGATATTACCTGCTCATCTGATCTTAATTGTTTCTCCAATATTGTCTCTCCCTCTTCAAAACCATATAATTTTTTATCAATTTTAAATCTTTCTAATAATTGTAAATACATAAACCATTGGCAGTCAAAACCCTTTACAATCAATTCCTCTCTAGACTTCAAAATACATTGACCTTGATTACATTTCAATAAGATACAATAACCATTTATCTCCTGGTACAGTTCCCAAACCAAAATGTGCTTCTTGTGGTGAAGCTAAGAGTGGAATTTTGTTGTAAAACCTTTTCTTATAACGATTCCATATCTTCCACAGTGCATGTCTAACATAATGATTCTTGAATTCCATATTCACTTTCAACTTATCATACCAAAGATATCCATGCCAACCAAATCTTAAATCATATCCTTCTAACTTTTTTGTTGCAAAACAATTTTTTGTTTTGCAACAATATCCATTCTTTAAGCCACAGAAAACAACATGATGCATAATAAGTCTTCAGATCAGGCAGTCCTAAACCTCCTCTTTCTTTTGCATCTTGCAAAATCTTAAATTTCACTCTTGGTTTTTTCCCTTGCCATATAAAACCTGTCACATCTTTCTGCCACTCTTTAAAAGGTTTATCAGAAAGTAATATTGGTATATTCTGGAAAAGAAAAAGCATTTTTGGTAGTACATTCATTTTAATTACAGATATTCTTCCCAAAAAAGATAATTTCAACCTTTCCCATCTTGCAAAATCTTTTTTAATTTCACCCCAAACTTTAACATAATTATTTTGAAATAACATACAATTCATGTTTGTCAAAATAATACCTAAATACTTAATCTTCTTCTCCACTTTGAACCCAGTCTTATTCATCAACTTCGATTGGTCTTGTTCGTTCATATTTTTAGATAAAATTTTAGTTTTCTGTTTATTTATCTTAAATCCTGCTAATGATTCAAACTTCTTCAACTTAACCATCAACAACTCTATGTCTTTTAAAGGATATTGCAATAAAAACTTCTAAAACAGAAATTCTATCAAAGACTCTTTCAGATCATAATCCAATAAGAAGAATTATGACTATTAAGAAGAAACCTACAACATATAGATGGAGATTGAATGAATTGTTGTTACAAAAAGAGGTTATAATAAAGGATGCTAAGCAGAAATTAAGGGAATTTTTTAATTTGAATTTAAATAAGGGAACAGAAATGAGGATAGTTTGGGATGCTAGTAAAGCTTTTATGAGAGGATTAAATTAAAGTTTGTGAAGCAAAGATATTTTGAGCATGCCAATAAACCAGGGAAATGGTTGGCCTACAAATTGAGGAAGCAGAGAGAGAAGAGAGTAATTTTAAAATTGCAGGAGGCGGGAAAAATGTATACTGATCAGAAGGATATAAAAAAAAATAATTACAAATTATTATGCTAATTTATACAAAAGTCAAAAAATAGATCAAGTAGAAGTAAAGAACTACTTGGATAAACAAAATTTACCAAAAGTGTCTGAAGAACAAAGGGAAATTTTAAATAATAGAATAACTCTGTGTGAAGTTGTAGAGGCAATAAAGAAGATTAATATAGATAAAGCTCCGGGTCCAGATGGTTTAACAGGTAGATTCTATAAATGTTTAGAAGAAGAAGTAAGTTTACCATTGCTTAACACGATGAATGATATTTTGCAGACTGGGAAAATGCCAGATTCATGGAAGGCAGCAAATATAACTTTGATTCCTAAAGAAGGACAGGATTTGATGGATATAAAAAATTACAGACCTATTTCCTTGTTGAATAATGATTGTAAAATATTTACAGCAATTTTAGCAAACAGAATGAAGAAGATATTACAAAATCTTATACATGAAGATCAATGTGGTTTTTTACCGAAAAGACACGAGTGATAATATTAGTATTGAATTTGTTGGAATATTATGATAAAAGGATAGAGAAACAATTAGCATTTTTTTTTGGACTTTGAGAAGGCATTTGACAATTTGAGTTGGACTTTCTTGATTGCTGTCTTAGAGAAGATGAACTTTGGAGAGAACTTTATTCAATGGATAAAGTCAATTTATACATCACAAACTGTGCAGGTAGTGGTAAATGGAGAATTATCAACAATGTTTGAGAGTCAAAAGGGAACACGACAAGGATGTCCATTGTCGCCACTTTTATTTATACTTGCCTTAGAAGTGTTATGTAGAGATATTAGACAAGATGAAAGACTACATGGTGCAAAGATTAAAAATGAATGTTTTAATTTAAGAGCATTTGCAGATGATATGGTTTTGATCTTAGGAGAGGATCATTATCAAGCCAGCCCAAAACAGGGTCAGCTCAAGGTATTTTGCTGCCCTAGGTGAAAATTTATTTTGCATTCCCTTGCAATGGGGGGGGGGAGTTGAATGAAGATTGTATTTGTCCTCCTCAGAAGCCTTCTGGATTGCAATCTCTTTTCCTACTCCATGTAAATAGGAGGGAAAAGGCTGCAGTTGGGAAAATTATAGCAGGAGGAAGGGAAATATGGTCCCCACAAGATGTTTCCTGATTGCTGTCTCTTTTGCCCAGCTCCAGACAAGTAAATGGAGTATTAACACTATTCATTTGCATGGAGCTAGAAGAAGGGACTCCAAATGAGGAAAATAGAAGGGATGGGAACTCAACTTGTAAAGATTTGACTCGAATCGCAAACATGTATTTTCTTGACTCATGTTAATTCAAGTCACAGATTCGGACTCAGCTCGCAACTTGAGGCCAGTGACTCAAAGTGTGTGTGTGTGTACTTGCTTACTTTTAATTTTGGATGTACCTGACTCATGCCATGACTTGTTTCTTGTAAATATTTGGACTCAAGTTAAATGACTCTACAGCAGCTCAGGATTGGTTGCAGTGGCAGCCCGTTATGACTTGCAAGTAGACTTGAGTCAGGGGGTCGGAGTTTCGTGACTTGACTCACGACAGAATGCAGTGACTCTGGCACATCCCTGGAAAATAGAGTGCAGGTCTGAGTTATCCATATTGTTTTATCTTTCAGGAGTTTCCCAATAAGCCTACTGGTCATGGAATTCTGTCACCACAGGAAGTCACCTGCATTGGATTGAGTGTCTCCTGGCTCTCATGAAAATGAAAGTTGCATGAAAATGAAAGCAAATGTAGATTTAAATACACACACACACACACACACACACACACACACAGAGAGAGAGAGAGAGAGAGAGAGAGAGAGAGAGAGAGAACCTTTTATTTTACGGAGAGGTCAGGTCTTAAAACTATGTCAGTGCACTCAGATGTAGAGATTTTCCCAAATAACAGTTATTATGCAGGAAAATGACAAAGAAAAGTCAGGTGCCTCTCATGTTCCACAACTCTGAAAAGAAATTCTGAAACCAAGCCCTTGTGAACCCCATTTTGATAAAAGCAATAATGGTTTGTCCTCATCCTACACCCTTGGAATCTTTCCCCATTTGAGATCAAATTCTACATTTTGGAGACACACACAAATGCAATTGCCCTTACCCAGCTACAGATGTGGGCAACTGATCATGCATATTATTGGTGGCACTGGAAGAATTCACACCAGAAGATACAGCCAGCCAGTTCAATGGGAGCCAAACAAACATCTCGGAGTGAATGGAGATACATTCAGTTGTTCATCTTCATCAGTCATGCACACAGAAGTCTGCATGGATCTCTCTTACTGGATCAGGGTCAATGATTGGGGGCACACCAGACACTTTTCGGCTCGTCAAAGTGATCTGCAGCATCCCTTTCACACTCTACACAAATTATTGAACGAACATGAGAGTTGGGAAACAATGCTCCCCTTAGAAAGGCAAAGAAAGACTTACCAGCGGGTTCTTCTGTATACCACACAAGCTGCTGTCTTGAGTTTTGATGCACATTCCTATTTTGATAACTGACTTGGAGGGACAAGGAAGAGAGTATGCTGATCATGGGGTCTCTAGAACAAGCAAGGGAAATATGTGTACAATATCTTTTGACTATCATATTCATTTTCTCTAATATTTAAAAACAGGCAACCTGGCAATGCTTCAGCCAACAATTTTGGATTATTTTTCTCCATGTTTAGCATCAAAGTGAGGAAGGACAAAAGGTTTGAAATGTAATTCAGATGAAATTGATGTTTGTCAATTGTGAACCTGGTCCCTGGGGCATCAGCTGGAAGCAAATTTGGCCTAAAACTGATTCAGATTTAACACCCCAAACACAGAGGATTGGATTAGATAGGGAATCCTTTAATGTCTCCTCTGCAGCTTTTTGCACTTTCATGGCTCAAATATTCAGTCTGCTTGAAGCTGATGGATTAGACACCAGCAGCAAATATTCTTACCTTAAAGCTAGACTCCACAGGGAAAGGTTTATTGCCTCTATTTCATAGGATCTAAAGGAAGAAAATAAATAAAGTAAATAAATAAATAACCACCTCCCAACAATCAATGAAAATAAAAGAGAAGAACTAGTTCATACTCTAAATTTGTGCACATGTTACAATCCCCAGAAAATTCATTTTTACCCCAGAGTAGTTGCCACCTGTTTTTGTATAATGCTAAAGACAGCCTGCAGTGGTTTGCTGGATTCCCATTACCTCAAGGCAATTGCTCAGACATCAGCTGTGAAATCATGTTCCTTACATCTTAGACCTCATCTTTTTGTTTTATAATAAATTTCACATAATAGAACTTCAAATTTGTTGCTACCTCAAGATAGATATAGCAATTATCTCTTAGTTCAGCAACCAAAGATTCAGACAGAAGCCTGGGGCAGTTAAGAGTCTGGGGACAAGAGAGATAGCTGTCTGGGGAGGTACTAAACAATTGCTTAAAGGTTTTCCAAGGGCTGACCTAAGGGAGGGAGTTTAGCCCTCTCCTAAGCAGCATGGGCTGTTATCCCAAAAGTCAAAAGGTCACACTGAAAGGTGAACCAAAGTCAGCATCTTCCTGCCAGTGTTTGCAGTTTGAATAGGAGGCAAGGAGCAGATTACAAAAGAAAGAAAGAAATTGGGTTGGGAAGAGAAGAGGCCCAGACAAACAGAAAGAATAGTGAAGTTCTTACTACTTCAGCTTTGCCATTTCACAGCACGTATGCAGCTTGGGAATTTGTTCTTGCTATAACAGGCTAATTGAATGTTATGCTGACAATTCTTGAGATCCAGTTCTTCCATTATGGGAGTGGTGCAGTTTATAACCTTGCGTGGCCCCAGCCTGTGCCATTCTGGGATTGAGATTGTGTGGATGAAGCCTGATGGTATGCTTATTTCCCACGCTGTAACTGTCTCTCCCTGAGTATTGGCCAAGGCCATGCTGTAAGTGTGAGATGTAAGCATCTCATCAGCTCCTCCCAAAGGATATTCATATTCTTACAGGTACTTGGGCAGCATACAGTGGTGTCATGGGATGGGGGCAGGGACTGAAATGATGCTACTCTCCTTCCTGTGGTGGTTGATGCTACCAAATTTGATGCTCTACAACAGTGATTTTCAACCTTTTACATCTCACGGCATACTGACAAGGCACTAAAATGGTCAAGGCACACCACCAGGTTGTTGACAATTGACAAGGCACACCATGCTGCCAGTGGGGCTCACATCTCCCATTGGTCCTATTAATAAATGACCTCCACCCAAATTCCCGTGGCACACCTGTGGACCACTTGTGGCACACCAATGTGCCATGGCACAGTGGTTGATAATGGCTGCTCTACAACATGACCATTAGGTCAAGAATGGACAATGTTAAAAACCAGGAGGAAGAAGAGCTAAAGAATGCCACTGTCCGAGTGTCTCCCAGGAAAGGGGAAGGGGATAGGCAGCAGTAGCATGATAAGTAAAGATATGAGGGGAGGTTGGGTGGAGGAGTTAGAAGCACAGGGAACAGAGGAGTGGAAAAGTAGGTGGCTGAGGAAAGACAGGGAGAGACAGGCTAAAGGCCTTACTACTCAGAATGCCTGCAGAGGGCAGGGGATGTGTGCATTTAGCGGCTGAGGAGACAAGGGAAATTTGGGGGCAAGGAGAGTGTTGGTTTTCCATGGAACCAGTGGCATCGCTAGAGGGGTGCGGGGGGTACGGACCGCACTGGGTGACACGCCAGGGGAGGTGATGCGCCCTGGGGGGGTGATACACTAAAACTGCAGCATTAGGAGCTACCATGTCATGCCATACATCATTGGATGCGGAATGTCCAGCGGAATGCAATTCAAAAACCAGAGTGAAATAGCCACTTTCCTTCAAAAGTTATGGCCAAAAAACCAGAAGGAAAAAATGCATGGAGCCCTATGGAAAGAGAAAGTGAGCCGTATCACGTGTTTACTCATGAGTAGGCATACTTGCCATAGTCCATAGGAAAGGACCGGCTGAGAGGAATCCAACAACACTTGAATGGTTCTGATCCAATGAATGCAGCCCAAAAAAAACACCCGAGAAAAAGGTTCCCCCCAGCTGTGAGTCTATTGAGCGGAAACAAAGCCATGTGGCCAAGTTTACTCATGAGTAGGCAGACTTGCCTTAGTCAAGGCAGGCTGAGAGGACTTCAAAGAGGTCAGAATTGTCCTGATCCAATGAATGCAACACCCAAAAACACGGAGAAGGAGGTCCCCCCTCCCAGTGCAGTCTATTGAGTCCCATGGAAAGCAAAGCAGCCTCACATTGCGTTTACTCGAGAGCAGACAGATGAGCCTTGGCTGGTTAGGCCAGGCAAAGGGGAATGTGAGGACATCAGAATGGTCCTGATTCGATGGAGCTGGAGTGCAACAAATGCCCCTGAAGGCAGCTTCCCCCCCCCCATAAAAAGGACAAAAAAAGAGGCTTCAACTGGTAATGGGAATTTTCTATTTTGCACTTGCAAAGCCAGGTGGGTCTTGATCTTGATGGGCTTGAAACAGAAGAACTTTAAACTGGGCACTGGGGAGGGCTGGAAATCTCACTGATTCTTTTTTGGGAAGGTTGTTATGGCAGGCAGGCTACAGAGTAAGCCCCATTGACCACTATGGGACTTACTTCAGAGTAGATTCACTTGGTGGAACAGGACTGGCTCCCCCTTATTTAATTATTTCTTTTATTTTAATTTAATTAATTATAATTATTTATTTTAATTTGCTTGATGATGTCACTTCTGGCTATGACATCACTTCCAATGGATCCTGGACAGATTGTCATTCTAAAAAGTGGGTCCCAGTGCTAAAAGTTTGAGAACTGCTGCAATAAGGTGTTAGTAAGTTGATACGGGTGTGTGTGTGTGTGACACTACAAGTTTTCAAAATCACTAAAATCAGAATTTGGAGGAATAATACCATCATGTTATATATCAATCAATGCGTAATTTCATGCAGAACGCAATGAAACAAACCACATTGAAATATCTGTGTTCTAACAAAAGGTACAGCCAAAACCAGTGGGGGCGGGGCGATGGTACATCCCCATGCCCACCTGGGGCGTGGCCCCGCCCACTACATGGGGTGATGTGCAGGCCTCCCGCACCGGGTGATGCGAATCCTAGTGACACCACTCTATCTGAGCAAAATCAGCAGGCAGACTAATGGACAGCTCCATTTGATCACATTAATTGTGGTGAATAAAGAAGAATCAGTCTGAACTGTAGGGTGGAGATCAGCCAGGCTTGGCTCTGCATGAGGCCAGCCTGTGGCTTGGCATTCAGTCCCCAGGAAAGAAAAACACTATTCCTAATGCTAGTGCAAAACCTTCCTTCCTGAGTTACTCTACTTGGTCCTTCCTGCAATCATGGCTTTGCAGTGAACATAGCCTAGGACCAAGCATATCCTCTTTCAAGGCCAGGTCTAGCTTTAGAGGACCTTGGGAGATCTGGCCCTTAACCTAGCAACTGTCCAATCCTGCCAGCCTCTGGTTCAGTTTATGTGCCCTTATATAGTAGGGTTGAACAAGAGGATGTGGCATCATTACAAGGAAGATGACAGGAACTCTGGTGCAATATTGGGAGGCCAGGGGAATGAGATGAAATACCTCTTCTGGACATCACTTCAGAATTATACATTTCCCACCTAAGGGGCCTTAGGCCCAATCTAAACATACAAATGAGGTGATAAAATACATTGCGCAGGTTTGGGCTACTGGTGAGAGATCACAGTTTTGAAGGCTACCCTACAATAACTTCCTAAAAACAGAAAACCAACACAGCAGACAAAGGACTGGGCTGGAACCTGATATGCTAGTTGTTTATTTTTAGGAGATTTTATAACATGGGAAAGCATTCAAAAAGAGTACAATATTTCACAAAACACCTGCAGGATTCTACCACCTCATTCTACTGGAGGACCCATGTGTGGCTTCACACTTATCTATTTAGAGCTGCAATCCTATACATCAGTGGATCCCAAACTTTTTCAGTTGGTTCCTCACTTGACCATGGCCATGGCTACAGTCCTATACATTGTATAGGGCAGCAGTTTTTCACAAGGATTCTGTGGTTCCCCTGGTTGGTTTTCACAGCTCCCCAAGGAACTACAGCTCACAGTTTGGGAAACACTGCTATAAATACTTACCTGGGAGCAAGCCCCATTAAAATAATGAGAGTAGACATGCCACCTCAGTAGATATGCCTAGGATTACAGCGCAACCTTGGTATCCGTGGGTGCGGCATCTGTGTATTTAAGTCACTGCGGATGCCCACAGATAACAGGGTCCAGTTTTAAAGCATTTTTAAAACAAAAAACAAACCAAATAAACCCCCCACCAAAATGGCTTTTTCTACCTTCACACGGTTTGACTGTGTGCCACTTCTGAGCATCCAACGCTACTTTTAGGCTATTTTTAGGCTGTGTGACCCACTTCTGGGTCACGCAGAGGTTTCTGGGACCTCCCAGGTATTGCAATACATTCTGGGGCAACCCTAGGAGGAACCACAAACCTCTGTGCAACCCAAAAGTGGGTTTTTCAAACTTTAAAATAGTGCTGGAGGCTGGGAAACAGTGCAGTTTGACCACACAAAGACAGGAAAAGCAATTTTGGAGCTTTTTGTTTGTTTTTAAAGTGCTTTTAAAGTGAACCCCAGTATCCGCACTGGATGTGGTATCCACAATTTTCTGTATGCGTGAGGGGGTTCCTTAACAAAACCCTCATGGTTACCAAGGTCGCACTGTATGCTGTAACACAAGAATTTTAGGAGGACAAGAAGGAAGACATACATAAGGATTATAAGCATTTTATTTATTTTATTTATTTATTTACTTTATTTATACCATGCCTTTCTCCCTGAAGGGACCCAAGGCGGCTTACAAGAATAATTAAAAACACAATTAAAAACATGATTAAAACATGATTAAAAATGATTAAAATCATGATTAAAACATGATTAAAAACAAGATAAACACACATTGTTTTTAACAATCTTAAAAACAGCAATCAGACAAAAAGTTTCTTAAAAAGTGATTTTTAGAAGGAAAACAGATTAATGGGTTTATGCTTAAAAGATAAGATCTCTTTTTATACACTGAGTAAATTAAGGGTGCAGTCCTAACCCCTTAGGTCAGTGCTTTCCAGCACTGACATAAGGGCAACGCAGCTCTGAGGTAAGGGAATAAACATTCCCTTACTTTGAGGAGGCCTCCGTGAGTGACACCCAATTGCAGGATGCAGCACATGTCCCATTGGCACCGCTATGCCAGTGCTGGAAAGCACTGACATAAGGGGTTAGGATTGTGCCCTAAATTGGGTAGATTTCATCCAGGGGTTTTAGGTAGATTTTATCCAGTTATAAAAAAAAAAGACAAAGATGGAGATATAATTAATTATAATAGTGCTTTCAAAACTACACATTTTTAAACTAATACACGTTTCTCTCCTGGGATATTTTTACTATACAGGCATCTCTCATTTTATGCAGAGGTTACATTTGGAAAAACAGCATGTATCTCAGGAACAGGTAAATTAAAAAATATTTTACCATAAGAATATATGTAAACAGTACCAGTTAGGGGAATCCACTCCACATGTTCCATTACAGAACTCTGAGCACAAGATGTCCCTGACTGAGCACTTTTCTTTATTTTCTTAGCACTCTCTTGAATGGCACAAACAGTGGTTCCACTTCGACCAAACACATAGCCAACATCCAAAAATGCTTGCCTCTCCAAAAACACTTGATCACATCTAATTTCACATCAGTTGTGATTGCTTTTCATGCCTTTTTAGCTTTAGGCTCCCCCAACGAGGCAGATGGATGTTTTCCAGGCATGGTTGATGGGGAAAACTGAGTTTCACAGTTGAACATGTAGGAGCACATGGGAAATTTAACAGTGTTATTTCAACAATTTGTGAGCGTAAATTAGATTGTGGTATTAATTAAACAAGTGCATTCTTTCAAAAATGTCTAAATAAGCGCTTCCCAAACTTCTCATCGGAAGTTTGGGAACCGCTAAGTCTTTGCGGAGATGGGGAGAAGGCACAATCCCCAGGAATGCACCGCTGCCAGGGACAGAGGGGTTTTTTCATAGAATCGTAGAGTTGGAAGGGACCTAGCCCAACCCTCCGCCTGTAGCAAGAAATCTTCCTAGAGCATCTTCAACCGGTGCTTGTTGAGCCTCTGCTTGAAGATCTCCAGTGAGGGAGAGTCCACCAACTCTCTGGGCAATCTGTTGCACTGCCGAACCACCCTTACCATCAGGAATGTTTTCCTGATATTCGATCGGAATCTCTTCTCTTGCAGTTTGTACCCAATGGATCTGGTTCTACTTTCAGAGACAGTTGAGAGTAAATTATTCCCTTCTTCTATATGACAGCCCTTTAAGTATTTGAAGAGAGCTATCATATCCCCTCTCAGCCTTCTCTTCTCCAGACTAAACACACCAAGTTCCCTCAACCTTTCCTCGTAGGGCTTGCCCTCTCACCCTCTGATCATCCTCATGACTCCCTTCTGAACCCACTCCAGTTTGGCTGCATCTGTCTTAAAGTGAGGTGTCCAGAATTTGACACAGCAGTCCAGGTGAGGTCTAACCAATGAAGAGTAAAGCAGAACCACGACTTCTCACGACTTGGAAGCTACGGTTCTACTAATGCAGGCTAAAATTGCATTTGCCTTCTTCGCAGCTGTATCACACTGCTGACTCATGTTCATATGCAGGGCTCCTGCCTGCGGGGCTCCCCAAGCCTTATAAATGTTAAAAATACTGATTGGAAACCACTTCCGGTTTCATGATAGAGAAACCAGAAGTGATTTCAGATTGATATTTTTAACATTTCTAAGGCTTAGGGAATGCTGCAGAGGCATTTGCGGGGCTCCCCACATCAGTGGCATAGCTAATGATCATGTAGCCTGGTGCCAAGTTCAAGGTGTTGCCCCAGAAGTGATGTCACAACCGGAAGTGACATCACACCCGGGCTTTTAAAAAAGTGAAAATTGGGAGGAACCCACCTCCTCCCCCCAGCAGCTCACCACCCACTTGCTCTGCTGCCTCCCCCCAGTCAGTGGCATAGCTAAGGCATCTATCTGCTACCTGGGGTCAAAGAAGATTTTGTAGCCCCCCTGCATGACAAAATCAAATTTAATTAAGTAAATAAATAAAAAGTTATTGGCTCCATGCTGTAGCATAACAACATCTCATTGGCACTCAAACAATCAGTCTCATAGATCAGTTTGGAGTTAAGCAATTCCACTTTTTGTTCCACAAGGCAGCAGTGTTTTCATTTTCTGGTTAATTGGCCATAACATTTGATAGAACACAGATATTCCAGTGCAGTTTGTTTCATTGCACTCTGCATTAAATTACCTTTCCAATGATATATAACATGATGGTATTATTCACACATACAAAGATTTTCACAATTTTGGTCACTAGTGTCAAGCTCAGCATGTTGGCCCCCTAAAGCTTGATGCCTGGTGCAACTGCTACCCCCTGCACCCCCTTAGCTACGCCACTGCCCCACATCCTTTGGAGGCCGGCACAGGTGAGGTAGGTTGAAAAACTCCCCCTCTGTCCCCGGCAGTGGTGCAATCCTGGGAATCATGTCACTGTCTTCTCCCTCTCTCTACCCCTTAAGGGGCCAATAATAAATGCTTCCCCGGCTGGTGGATCTTGACCCACCAGTTTGGGAACTTCTGATCTAAATCAAATACACATAAAATGAGAGGTCCCTGTAATTAGTAATTGTTTGTTTTTGCAGTGGACTGTGATTACATTTTGCAGATGCAAACCCAGATTTGCCCTGAAAGAATACTACGTGGGTCTCATGGTCAATCTGGGTTTGCCAATTAGTGTGTTTTCCCCACTTGGTCATATATTACATTTTCAAATGTACACAGATTGTATCTTAGGTAAATATACACACATAAAAACAACACAGTGCATGAAGGAACCCTTAAACAACCTGTTCAGAAATCTGTGGACCTTATAACATTAGTTAACCAAGGTAAGCTGCAGTTCCTTGCAGAGTGTGCACTTGATGGCAAAGATAGCTTGGGGACTGTGTAAGGCGTGAAAGCTTCCTTTGTAGGAGCACACAAACAGCCATGTTACTTGCCAGAAAGCCAAGCAGAAGGGCAAGAATTACTACAGCACCTACATACTTATGCAAAGAAGCCCTTCCCAAGGCTAGAAAGGAGTTCCTGGTGGGTACATAGAAATTCCTATGACTTCAGCCCTTTGGCGCTTTTGGTGCACTTTGTTTCAGTTGCACCAATGGCTGATTTGAAGAGGTGTCCTGTTTATATGGTTCCTCCCTGCCTAAGAATGAAGCTTTGAGCCTGGGCCATATCTGATGCACCTCCCACACTGACTTGCTAGCTTGCCCCAGCAGCACCAGAGATGAAACAGCAGCTCCACTTTCCCTACACACAGTCAGCCTGGCGGGCCAGCCCTGGGCTCTTCCTTCCTGCATGCCTTGGCCTGCTCTGATCTGCTCCAGGAATCTGGATCCCAAGTTTCCTTGGTAACAAGTTGTCAGCAGGCACGAAAAGCTGGAAATGGAAACAGCAAGAGCTGTGGTGGATGACACCAAAAAGAACGCCACTCTGACATCTATCACCGAGACGAAAAGCCAAGAGGGAAGGGCAGGACAAGAAGAGGCACCACGTGGAAGATGTACAGGAAATTCTCTCCCCAGTCAGCCAGCTAGTCCTGGTCCAAAACTGTAGAGAGCAATGGTGGGAGACAGTTGCAATAATATTATTTCTTCCACCAGCTGCACCTCATCCTTCCTCTTCAGACAACAAGAGAAGAGAAAGCCAAGATGGGCTGCAGCCAAGGGTGTACCAGGGCGTCTGAGGCCATGGATGATCACGCCTTTTCATCCCAGGTTAATTAGTCCAGAACAACTAACATCCCCCCTTCCTTTTTGCATAGTCATAAACTGGGATTCTTCTGCAGAAGAAAATTGCCCCTCTGAAGTCTGCCACAGGCGAGGTCATCCAGGATCGGATGCAGCAGATGGAACGCTGGGTGCAGCATTATTCTGAGCTATACTCCAGAGAAAATGTAGTCACCAAAGAAGCGCTGAACAACATTGAGTGCCTGCCTGTGCTGGAGGAGCTTGACAGTGAACCAACCCTAGAAGAACTTCACGTGGCCCTGGACTCCCTTGCCTTTGGCAAGGCACCTGGAAAAGACAGCATCCCTGCTGAAGTCCTAAAGTGCTGCAAAGAGATCATCATCACTGAGCTGCATGAAATCCTCTGTCTCTGCTGGAGAGAAGGTGGAGTTCCTCAAGACATGAGGGATGCAAACATCATCACGCTGTACAAGAACAAAGGCGACAGGGGTTACTGCAACAACTACCGTGGCATCTCTCTCCTTAGCATTGTAGGAAAGTTGTTTGCCCGAGTTGCACTAAAGAGGCTCCAGGTTCTTGCAGAGAGCGTTTATCCAGAATCACAGTGCGGATTCCGAGCCAACAGGTCCACCACTGATATGGTATTCTCCCTTAGACAACTGCAGGAGAAATGCAAGGAACGACGACAGCCTAGCCTTCATAGATCTCACGAAGGCCTTCGACCTGGTCAGCAGGGATGGCCTCTTCAAGATTCTCCCCAAGATTGGATGTCCACCCAGGCTCCTCAGCATCATCAGATCCTTCCACAAGGACATGAAAGGCACTGTTGTCTTCGATGGCTCCACATCAGACCCCTTTGACATCCGAAGCGGCGTGAAGCAGGGCTGTGTTCTTGCACCAACCTTGTTTGGGATTTTCCTCGCTGTTCTGCTGAAGCATGCCTTTGGAACTGCAACAGAAGGCATCTATCTCCAGACCAGATCAGATGGAAAGCTCTTCAACCTCTCCAGACTGAGAGCAAAATCCAAAGTCCAGCTGAAATGTCTGCGTGACTTCCTCTTTGATGACGATGCAGCTATCACTACCCACTCTGCCAAAGATCTCCAGCAGCTCATGGATCGTTTTAGCAAGGCCTGCCAAGATTTTGGACTGACGATCAGCCTGAAGAAAACACAGGTCATGGTTCAGGATGTGGACTCACCTCCCTGCATTACAATCTCTGCACATGAACTGGAGGTTGTCCATGACTTTGTGTACCTTGGCTCAACGATCTCCGACACTCTTTCTCTCGATACTGAGCTAAACAAACGCATCGGTAAAGCAGCTACCACGTTTTCCAGACTCACAAAGAGAGTCTGGTCCAACAAGAAGCTGACGGAACATACCAAGATCCAGGTCTACAGAGCTTGCGTCCTGAGTACATTTCTGTACTGCAGCGAGTCATGGACTCTTCACACACAACAGGAGAGGAAACTGAACGCTTTCCACATGCGCTGCCTCCAACGCATTCTCGGCATCACCTGGCAGGACAAAGTTCCAAACAACACAGTCCTGGAATGTGCTGGAATCCCTAGCATGTATGCACTACTGAAACAGAGACGTTGGCTCGGTCATGTCATGAGAATGGATGATGGCCGGATCCCAAAGGATCTCCTCTATGGAGAACTGGTGCAAGGAAAGCACCCTACAGGTAGACCACAGCTGCGATACAAGGACATCTGCAAGAGGGATCTGAAGGCCTTAGGAGTGGACCTCAACAAGTGGGAAACCCTGACCTCTGAGCGGCCCGCTTGGAGGCAGGCTGTGCAGCATGGCCTTTCCCAGTTTTGAAGAGATACTTGGCCAGCAGTCTGAGGCTAAGAGGCAAAGAAGGAAGACCCATAGCCAGGGAGACAGACCAGGGACAGACTGCACTTGCTCCTAGTGTGGAAGGGATTGTCACTCCCGAATTGGCCTTTTCAGCCACACTAGACACTGTTCCAGAACCACCTTTCAGAGCACGATACCATAGTCTTTCGAGACTGAAGGTTGCCAACAAAAACTGGGATTCAAACTGCTGCGCACTCTTTTCAATGCATGCTCAGTACAGAATGATGTTTCAGACCCACATCTGGGATTATCTAGTGCCTCACAGGTTTGGTCTGCCAGGGCCCTTCACAGAAATAGGTGTTATAAGCAGTATTTAATGGGATTGTTAATTCAGCTTGCCTGAGTGAATTGTAAATTTATAACTTGAAGAAAATGCTGAGATCAGTGGCGTAGTGTGGGTGGGGCCACAGGGGCAGTTGGCCTGGACGCCAAATTCTTAGGGGGACAAAATTTCAAAAGAAATAAAAAGTAGTAATAATAACTTAAAAAAAAATAGGGCACCCTCCCCCTCACACAGACAGCAGCCTGCAGCAACTGTCGCCTGAGCACTGAGGTACTTGGGCTTGGGGAGCTAGTGCTGGGGGCCGCTCATTGCCTCTTGCTTGGGAGACAGCTGGGGGCTTGGTAGGCAAGCAGGAGAGAGCTGGTGCTGGGGGGGGGAAGTGGTGGAGCAAGAGGTGCAATCGCTCCACTTTCACTTCTAACAAACTGGGGAGCCCTGCAGGCGCTTCCGCAGAGCTCCCCACACCCCCAACAGGCTGCTGCAGGAACTGGTGAGTGCATCCCAGTCCCTGCAGCACACTTGAGCGGTGCGATCGTGTCACTGCCTCCCCCTGCCCCCGCCCCTTAAAGGAAAAGAAGCCAGGGCCTTCAGGCTGGGGCGTCATGATGGCCCAGCCTGAAAACCACTGCCATAGAGGCTGCATACAGCATACAGCCTGCATACAGCCTCTATGAGCTTCAAAAGGGTTCCGGACAGCTGTTCATAGCCCCTATAAGTCGGAACCCATGGATTTCATTACTGGCGGGTTTCAGTATTCATGAGGGATTCTGGGAACAGATTCTCCCATGGATGCTGAGACTCCACCTGTATTATTAACAGTATTTATATACCGCTTTATTCTATTGTTACCATTGTTGTTATACCGCTGTATTCTATCGTTACCATTTTTAAAGCAAGATAAATTCTTTTCTTTAAAGAGAAATCCTACAAATCTGCTTAATCTGCATAATTTCTACAAGTCACAGATTCAGTTTTTGTCACTGAAGAATTGGCATTACCTTGGTGCACAGTTTTATTTTATTCCTGTATACATGCACAGTTCAGGCTTTTAGAGCTGAAAAAAATGAACACAAAGCATTCATACTTCATTCCAAAGTCCCCCACACCCACCAAGCCAGTGTGTGAGAGAGGAGGCTATGTATGGCTGCCATATGGCTTGCAGGGGCAGGAAATGACTTCCCTCCCTCTCCCCCCAAAAGACCCAGACAGATGCAAACACAGACATCACTGGCAACAGAGGAGACTTATGCTTTAGACATCTCCCGCTAGTACATTCTAGGGGAAGTCATCGGCTATTGCCCAGCCCTGGGAACTTCTCTGAAGAATCCCAGTCATGCTGCTGTGGATTGGTAATGCATGTATATCTATCCAAGAATGAGAGGCTGGAAAATTAATTTCCCTGCTGTAAATTAAGCTGGAATTTTGGCCACAGACACCAGGTAAAGAAGCTGCTTAGACGCTTCCACTCTGCCAGGAAAGCAACATAAAATACAGACACCTCAGATCAGCTGGCGATCAGTGGCAAAGAACAGAAGGATAAACAAAGTTGTAGTTAGTATTTCTTCAGTTAAGGGTGTTGGGTGAAGGGGGCGGACTTTTGGAATGTTCAAGGTTTCCTCTAAAAGGGGAAGCTGGCCTGGTTAGGTGGCAGATGGAAGAATCAGTTGGTCAATCAGGAGGAGAGTTAGTTATTGGTTTCTGGGGAAGTTCCCCCTTTTTTAACATATGTACCTATGTATTTACCTTTTCTGATCCTTTTCATTTGCTTTTCTCCTACTTCTCCTTGTTTTGGTTAGATCAGTGGTTCCCAAACTGGTGGGTCGCAATCCACCAGCCAGGGAAGCACTCGTCCCTGGCCCCTTAAGGTGTGGGGCTGTGGGATGGTAGTGATGCAAGCCCCAAGATTGCACCACTGCTGTGAACAGAAGGGGGGGGTTACTTACTGAAGCAAGTGCTGGCCTCTGGGGGTGCAGGGAGTCACACAGACACCACCGCAGGGCTTCCCAAGCCTCTAAAAAGCTAAAAATTGTTATTGGAAACCACTTCCAGTTTGTGATGGTTAAACTGGAAGTGGTTTCTGATGGCAATTTTTAGCCTTTTAGAGGCTTTGGGAGCATCCACGGGCTCCCTGCACCACCTTCGTTAAGTTAATAAAAACACTTCTGTCCCTGGCAGCAGCATTATCATAGGGATTGCATTGCTGCCATTGCCGTGCCCCAGCAAAGACTTACAGTGGTCCCAAAGTCAGAGTAGGACTTTGGGAACCACTGGGTTAAATTAATAAATATTGTTTCAACTGTTCATCAGATGTTCCATTTTTTCTGGTCCTGCAGGGCTTAGGAATTTTGGTAACAAGGGGGATCCTAATGTTTCAACATAGTGTCAGATCTCTTTTGAAAATGGTATTGACAATGATTTCTAGATGCAACCACACTTGGGGAATGATGGGAATCTATGTTTGATCCCTACAGCCCCATTCATATCCAAAGTATGGGTAGACTAGTGTTGAAGAAAGAACTGTTTGGGCTTATTGGCCATGGTCTATGAAGATTTTCATTTCCTAACATTTTGCCCACAACTATGGTGGGCAATTTCAAAGGACTGGAGGTGAGAATCACAGGCTGTTCGTCTCACCCCAGAGCAGCTGACAGTAACTGTTCACTGATCTTGTTCACCATGTTTTCCTTAAAGGACTATGTGCTTTCTTTCTGCAACCCAGTTCTTTTCCTGTTCCAAATTCCTGAATCCTAGCATTTCTAAGGGCTAGTAGCCAAGCATTGCTGCTGCTTAATGGCCCAATCCTATCCAACTTTCCAGCACAGCCCTGGTACAACCACAGCACAGCCCTGAGGTAAGGGAACAAGTGTTCCTATATCTTGAGGAAGACTCTGTGACTGCCTCCATACCACAAGATGCAGTGCATGCCCCATTGGCATGGCTGCATCAACACTGGAAAATTTGATAGGATTGGGTCCAGAGTCTCCTTCTTCCTATTACAGTGTTTTTGCTTTTGCTCTTTTGCTTCACTGTAAATTCAAGTGTGGGGTTGGGTAGTTGTAGACTATTCTTGTGCATGTTGAAAATCCATCCTATGGCCTGACTTTGCCACATGGTTAGCCACCACTGATCTGTCAACCTCTCATGTTCTTTTACCCTGGTACTCACACTCCTACTGATGCCTATGTACACTGGACCACAACTACATGGGCAGACTGTTAAACCGAAAGCTCCATGTAGCAGGGGCTACTCTCTTTCTTCCAGACGTTACAGTAATAACTCCCACAATACTGCTTCATTATAGTACTCTTTGTCTTGGGTGTAATTATAAAAACAAAATTAAATGGTTCAAAAGTTTGATGCGGAAAAGTACAGAGATTTGCTCTGTGCTTTCAGCCAACAGAAACTGCATATTCTGACTAGTCCTGCACCAATAAAAGTGGCCTAATTGGGCTAGCGCAGGGCCAATTGCTTGCTACCATAAAGGGCTTCAGGAGAGGAAACATTGTGCAAGGCAATCAACCTTGGATACCTTCAACAACAAGAAACCTGTAGTTGTCAAGGATGAGTCACAGCCTGGCTCATCCTCCTGGGAGTAGCTCCTCCCATCATTTCTGCCACAGCTATGTAGGAGGAGTGAGGGCAGCAGGGGTAAATTACAGAGCAGGCTCTGACCTAATGCAGGAATGAGTAAAATACAGTTACTGTACAGTACAGTAATAGAGATGAGTACAGCTCTCTATTGGAACAGTGTTATAATTACCTCCTATGCTGCTGTTTCACACAGCACTCTGTTTTCTAGGAACACATTCTCAGCATTATTGGAGGTATTACTGTACTCTGTAAAACTCCTTTAAAGGGGTCAGGGAGATTTTCCATAATGTGTTAATGGGGTGCCAATAGCTCCAGAGCAGTGAAAATGGATACAAAGTGGAAATGGAGACAAAATACCTTCAACTAGATTGTTGCAAGGTTGAAGAAAGCAAGACTCAGTACTCAAGGGTGATCCTTTGCAGGAGCATTTAAAGCTAAGTCTGCCCCACTGAGATAGAAAGGGAGTGTAGCTCTGATTTTAACAGGAAAGGCAGCCTGTGGGCAGGGACTGCTGAGACCTCCTCCCTAGGCTCCAGTACCAAAAGTATATGGTACTTATCTGGGAGAAAGTGCTTTAGGAGATTGTAGAGAAGTATGCTGTGGGAGGGGCACACTCTTTACTCACATTCTCCCTTTCCCCCCTTCCTCTATGATTCAGGAAGATAACAGATTTAAACACACAGATCTGCTCCTTTTGGGTTTGGTGGTTCTTGGCTATTTTGCAACCTTCTAGGTGAGGTTAGATTAGAATCTCAAATTTCCTAATCCATGGCTCAGATCTCAGCCACTGTAGTACCCCAAGCTCACATTAACCATATTCCTTTATTGACAGCCTTGTGCCACTGCAATAAAACACTCCATTGTTCTTTCTCCCCCGGCTAGTCCTTCCTCTGCATTAGACATGTCCAAACCTGTCCTTAGGCTCAGATTAATCCCCTCCAAAACCAAAGATGACAGCTGAGGTCAGACCTTGTTGGCAGAGAGAGAGAAATGGGGAGGGAGGGGGAGGAGAAGAAAAAAATCTTTCCCCCAGAAAGCCTCACATATTCCCTAAACTAGAGCACTGGATGCAAAGAGCAGATGGCTGGGTCGGTTTCACTGCGGCTGCATTAATAACAGTTGGCAAGAGAGCCAAAACCTCACTCATCTCCAGCACGGTGCTGTGTACACATGCGTGTGAAAGCGGGGGAGGCTTACAGTGCTTGCAACGCAGCCAGAATAACCTTCCCTATGGGGAAACTCCCATCAGCTCAAGTGAAAAGGGCTACAACACTGCTATTCTCTTTGGCATCAGGCGTCACTCAGAGAGCTAGGAAGAGAGCAGGCAAGGCTAGTCCCTGGTTGGCATTACACAGGGATGGAAACCTTCATTGCTGGCAACAGCTGACAAGGTCGTTGGGTGAATTTAGCAGCATCTCAGGGCCATTTCTGTCTGACTGAAAAGAAGGATAAAAACATGGGAGAGGGAGGGTAGTTTTCTCTCTCCACTGACTTAATCAACCAGTATGTAGGGGCTGCTCTTTGTTTTTGCATGTGTAGGAGTCTACATTGCTATATCTGGCAGAAAAGCAGATTTCCCAAATGGAGAATTTTTGGATTTCATTTTGAAAAATAAGGTGTTTCTAGAGCTCACTGAGGTGGGGGTGTGGTGTTTTGCTTATTTTGCCAAGTATGTGGCAATGTTAAGGCTTGGTGCCAGCTCCGTTTGCTATTTTATTGTAAATTAAGGGGGTTTGTGTAAGTATTCCTTTAATGTTTCATCCTTGTGCAAACTATGTACCGTGAGTATTTGGATGAAGTGCTAAAGTACACTTGGTGATTCATTTTAAAAAACCAATAGGATTTCAACATTAGATATTCCTGCCAAAATTGTAAGGGTCAATTTCCCTACACACACTTTCATTTAACAATTCCTCTTACCCTACCACCATCCTATTTCCCCCCTCTGAAAAGTTCTGCCACAGCTAAAATGTCATATTCAAACAAAGCATGCAAATTCAGGGAGTTCATGGTGGTGTTTCCTCTGGATGGTGAGGGAGGGAAAGGGGAGATAAAGGGAGACTTAGAGATGGCAGAGAAATTAAATGAGTTCTTTGCATCTGTCTTCGCTGCAGAAGACCTCGGGCAAATACCGCTGCCCGAACGGCCCCTCCTGACCAAGGAATTAAGTTAGATAGAGGTTAAAAGAGAAGATGTTTCAGACATTGATAAATTAAAGATCAATAAGTCACCAGGCCCTGATGGCATCCACCCAAGAATTATTAACCCCTGCTAACTGGGTAAGAGGCACTTTTTCAAGTGGGTGCTCCTCTTTTATTTAGCAGGGGGAGAGTAACTGGCCCACCTCACCCCAGCACTGTCTGTACTAGTGGCTGTCTGCTGGTGTTGCAGCTTTTTAGATTGTGAGCCCTTCTGGGACAGAGAGCCATTAGATATTTGATTTTTCTCTGTAAACCGCTTTGTTAACTTTTTGTTGAAAAGCGGTATATAAATACTGTTGTTGTTGTTGTTGTTAAGGAATTGAAGAATGAAGTTGCAGATCTCTTGATTAAAATATGCAACTTGTCCCTCAAAACAGCCACGGTGCCAGAAGATTGGAGGATAGCAAATGTCACACCAATCTTTAAAAAGGGAAAGAGGGGGAACCTGGGGTGCTTTTCAACCTCTTCATAAATGACCTGGAGGCAGGGGTGAGCAGTGAGATGGCTAAGTTTGCAGACAACACCAAACTTTTCCAAGTGGTGAAGACCAGCAGTAATTGTGAGGAGCTCCAGAAGGATCTCTCAAAACTGGCAGGATGGGCAGCAAAATGGCAGATGCGTTTCAATGTAAGTAAGTGTAAAGTCATGCACATTGAGGCAAAAAATCAAAACTTCACATATAGGCTAATGGGTTCTGAGCTGTCTGTGACAGATCAGGAGAGAGATCTTGGGGTGGTGGTGGACAGGTCGATGAAAGTGTTGACTCAATGTGCAGCGGCAGTGAAGAAGGCCAATTCTATGCTTGGGATCATTAGAAAAGGTATTATATTATTATTATTATTAACAGTATTTATATACCACTTTTCAACAAAAAGTTCACAAAGCGGTTTACAGAGAAAAATCAAATAACTAATGGCTCCCTGTCCCAAAAGGGCTCACAATCTAAAAAGATGCAAAAGAACACCAGCAGGTAGCCACTAGAAAAGACACTGCTGGGGTGAGGAGGGCCAGTTACTCTCCCCCCACTAAATAAAAGAAGAGCACCCACTTGAAAAAGTGCCTCTTACTCAGTTAGCAGAGGTACTGAGAACAAAACTCCTAATATTATAATGCCATTGTACAAATCAATGGTAAGGCCACACCTGGAGTATTGTGTCCAGTTCTGGTCGCCACATCTCAAAAAAGATATAGTGGAAATGGAAAAGGTGCAAAAGAGAGCAACTAAGATGATTACTGGGCTGGGGCACCTTCCTTATGAGGAAAGGCTATGGCGTTTGGGCCTCTTCAGCCTTGAAAAGAGGCGCCTGAGGGGGTTCATGATTGAGACATACAAATTTATGCATGGGAAGGATAAAGTGGATGGAGAGATGCTCTTTACACTCTCACATAACACCAGAACCAGGGGACATCCACTAAAATTGAGTGTTGGGAGAGTTAGGACAGACAAAAGAAAATATTTCTTTACTCGGCTTGTGGTTGGTCTGTGGAACTCCTTGCCACAGGATGTGGTGATGGCATCTGGCCTGGATGTGTTTAAAAGGGGATTGGACAAGTTTCTGGAGGAAAAATCCATTACGGGTTACAAGCCATGATGTGTATATGCCACCTCCTGATTTTAGAAATGGGCTATGTGGGATGCAAGGGAGGGCACCAGGATGAGTCTCTTGTTATCTGGTGTGCTCCCTGGGGCGTTTGGTGGGCCGTTGTGAGATACAGGAAGCTGGACTAGATGGGCCTATGGCCTGATCCAGTGGGGCTGTTCCTATGTTCATGCTTGCAACTCCAAAAACTGCTTCTCACCTGAAATTTCTTGGCAACTCTTGTCCGCTAGTTCCAAAGTCAAACTATAAAATCCTTTCTTTGGCAAAGTGGTTTTAGAAATTCCCACCCCAGCAGGAGGGTATGATGGCATATTGAAATAGAGAGTTGCCCATCAGCCTCCTTTTCTTCACTACCAAGTATTGAGCAATACAGTAAAAATAAGGACTCTCCCTTTACACAACAAAATGGCATGGCTGTAATACTGGCAAGGAATCAAGACTTTCAAATGTAGAGTTCTTATCAGACTCAAAGGAAAAGGAAAAAGGCTCAGAATAGGATGGGAACCAAGCATGCCTCAATCCTTAGGGACTGTCCAGCAGACACTTAACGATCCAACCATTATGAACACCAGAGAAGGCTATTAAAAAAGCAGTGATCCTAGGAACATAAAGCTAAATGCCAACACACTGAGAAATGGTGGTGAATAAAGTGGCTTCATGTCAAAAGTGTGAACCAGAAGTTCCCCATTCAAACTCTCATTTCAGCTCCCAATTCAGTAGCTGACTGCAGCCAAGGCATTATTTCTTCATCCTCCCATCTGCAGCACAGGAATGATGATAATACCAGGCTCTCTAAGGCAGCATTTCTCGAATTGTGGGTCTGGACCCACTAGGTGGGTTGTGAGCCAATGTCAGATGAGTCACATAGCACCTATCTCAGCCAACGCTGAGAATACACAAAGCTGAAAATGCAGGATTCAGAGCTGCTGGGCAGGGTGGGCTCCTGATAGGAAAGTAGCATGGTGCTTTGCCCTGAGTAGGTGGGAAGATAAGACACTGGAAAGGGGGGGGGGGCTATGTGTTTGGAGAAGGATCCGTGTTCTGCTTTGATGTTTGAGCTGGAGTATTTGAATTCCAAGCTATGCAAACTAACAGCATAAGCATGCTCTGTAATGGGGCTTTTGGCTGATTGCAGCTTAGGTTTGAAACCTAAACTGATGTCATTTCTGGGCATGACATCACTTCTGGTGAGAGCCAACAGATTGTCATTCTAAAAAGTTGGTCCCAGCACTAAAAAATTTGAGAATCACTGCTCTAAGGAGTGCTTAAAAGATCAAGTGAGCTGCTTTGAAAACTTGAAACATGCCGAGAATAGTTCTTACTTAGCAAGAGGCATTTTCATCCCCAGTAGAAGCATGTTAACTTGGAATACATAGTACCAAGATGCTGAGAATAACCAGCAGTGTTTTGTCAATTTCTATATATGCTGCTGAAAATTTACCCTGTATATTCCAAATTAAAGTACAGTTTAACTCAATATTCCCTTATAACTTTTATCCTCCTCCCATTTCTGATCACAGCTGCTTCAAGGCTGAAACCTGGCAAACTCATTCAGGGAGGAGCCACTCCAGGGTCCCAAATGTGCAGTGCTGCAAATATCTAAAAAGTGTCCAATATACAGGACATTGTTATCATCACCCCTCCAAAAACGTTTGCTCCATCTGGTTAGAATAAAAATAGGGACAGCCCCAGAATAGGGTAAAACACAATGCAGATTGAAAATCGCCAGCAAATTCCAGCTGATGAGTCCAGCCTGAACTTCCTCCTGGATGCAGGCCATTCTCAAAGAACGTCTTGGAAACAGACATTCCCCTCCACCCTCTCCCTGAATTAGCTATCCAGTCTCCTTAGTTCCACGATTTCTTTTCTCTATGGTTTATATTGTGTTACACATTTTCCAGGTCTGCTCCATCCACGTTTCTTTGCTGCTTTTGTTCTTTTCACATCCACACTCCATGTTGGCACATTGTCGGGCAAAGTGAGCAGGCACAGAAAGAGATTCCAGAGGAAATATTTTGAGCTACTTAGCAAAGAAACTCCATTTTTCATTGCCAGTCGAAAGTAGCATAGCCCAATTCTAATGCATATTGCAAAGTGAAGACAAGTGACTGCTTTCTTCATGGTCTGGCTAGTTCAGTATGACTATTTCCAAGCCAGGGCTGCTCATCATTTTATAGAAATCTGCCTAGCATTGCCTTTTCACTGTCCTTGCTTCTGTTTTTAAGAGCAGCCTGACAATACTGGAGGGTGCCAGTTTTCCCTGCCACTTTAGTATACCTGTGCCAAGAAAAGCTTCACTGGTTGAAGTGCCATGAATCCAACTGGAGTTTGTTGTTGTTTTTTAATGACAAGTCTAGTTCTACCACAAATATTCTCAGATAAAAGAGAAGGGGCACAGGCAGGACCAGGCCAAGACCACCTGGTGTCTGAGCAAGCATGCCAACTGCTGCTCCTATTATGTGCCTGATCAGAAGAGGATGAGGAAGATAGAGTGGAAGCAGCAGCATGGAAGAGAGGGAAGTGGTGAGAGTGTCAGAGATTAGTGAGTACCCTTCCCTGAAGCTTTGCCACTTAAGCCAACCTCAGGGATGGACTGGCCCTGACTAGGTGCGAGAAAGAAAAGTTGGTGTTAAAACCTAATACGCAGGCTGACATATTTTGACATATTTTTCCCAGGCATGTTACTCTCTCAAGGAATGCAGGCCTGACTATCTTTGGGAAGTAATGTAAAATGTCCTGAACAAGTATTTGGCGAGCAACAATATTAAGAATATTTTCTGTGAATCAGGATGCTATTGCCAGTACATCATCAGTAATAGGTGTGTCACCTAACTACTATGGATGGGATCACATTTGCATTTCAGGGTCCAGTACACAGACTGATGCTACTCATGGACATCAGCCAGAGATGCCAGGGATTGAATTGGGAACCTGCTGCATGCAAATTGCATCTTCTTCCTCTGAACCACCCATTATGGCACCTCTGCATAGAGTGCTCCCTCCTCTTTGAATGCTAATCAATCATATGAGGATATATCAGCCCCTTTACAACTGCATTTCATAGGCCCAAAGACAATTCCTACAGCTATCCTTTCGTTCAAAGCAATACAAGAATTACACCAGAAATTTAAGCCAAAGACTGCCCCTTACCTCCTACATAATACAAATTAACTCCCCTTATTTCCAGTCATTCTGAAAATGGCACAGATTTAAAAACCTTGCCAGCAGTTCCAGATTTATCCTTCCTCTTCTCCCCTCCCCTCCCCCACACAGCACTGCTGTTCGTTTCCCTAAAGTGGGCAACCAGCTGCTTCCCTGCAGGCTGAGAAGGGGCTGAGTGAGGAATGTTGCCTCCGGAAGCTTCCTTCTCCCTCCCAGCAGCTTATAAGATTCCTGACTGCTAAGACAAGCCAAAAAGATGTTGTGACCATGAATAGATGGAGTTATATTTTCCCAGGACAATGTGGCCTGTTCAAGTTGGTCATCTCAGGTCAATTCTCACATGTGGTAATAATGATACAGAAAAACTCCATTCTGCGTCTTGGAATGTGCCCTAATAGGAAAAGGATATATGTAATGTCCTATTTTTTAAAATGTCTGATTAGTCATAGCAATGACACAGCCGACACTTAATATTGTTTTAAATGATCTTCTCCTTATTCTAATGATCTATGAAAACCAGATCCCAATCTACCAATTTTCCATCACACTCTCCTGTGACCAAAAAAACCAGACCCCAGGATGGGGTTAACTGGAAGGGAATTAATTTCATTCTATGCAGCTGGAGCCACCAGGAAGTAGTTTGGTCCCCTAAACACACTCTAATGCAGTCCCTGAGTGCACTGCTTTCCTTTCCCTCACTGTACTTGGAAGACAGTGCCCCAAAGTGGGCAATGTGGCCTGCCCTCAACCCGGGTTGCCGGCTGCTGAGGATCTCAAATGTATATAGTATACATGTGTATGTGCATGAGTACAGGAGCTAACATGACCTTCCAATATATGAGCCTTGCATGCATTGCCCCTGTCACAATGAGGTTTATATACCTAACAGGATCAAATTCTATAGCTGCCCCAGGGCTGTGCTATTGCAACCTGCAAATCACCCGTCAGAGTTAAAGGTCCAGACTAGCCTTCTCCCCAGCACCCTCTTGGGTGAACTGGGGAACTGGTTTTGTGGGGAAATGAGCATTCAGACATGAAACACTTAAATTTGTACAATCCAAAAATATATAACCGCAGCCTTTTGGGAATCCAGAGCATGGCAGGCAGCCATATTTGCCATCCTCATATGTTAAAACACACCCACAGCATATTGCTTTCAGTTCAATACCCTTTCATAGCAGTTATCTTTTTTAAGTTCCAAAGTTTGCCCTTGACAGCCTGGGGAATTGGGGTGCACATTGATTGTAAAGGGAGCTTCCAGGCAAGTGGGAACTGAAGCTCAACCTTCAAACTCTAGTTCGACTTCAACTAAAGTCTAATCCACAAAACTGTCCTGGTTTCCCTTTTACAGTACACCAAAGATGCCCAAACTTTCAGCTGCCAGGGCCCTATCACTTAGCTTAGCTCTTATAAGAGGCTGAAGTAGTTGCAGAAAACATACAGATAACTATAAGAATGTTCAGTAGAGAAAATGAGCAGTAGAGAAAATGTTTACATTTTACATGTAAAATGTTCAGTAGAGAAAATGTTTCAGTAGAGAAAATGAACAGTAGAGAAAATGTTTACATTTTACATGTAAAATGGGCTAATGCTGTATGAAGAAGAGCTGCAAATGGGCTCTCTGGGCATGGTTCGAGGCTTCTCACATTACCCAGGGCTGTATAGGATTAAACCATACGATCTTGGTTTCTATGCATAGCACAAGAAGGGGTCCATTCTCTGGCTTACCTCACTCTTTTGTCTTTACCAAATAAGTAAAGGTGCTTTAAGCTCCTCTAGGTTGAAGTAGCCCCAAGCTTCTGAAACTTGAGGCAACAAAATTCCCAATAGAACACAGCCAAGTCAGAAAAGCTAAATTGGATGCAATGCACTCTGCTAAAGTTATTCTACCTCTTGTCAAAGATTTTTTTAAAGTGGCAGACTAACCCTGATACAATGTGGAAAATGATCTCATAAGAGCTCTTATTTTCCAGAGAAAGTTGGTTCTTTGCAATACCCTTCTAGGAATCCAGACTTTCACTATCCATGAACTTCACTCCAAATGCATCTTATAACCACATTTGCTCCGACACTTTAAAACATAGTTTGTTCTGATGTAATTTCACTGAACTTGTTTGTTTAATGTCAGTACTCTTCCATTTGGTGGTAACCTCCAGGTCACATATGGCTAAGTACTCAATTACCTTTTTTCAGTGTCTAGTTCACAGTGATTTTAGTGCAAAATGTTCCATGTTCTCAAGACAGTCATTTTATTTCTGTGCGGCAAGAATTACAGTTGTATAATTATAGAAGTTCACTTCTATAATTATATAGAAGTGTTATATAGAAGAATATAGAATTATATAGAAGAATTATAGAAGTTCACTTCTAGTACAACAGAGGGGGAGGGTTAGATTTGCCGCAGAACAGCATTTCTCAACCTTTCACTTACTGCATACCACTTCGTGCATGTCAGCCCATCGCACGTACCACCAGAAGTAGCTGGCAATGACGTAATTGCCAGTTACTTTCAGATTGGGAGGCCTGAAAGAATGGGACACGGTGCACCAAACACCAATAAGAGACTTGGAGCAGGCAGGAGGGCTTTTGTTCACGTGCACAAAAACTGCGCACTGGAGCTCTGCCTACCAAGCTGAGCCACCTACTGTCTTGTGCATCATGTCCCAGTCTTGCTGCTGGGTGGCTGGGGTGCTGCAAGTACCACTGGAACCACCTCCTGTACCACCAAAGGCACACATACCATTGGTTGAAAATTGCTGCCCTAAGGGATTACATTGGCCATATACCTTGGCAGGGCCACTGGGCGACCCTGGGAAAGTCACATTTTACTACCCACACTGGATGCACCAGAACTTTTCTGTACAGATTGCTGATTGTTTGCTATCAGCATTATCAATATTGCAGAGCAGGGATAGCCAACTTCAGTTGGCTTAGATGCCACCCTATTCTCAAGACAGAGCAAGAATAGAAACTTGGACAGAAAAGCATAAGTCAGATACAAACCCTAAGCTTGAAACTTTGTATAGGTCAACCAGCCTAAGTGATCTGTATTACAGAACTATGCAGAAGCACTAAAAGAACTGAACATTTTTAGTAGCACATGTTTAAATTAATGCATATATCATAGGAATGTCTATTTCTTATTCTAGACAACTGACAGCAGAGAAGGGCTGGAGAAGGACTGAAGACTGGCTTAGGACAGTCACTTCTGGCCATTTAGTTGAAATGCCTTTCATCCCTGATGTTTTCAGTACATATGCACAGATGATTAGAAAGCAGTTTTAGCAATGACCACTAAACCTATTCAAGACAAGTGCCCTTTATTGCTAGTAACTGGGTGAACCCACCGATTCCCTCTAACATTCTTACTCAGTAATTTCTACACTGCACCTTTTCTATGATTATTTTTAGCACAGTCACCTTTATAAAGCTGAGCAGATCTAGGTCTGGTCAGTGCCTGAATTCAAGTCCACCTGGCAGCCACATGTACAACACTTGGGACTTTCATGAGGGAAGAAAGGAAGGATACATAATCAATAAATTAGTCCAGCATCTTGCAACAGCTGCCAGACAGATGCCTCTAGAAGTCTGCAAACAGGACTTGAAAGAAAACTCCCTCCAGCAGCTTGACATTCCCACCCCTCCAGTGTGATTGACATTTTCCCTGATCCTACTGTCCTTTAACAGCAGCATGATCAGCAGAAAAAGTTAGCAGGACTTGAACCCTGGACAGGTGGGTAAGTTTCAGCAGGTATCAAGTTGGCACACACCCACCAATTCCCTGCTCCAAATGTAGAGCCTAGCCCTTGCCCCCACTATGCTACACTTCTCTAAATTAGCAACATACATGATGTACATGTATGTTGTTCAAGTTCAACTGCATCTGAGTTTAGAAATCTTTGAATGCCCCCCCCCCATTTCTAGGAGTCTTCTGTACCTCAGCATTCTTTGCCTTTTTTCCACCCACCGCCTTATTTTTCTGTCTCACTCAGTCACCATCTGTTTTACATTTGCAGAGTCTGAGTTACAGATGATGGGCTGCACATTTGGGGAGAGTGGGTATTGCTGGAGGCTTGTTCATTTTGTATTGTAGTAGTAGCAGAAGTGTCTCAGTCAGCTTTAAATAGAAGCCCGTGTAGATTGCCACAAAATACTGTTCACACCCTACTGTTGAAGAAATTCTTCCAGAAAGCTCAGTAATTCATTGGAGACCAACATTTTCAGAAGACCTTAAACCACAACCACCCCCCCTTTTGAACTTGTTATCTATGCAGGCCTACCTGTATTTCAACGTCTACAGCCGCTATCCTCCTTCTCACTACAGCTTGTCAGCTACCAACAGGAACTAGGCTTCCTATTCCTCCCCAAAAAGACTTTTGATAAATTTGTCAAGAGACCAAAGAAATCTGGGGCTAAAGGTTTTCCTAGAAAAGCATTCCAAATGGAAGCAAACCGGCCCTCTATATTAACCTGCACTGTATGGAAGAGCCCCCCCCCCCCCCAAAAAAAAACTTCTTCCTCTAATACCTTTCCCTCAATGCCTACATTTTCTTAGCACTTGGTCTTTGGTCCCCAACAAAAATGAAGACTTCATATGTATCACTGCATTCCTCCATATATCTGTTACTTTTACATTTTATCATCTACTTTTCTCATCTCCTGTACTGTCAAGTTTTAGATTGTAAAACTCTCAGGGCATAAACCTAAATACTTGTTTTTCTAAAGTATCAAGTACTGTATACTGACATCGTTATTGCACAGTATATTGTACTGTATACGTACTGACATTGCACATAAATTGGACTGATACAGCACTGTACTCATTTCGTGGGTGTTTTTGAAGTATACAGAGGAGAAGCCTACTTACATCATCTCCTGAAGAAAGGCAAGCAGAAATGGGATTCAAATGCCCATTGGCACTGTTCAAGGGCAAAATTCCCCAAACATTGAAGAGCAATTATTCAGCAGTGGAACAAGCTGGCAAAGAAGGCTGTGTCATCTTTTGTTTTTTTAAGAAAAGGTCACATAGACAGGAATTGGTCCGCAATGTGACCAGTAGGACACCAAACCTTGAGGGGGAGACAGAACTCTTGAGCATCTGAATGAGTGCCACAAATCCACTGAGAATTGGATGCCTGAACCAGGCTCAAGTTTTACAAGTAGCTTCAAGTTACAAGTAGTAGTTGTTCAATTGCCTTTTGGACACACACACACACACACACACACACACACACACACACACACACACACAAAGGAGTTAAGAAAGCTTAACCACAAGTAACCAGTATTTGACAGACTCATAATGCAACAATTGGGATGACAGCTGTCCATTAATTCAGGCCTTAAACACAACAGATGTGGTGGCAAACCTGTGTCAGATAGCACCATTTCAAACCACAGGTGGAGGTTCAACATGATGAAAATACTCCTCCATTAAAATGTATTCCTATACAAGAATTTTAAGTAGACTAGGTGTCTAGTTCTTACATATTCAGAGATTTTTTTCATTAACAAGAGAATCATTAAATCATGTAATTCTACAGCTGCAGTGACAAACCCATTTCCTCTTGCTTGGGATAACAAAGCCTAGTTAGTTCCACAGAATGCAGCCAGTTCAAGATATAGGGCTCAAGAAAAAAAACTTTTGAGCCATTTAAGTGGTGATGGGCTTGTTCTAGGCACTTAGTCCAGTGAGCAACTTGGGACTGTGTGTACTATGGCCTCAGAGTCTTCTTTAGACAGACATGTTATTCAACATCAGTTACTGAGATTGATAGGAAGCACAAAATCTCTGGGTTGGCCGTCTTCCATGCCTCCTGGCCAATAAAGCAGCACCTTCTCAGTCTGCTTCAGTTCAGGTGCCAGCCCCCAATCACTTACCTCTGGAACTCCCAGTTGAAACACTCAGTTCAGGTTTGGTCTTGGGTACAGCTGTTCACAGTCTCCTATGTCTGCTCTAATTCAGGGACCAGCCCCCAATCACTTACCTCTGGAACTCCCAGTTGAAACACTCAGTTCAGGTTTAGTCTTGGGTACAGCTGCTCATAGTTTTAGCTTGCCCCTAACGGACTAACCATAAATTATGTCATCGATCAAAACAGGAAGGTGGTAGCAGTTGTGGTGAACAAGGAACTGGTACGAATTAAATTAGGACAAAGTCTGACAACAAGGGGAAAAAGCTGTTTTAATGAAGTCCTTTAATGAGACTTTTATGGGCAGATGTAGACAAAGTAGCATTAGCCAAGCTCATCCATGTCTGTCTCTTCACCAGGTATCCACCAATCTGCTCAAATGGAAAACTGCTTCTATGGTAAATAAGGCACACTGTACCACCCACCCACCCACCCAGAGATTTAAGTTCCAATGCTATTTTCAAGGGGATAAACAAGAACAGAAGTTATTTCTGAGCAGCAGCCAAATTCCCACAATTTCCTTCCCATAGCCACAACCCAGCACAAATGAGACAGGATAATGCCTCTCTGAGTTCTCTGCACATGCCAGTGCAGATTAAGCAGTAGATCGCAAGTAAATCAGACCAACACAACATTAAATGGCAACTTGCAAAAAATAAAAGATATGAGAAATGCTTCACATTATCTGCTAACACCTCTCCAACACTGCATGTTCATGATGACAGTTCCCACATTCACTTTCAAGTCATGGGAATGCTACATAGAACAACACATACATGTTAACAATGCATGGAGACTTGGAAATAAATTCTGTTCAGTCTGTGTGAAGTTACCAGATGTACTTCAACACCTGGTGTCATCCACAAACAAAAACCCCACAGCAATTTTTTTGTTTTTACTCTGTTCTACAGTCTGGCTCAGCAGACAACATTACATTTGACTCCTTTAAAAGGATTTAGGCTCATCATAAAACTACAAATAGAAGCCATTTTTCTCCAAACATCTGGTGAATAGGTGTTCCTCTGAAAAAGCAATTCAGACTAACCAGAGAAACAGTAAAGAGCATAGAGATGCGAGTACAAATCCTGTTCAGTCATGATGCTCACTGGGTGACCCTGGGTCAGTCACTAGTTTTCAGTCAGACCTATTTCACAGGGCTGTTAGGATGAAGTACATGCCATCCCCAGAGAAGAATTTTTTCTCTTTCCTGACTGAAACCCGGGAAAGCCTCTGCCCATCAAATGTCTACAATATGGTGCTATATGGACCAAGGGTCTACCTCTTTGTCAAAAGCCATGTCCTATATTCCTGTTTGAATGAATGAATGTTTCCTTGCTTCTGAAAAAGAATACAAAGGGTCAGGCAGGAAAAACAGAAACCTCTTATAATCCACCACAACTAAAAATGCATGATCTAATGACATCAGGGAAAAATCTAGAGATCACATTACCCTGACAAGATCCTATCTTAAGTGAGACATTCACTACCTTTGCTTTAGTAAAATTGTCTTCTCTCTGCATCAGTTCCAGACCAGTGCCATCATTACTGCTCATACATACCTCTTGTCTCTCTCCCCTGGTGATAAACTGGAGCCTACATTTGACCCAGGAGACACCATATGCTCACCCCCCATAACGCTGGATAGGAACAGATAGTGTAGACTACAGCAGTCACTTTTTGCTGAGCTCCAAAAACAAGAAACTGCAGAAACATACAATTTAACAGTGTCAAAATATTTAATACGTGTTACACACGTAAAAAGTTACATTTCCATACAAAAACACAACAAAAGAATACTGTACAAAACCTCCATGATGACCCTCCCTCCCAAAAGCCTTTATACAACAAAGACTGGGAGTTCTCAAAAGCCCCAGGGAACTTTGAACCATAGATCTGTAAACACAGTTAACACACCTGAACAGCACCAATATAAATCCCCCTGCCCCCAAATGTGACCTTACACTTAAATGAACTTTTCAGTGCTTGCTGGAGGAACATGCTTGGCATGGCAGGAGGACAAGGGTATGACCTTCAGAACAATGACCTGCGGGGGGGGGGGGGAGAAAGGAAAAAAAGGGATTTCAGGCAGGCAGCGTTTTGAGGCAAACTGCAAGACTTACAGCCAAAGGAGGACAAAAGGGAAGGCAAAAACGTGCTGGACTGTGCCCTGATGCGGTCTCATTGCAAAGGCGCAGCCCCCAGCTCATCTGGAGCGCAGGAGGCGAGTCTGTTTCCATCGGGCTCCAAGCAAAGCTGTCCGGAGCAGGCGGGCTGCTCGCGAGCCCCCCCCCCCGTCTTGCCCCTCCGCCCAGCTCTTCTTCCTTGGTCCCAACACACGCAGCCGGAGAAAGGGTGGCGAAGTTCAGAAAGCCACGATCGCCGTGCTCCAGGGGTTGAGACTCCGCAGCACGGACTCGTCGCAGCAGACTTGCCCGGGCTCAGGCTCCGCAGCCGCCACTTCGCCCTCCGCCTCCGGCCGCCTCCGCTGCTGGCGGCTGCCGCTCCTCCCGCAGGTGGACTTTTTGCCCAGCAGTCCCGAAAAACTGGAGCCGAAGATGCTGATGAGGCTCGCCACGTTGCCCGTGTCCATGTTCTCCTCTTCCTCGCGGCGCGGCTTCTTCACGGGGGAGCTGCCCGCCGCCACCGACTCCTCGGCCGCCGCCAGACCTCGCTGCGCCGCAGCGCTCCGCTTCCTCGGGCAGAAGGGCGGCGAAGGAGCCTCCGCGGGCGGAGCGCCAGCGTCGCCCGCTAAAGAGGAGCAGCAGCAGCCGCAGCAGCGTTGCAGCCTCTGGGGCTCCCAGCCCGGTGGGAGCCTCCGGAGCAGCAGGCACGCTTTGGGCTCCGGCGGCAGCGTCGCCTGCGTAGAGCCCCGGGGAGCGGGGAAGAGGGGCAGGGGGGCACCCCCGTCCCACGGCGGATCCGCACCAGGCGCGGGCGCAGGCGCGGGCGAGAGCGCGTCGGGCAGGCACTCCAGCTCGCTCAGATAGACCTGCCTGGCGCTGCGCAGCACAAGCGACACCAGCAGGTTCTTGTGCAGCTTCACGCCGCCGCGCTGGCCCCGCGCGCTGTACATCTTGCCCAGGGAGATGCTGACGATGCGGTGCGCCTCCAGCTTGCATTCCATGCCGCCCTTCTCAGCGCAGGCGGGGGCGCGACGCGGCGGCTGCTGCTGCTGGACGCTCAGCCAGCGCGGCACGGATACGTCCAAGCCTGTTGCTGGGGCCGGGCGCGCACTGGAGCTTCCCAAGCAACCAGCACAAATACAGGCGCCGTCAAGCCACAGGCCCACAGGCACCCATTCTCCTGCCCAGTAATAAGAGACCCAGCCCCGAACGCGCCGCTTTTATACCGCCGCCGCGCGCCTTGGCCAATCAGAAGCGCAGGCAAAACCCGGCTTGCTGGAACCGCGTCTCCCCCCGCCCCAGCCAGCCGCTCCCGCCTCGGCCAATGAGGGAGGGAGGGACGCGGGTTTGAACGCTGCCGTGGCAGCCCCGCCCGCGCGGGGAATGGTCTTAAAAGAGGCAAGGCGAGGCAGGGGGTCTAGTCTTTTGGAGGGTCTGCGGGGGAGAAGGAGGGGGCTGCGGACCTCGCAAGTGGTGGGGGGGGGTCTTGAGTGTTAACTCTAAAGTAAGTCCAGCTGGATTCAATAGCTTACGGTCTGAGAGCCCAACCCTAGCCATGTCTACTCAGGAGTAAGTCCCGTTATAGTCAGTGGGGCTTACTCCCAGGAAAGTGTGGAGAGGCTTGGACCCTGAGACAGTGTATGTTTGATTGTCGCCTTCTACAGACATCCTGCTCGCTGGGATGAATGTGAACAAGCTCCTGTGTAGCAGTCTTTCCTTCACTGGAAACCCCCCCCCCGCCCCAAGTGCAACGTGGGGAATAGTAATCACATTATTCAAAGTCCTTTTGTACTTTTCCCTTCATGCATCTGATGCCCAAGAAATCGTATGCTGAAATAAATACTGTAAATATGTACCAGTGCAATCTTTTGCTGGTCTACTCAGAAGTAAGTTCTAGTGTGTTCAATGGAGCTTATGCCCAGGAAACTTAAGTGCAATCCTATAACACTTTCCAGGAAATAAGGGCCCAATCCTATCCAACTTTTCAGTGCTGATGCAGCTCCAAGATGAGGGAACAAATGTTCCCTTACCTTGAGGAGGCCTCCTTGAGTGCCCCAGCACCAAAGAATGCAGTGTGTTGAAGTTGGCTGCATCAGTACTGTAAAGTTGAATAGGATTCAGCTCTATGGCTGACTTACCTGGGAGTAAGTCCCATTGACTATAATGGGATGTACTTTTAAGTATATATGCATAGGATTAGGCTCTGAGACTGCAAACCTATCCATACTTCTGAGAAAGCATATACAGTAAAGTCATACTGAACACAATAGGGCTTGCTTTGGAATAGACCTGCAAAGGATTGCCCTATTAGCCTTTAAGGTGCTATAAAATTCTTTCTGCTGTTAGGGGTGCCTGTAATGTGTACTGGAACAGCATTTGGGACACTGAAGTCTTGTTATGTAGTAATGGGAACTGAAATGAAAGCACAGTTAACTTAGAAATCAGACATCTAGGAGCCCAATCTATCTACTACTTATGAATCTATGCTTATCTACTTTAGTAGATAAGTACTTACTTTAGGAGAAGTAAGTATAGTCATTGGGGTAAGTGTGGACAGAATTGCAGCCTTTGGGCACAATCCTACCCAGGTCTACTGAGAAGTAAGTCCTTCTTACTCTCAGGGGCTTACTCTCAGGAAAGTGTGGTTTGGATTGCAGCCTTATTCTTCAGCACATCTATCCAAGTCTGGTGGAACATGTATAAACTTGCAGCAACTTACTAGCAGGAGCTTCCTAACCTCATTAATCATACAGGTATAAACCAAGGCTCAAGCTGGCACCATGTTTTCCCATTACAAAGGAAGTAAATTATGTGCTAATTTCACCAATGAGGAAGAAGGCATGGGGAAGTTAAGTGACATGACACCCAAGGTCATGTGCATTGAATGAATCAGCAACAGTAGTCATAGCTTAATAGGTGAGTCTATGCTAATTGAAATGCTCATTGAGAACAACTACCTCTGCACATGATTGCAACTCAGTGTTTTTGTTTTTCAAAAAAATTCACTAATATTTAGGCATTTGCCTCCATGGAATCCCTGGCTTTGTAGCCACAAGATACCTCCTTTCTTGAAGGAGTCAGGGAATGTAATCTACACCATGAAGGCTCTGGGTAAATAATAGCAGTGAATGAAGACCATATCCTAGGTACCTGAGGGCCCAATCCTGAACAGTTTGTGCTGGCTTACTGCCAGCATGCACTGTCACAAACATGCTGTAAGGCGCATTTGCAAGCCCTAACCACAGACCCAGCACCGGAGTTAGCCCAGTGCGAGCCTGTGCTGGGTCAGCTCTGGCACTGGGCCCACATTCTGCTGCCCGGTGTTTGCCTGAACGGCCAGGCAGCGAAAAGGTGAGTGGGGGGGGGAGGGTGGGAGGAAGGTATGGTGGGAGAGAGAGGAGGGTGGGACTGCTGGAGCTCGGCTCCACTGGATCCTGAGCCCCATGGTGGGCTGCATGGTCCAACATGGGACTCTCTAATTCTGCAGCGGCCCAAGAGCTGCTGCAGAATTGAGCAGCCCCATTGCAAGCTACTTCCCTTACTCAGGAGAAGGGGACAAAAGTCCCCTTCTCCCAAGGAGCTGCTGCGGGCTACCCAGTTGCATGGTAGCCATTTTGGTGCCACACTCCAGGCAGCTCAGGATTGGGCTGTGAGTCAACCACACTGAGCACAGTGGAACTTAGCCCTGAGTAAATGTATCAGGGTTATAATCATCCAGAGAGACTGGAAAGGAACACATATAAGCCTAGAAATATCCATTTATAAAATATCTCACACATCTGCAGTAGCTTGTACTCATAGCTCTGAACCAATATCAATAGTGTTGGCCAGGGGTGGGGGGGGGAATGAATCAATCCAGGCTCTGGCATTTCCTCCTAATTAGCTGCATTTATGTACCTTGGCCACTGAGCTGGCATAGGAACTACAAAGCATAGTATCTATTCCTACATACAATATTTCATCCATCTAGAAGTTGATCTTTATAAGCCTACTGCAAGTTTTTTCAACCTCTTTTACTGCTTTCAAATGTCCTATTTGCATTTACTCAGGGGGAACAAAACCTCCCTGTCCCAGCACAAGCCAGTTGAGCAGTTTAGGGCACAATTGTAACCTTACCATAAAGCAAGTTTGTGCCTCCTTGTGTGTTGGCGCAGGGACGCATGCCAGCCCACGGAGGCTGCACCCAGCCTCTGCACTGACCTGGGGAGGGAAGGTTGTGTCAGCCAAGCTCAACTAATGCAGGAGTCTGGGGAGGCAGGGAGGAGGTGGGAGAGAGGCGTTCCAGGGTGGGGGGAGGACAGACGGAGGGCGGTCCATGGGGTGGGCAGGGAGCAGGAGGCGGGGCTGGGACCTGGCAGTTTTGCCAGATCCCCAAACCCCGTTCCCAGAGCAGCGAAGAACGGCTCCAAGCCACTCCATTCTCTTCAGACCTGTACCACCTCCTGAGGTGGTGCAGGTTCAAGGAGACCCATTGGGGCTATGGTGAGTTACCTGGGGGTAAGGTGAAGAGTTTGTCCTTTCTTCCAGCTGAGCCACTTCTGTCCCCAATCTTACTCTGCACACAACGCAGGCCTCCTTGCTTGCCTGTTCCAGCGCAAGATAGGATTCTGCTGTTAATTTGTTCACAAAGACTTGCACAGGATCAGTCCAAGACCTCTCAGGGCCTGATGTGTTATGCCATATGATGCCCACGTTACTTGGTGATGTTCTCTTCCCAACTGCTAGACTGGAAAAGGAAGAGGGAGATGAAGCAGAAGAGAGAGTGTGAATGAGAGGAGAGCATCTCCTCCATACTTCCTCTTCTGCTCCATCTCCCTTACATCCACAAGTAAGGGGAAGCAGCATCTGGCATGCTGCCCTAGGCACTAGGAAACCTTGGTTCAGTTCTGATCACAATGCTTACATTTATCCCACTGCTACCTCTGGCAAACAGACTGCACAGGTTTTTGCATTTGTTTCAAACTTGGTTGTCCAGAAGAGCCCAGCATGTTTTATCCCCCAGAGAATCTAACACCGAATGCAGTGTTTGTTATTGGGAACAAATGCTGTATTCTCAATCTGTGAGGGGACCACGGGACCACAGCCCACCAGCCACCGTCTCCCCCAGCCTTGCTGTCTCAGGCAGTCAGCAAAACTAGATGTTTCAGGAAGCCCCTAGTGGGCTCCTCTCGTAGCTGGTTGGCAGTACAGTACTCCATTTGATGGGTTGCAGGTTGTAGATGTTGTCTAGAATAAAACGTGATTAGGGACCATGGTTAAGAAACAGGATTTTGCAGCATCAGACTATCTCTGTATTATTGTAGCAAATATTCTATTTTATAATTCTCAAATAAAAATTTTTAATAGCTTCAAAGAGAAACACACTCCATCAGAGCTCTTGTTTTAAGCTCTCTTGGTTTTTTGTGTGTTTACAACCAGTGCTATTTCCTTCCCTACTCTGGTAGACCCTTAGGCCATGGAAATGCTTTGCTATGTATGCCACAACAGTAATTATTGTCTCAACTAATCATAATTGCTGTAGTGCTTGGTCATGTAAACACTTCTGACAAAACCCGATCCCATCCCCAGTAGTATCCCAACAGCTTCATAACAACTGTCAAAATGTTTGTATGTATGACTCCATAAAGAGATCACTGACTTTTTTCATCACTCACTAGGTGACTCCTCTAAATCTTAATTTACAATGCTCCTGAGAACTATTTAGGATGAATCATGACTAGGTATAAACACACAGAGCCAAAATAATTAATACAGAATCTTAACTACAGCCAAAGAGAGGCATGCTGCCACAATTGACTGCCAGTTTTCCTGCTGGCCCTGCTCCTGTGTCTTGAACAACAGCCTGATTTGAAGAAGGCCTGCAGGTGAAGTTTTGCCTGGCACAGAAACAGAACTGCTTTATCTGCTTCATTTCTGCATGTCAGGTTACTGTTAAAAGTAAGAGGAGTACAGTCATTTACCAAGTCAGCAATGCTACCAACAAGAAAACAACTGCCCACATTGTTTTGCAATGTCCATACTATGACGATTTGAGATCTAAATTTATCTCCCCGATCTTCGGTATTGAAACGGGGATGCAGGTGGAGGAGCAGCTTGCTTTTCTGCTTTCTGATGTATACTCGGATATATCACTCAGGGTTGCCCACTTCTGTTATGCTGCACAGTTGGTAAGGAAGAAAATTGAGAGTGTAAATCTCTGATTTTATGATTTTACATATGTGTAACGGGGTGTTGGTTTTAATTCTGTGTATTTTGTTTTGTTGTTTGTGACTAGCTGGTCGGATGACCGTAAATAAAGTATCTATCTATCTACCAACAAGAAATAATATTTACTCCTTGTTTTCTGACAGGTCCAAAATCCCAAACCGCCTTTTCAAAATCTATATCCTTCTGAGCACTGGAGTCTTCCCTTGCCTTTCCAAAATATCTTGCGCCCAGTCTGGGCACATAGTGACAGAAACCATTCACCAACATGGGCTTACTGATGCCCCAGTCCTACCCTATCCAGGGCTTATGGCAACAGATCTTGCGATCCACCACCATAATTCCCAGTCCAGCAGCGCAAAAGCCACATCACTGTCTACTGCTTTGAGGCCACTAGCCTGCTCTGCAACAGGTAAGGTGGTAGCAGGGCAGTTCAGAGGAGGAGCAGGGCAAGGAATGGGCCGGACTGGGGGTGGATCTTAACTGCAGCTGCACATGCCAAGATCCTATCCTTTTCCTGGCCTGACATGCCTCTTGATGCTCCTCAAGCTTATACCAGCTAAATAGCAGGTGTAGATTCAAGGAGACCTGCTGGCAGCCAGGTAGCAGATGGGGAGGCAAGTAAAACAGTTAATTACCTCTCTGGGCACACACACCCTCCATAACATGCAGTGTGCACTCTGTTGGTGGTTCTGCTTGCTGTGGACTTGGATTGGGCTGTAAGTAATAGGTAAGCCAGAGACCCCAGCAGGAGATTGCTGTTGAGGCTGTTGGTAACCCTGTGACTGTGGAAATATATGAGGCCCTTCCTGGGTTCACATGCTTCCAGGATCAAGAAGTTTGAGTACGGAAAGGATGTGCTGGCCTTGCCTAAGGATTTTATGAATTGAGGAAAGAGTCGTGGGCGATCTGTGTGTCGACTTAGGGTCCAATCCTATCCAACTTTCCAGCACCAGTGCAACCGAAATGCAGCCCCATGGTAAAAGAACAAATGTTCCTATCCCTTGAGGAGGCTTCTGTGACTGCCTCCCCACCACAGGATGCAGTGCACGCCCCATTGGCAAGGCTACACCGGTCCTGGAAAATTGGATAGGATTGGGCTACAAACCTAATAAGACATACAAAATTATACAGGGGTGGATAGAGTGGATATAGAGAGATGTTCTTTTTCCTCTGACACAACACCAGAACCAGGGGACATCCACTAAAATTGAGTGTTGGGAGTAAGTAGTTGGGAGAGTTAGGACAGACAAAAGAAAACATTTCTTTACCCAGCATGTAATTAGTCTGTGGAATTCCTTGCCACAGGATGTGGTGATAGCATCTGGTGTGGATGCCTTTAAAAGGAGATTAGACAAATTTCTGGAGGAAAAGTCATGGTTACAAGCCATGATGTGTATGTGCAACCTCCTGATTTTAGAAGTAGGCTACCTCAGTGCCAGATGCAGGGGAGGGCACCAGGATGCAGGTCTCTTGTTGTCTTGTGTGCTCCCCTAGGAATCTGGTGGGCCACTGTGAGATACAGGAAGCTGTACTGAATGGGCCTTTGTCCTGATCCAGCAGGGTTCTTATGTTCTTATAAAATGACATGGAAAGTTCAAATATTGAACATTTGGTGTGCCAATCTTTTGATAAAAATGCAGGAACATTTTGATAAAAATGCAGGAAATGCATTGCAACTGCACCAGTGCTGGAAAGTTGGATAGGATTGGGCCCTGAGCTCCCTGCAGGAAGGGTGGGATAGAAATGGAATTATTTAGCCAGTAAACCCAGAGTAAGTAGCTAAGAGATTGAGCTGTGAACCATAAGAACATAAGAACAGCCCCACTGGAACAGGCCATAGGCCCATCTAGTCCAGCTTCCTGTATCTCACAGTGGCCCACCAAATGCCCTAGGGAGCACACCAGATAACAAGAGACCTCATCCTGGTGCCCTCCCTTGCATCTGGCATTCTGACATAACCCATTTCTAAAATCAGGAGGTTGCGCATACACATCATGGCTTGTACCCCGTAATGGATTTTTCCTCCAGAAACGTGTCCAATCCCCTTTTAAAGGCGTCCAGGCTAGACACCATCACCACATCCTGTGGCAAGGAGTTCCACAGACCAACCACACGCTGAGTAAAGAAATATTTTCTCTTGTCTGTTCTAACTCTCCCAACACTCAATTTTAGTGGATGTCCCCTGGTTCTGGTGTTATGTGAGATTGTAAAGAGCATCTCCCTATCCACTCTGTCCATTTGCTGCATAATTTTGTATGTCTCAATCATGTCCCCCCTTAGGCATCTCTTTTCTAGGCTGAAGAGGCCTAGAACTCTGTGGTTCCAATCTTAATAATTAACATTTATATAACACTACATGTGCAAAGCACTTCACATCTACTGATGTTGGCCTTTCAACACCTCACCCTAAGAACCTGAGAACTCTTCTGGATCAGGTCAAAGACCCATCTAGTTCGGCTTACTGTATCTCACAGAGGCCCACCAGATACATCAGTGAGCGAGATATCTGTATCCTGTTGCCACTCCCCTGCATCGGGCATGCATAGATAGACTGCCTCTAATACCCAAAGGCTTCATAGAGTCGTCATAACTTGTAACCTGTGATGGACTTTTCCTTCCTTCCATCCTTTCCTTTTCCTTCAAAAGGAAGTGGGGAAATCTGTTCAATCCCCTTTTAAAAGCATCTAGGCCAGATGCTATTACAACATCCTGTGGCAAGGAGTTCTATAGATTAATTATGCCTGTAAGGTTAGTAGCAGTACAAGCCTATACACGTCTTTTCAGACATACATCTACTGCATTCCCAGGTAAGAGACCTAAGATAGCAATCCTAAGGACCTGTACCTGGGAATGAATGCCTCTGAACAAAATGGGCTTTAGTAAAATGGTACTTCTGACTCAGGTAAGGGAGGGGCAGAATTTAGTATGCTGTCTCAGGTATCAGAAGCTCTTGGACCTGCCCTGGAGTTGTAAGTATGTTGCCATATTGTTGCTGGGGAGCTGAGGCTGAGAAGGAGCAACTTGCTTAAGGCCATCTAATGAGAACTCAACCCCCAAATTCCCACCCTGCCCATGCCCGATCTTGTTTGATCTTGGAAGCTAAGCAGGGTCAGGCCTGGTTAGTACTTGGATGGGAGACCACCTGGGAATACCGGGTGCTGTAGGCTTATGCCATAGTCTTTCGAGACTGAAGGTTGCCAACCAATGAGAACTCATGGCAGAAGTGAGGTTCAAACTATGGAGACTCACAGAGGATAAAAATGCTGTCCTACCAAAGGGATATTTTAAGGATTAGTAAGATAATGTCTGTGAAATGCTTTGAACACTTTTGTAAAGTGCACTATAAATGCTGTTAAAGAACAGCTGCCATGAATTTGCAAGTGGAGCAGAATGAGCTGGAAAAGTGGCTATGAGATTGCCCTTTTAAGAAGTCCAATGTTTTGGCTCTTCTCCTCCCTCCCTTCTCCCAGACTGATGTAATGCTTCAGTAAGTTTCAGAGCGAGTCACATGGCTGCTTCTGAGGTCAGAGTCCTCTTGGGTGGCTTTGTTGCCTGTCTGCCCCTGAAGCAGAGTGAGAGTCTGTTTCTTCGACTGGAGTGGATGTATTCGAATGTGTTGTGTATCACAGGCTCGCATGTGCCACTGTTTCTCTTAAGCAGAGCCTGTGATTGGTTCAGACCTGTTTCTGTGATTCTGTGATTCCTTGTCTCTGCACAATGATTGGTTAAAGTATGTTACAGTTTTGGGAATGTGCCAGACACACACACACACACTCTCTCTCTCTCTCTGAAATGTTATTGGTGAATAAGCTTGTGCTGGGAATGTATGGCTATATATCTGTCTCCCAGCTGGAATTTTGGAGTGGCTCTGTGTTGTTTTTCTCACTGTGAGGCTCTTTTAATGCCTCTGTCCTCTTAGAGAAGTGCCCCCCCCCCAGGTCACTGAGGGACAAGGGAGAAAAGGAGCGGAGGGAAGGGTGTAACTATGTGTACTAATCTCTCCATGTGATCTAACCAGTCTGGAAGGGTTTGACAAACAATTAACAATCCTCTCCAGCACTCAGCTGCTGTTTCCTAAAATAGCTGGGGGAGGGAGGCAGAGGGAAGGGAGAAACTGAGACAAAGGTGGCTTTTTCACTTAAAAAAAAAGAGATTTCATTTGTTGGTGACTGCAGAGCAGGTGATGATGGAAAAGGGGAAATCTTTTTACAGATGGAATAAATCAAATCAGCAGGGAGCCATAGCCCCACCTGGAAGGGAAAACAGACCACAGCTATAAGAAGCTATGAACAGGAAACAGCTTGTGGTAGACAATTGCCAAAAGGTGTGTCCATGACAGATTTGTTGTTGTTCTATAACTGTATTTGTCATCAGTTAGAGACATCCTTAGTGCAGTCCTCAGGGGGTGCACATTGTTCAGTAGAAATGTGCAACATGGTAAGCTGGGCTGCCCCCAAAACACCAAGGATAGCTCACATGTGCTGTCTGCACAATCTTCTATAGACTGATACAAATAGAGTGAAAGCATCTACAACCCAGGAGGGACAATTCTGATTTTGTGTGTGTGTGAGAGAGGGGGGGGGGTGCTCTGCATTTATGGGTACTGCCACACTAGGCATTTACGGGGAAACTGCCATTGTTTGTCAACTCACTTTTTAAATAGGACATCTGCATGACAACATTGCACAGGTGAAGAAATAGTATGGTGTGGGAAGGATGAAGTGACCATCCTTTTCACAGCACTTAAAATAATATCTCAAAGCACAATGCTGCAGTCAACTTACAGCCCCATGGGACAATCAGCCTCCACCCCCACCAGCTACATGTCAAGAAGCATGCTATCCAGTGGTTCTCAAACTTTGAGGGAGCTTTACTCCCTCAGTAAGTCTTCGTGGGGAAGGGGCTAGGGCAGCAACGCGATCCCCAGGATCGCGCTGCTAAGGGGGGGCCAGGGGGGTGATGTGACTTACTTTCAGAAGACAGGGCTGCAGGAGGTGCGGGGAGCCCTGCGCAGCGCTCCCCCAGGCTTGGAACTTTCCCTGAAAGCAGAGCAAAGCACTTCCGTTTTGCAGGAGGGGCTTTGTACCCGCTTTCAGGGAAAGTTCCAAGCCTCCGGGAGCGCTGTGCAGCGCTGCTCAGGGCTCCCCGCACCTCCTGCAGCCTGCTGCAGCCCTGCCTTCTGAAAGTAAATCACAAGCACCCTGCCTCGCCCCCCCCCCAAACGGGCGCAATCCTGGGGATCGCTTCCTTATCCCTCCCCTTCCCTTGCCCCTTAAAGGGACGTGGGAACCTTTACACGGTGGTGGGTCGTGACCCACCTGTTTGAGAACCACTACTCCATAAGAATCATGGATGGGGTTCTCTACTGCATCACACCACCCTTTGAGGTTTGGTTGATTGTGATGCATGAGAGGGTCTTGTTCCAATATGTGGAGTTTCCTACCCTGAGATTCCCTGTCCCTTTGCTGATGTTTCCTGAGCTTGCTTCACCTCATGATTTTGGTTTCCTGCTACCTGCTTTTATTGCCTTTTGATATTGTTTGCATTGTTATTGTGAACTGCCTTGAGTCCCCTGAAGGAAGAAAGGTAGGATAGAAATGTTTTAACCACCAATATCATGTCTCTGGCTGTTGTGGTGCAGTAAGTAAGGAACCTGAATCCTGTTGCCAGAATTCCTTGTTCAACACCTTACACAAGGCAGCCCTAGAATATAGGCATCCCTCACACAAAGTGCTCAGGATATTGCCACTCCTTATATATGATACATAAAGAAAAGTGGACCTTTGAACACTAAAGATGGGGTGAACAAACACATTGATCACTAATTCTTTTTCCCATTGCTTGCACTCCATTGGCTTTTACTGATCCTTTGACCAACAAATAAATAGCCTTTGTAACTATTTTTCTTCTTTATGGTATTGTTGCAGGAGTAGATTCTCATAAGGGGTCAGGCCCACGCTTGTCCTGGATCCATGTGGCCCAGTAATCCCTGAATCCTTAGGATCAAAGGCAGTGGAAGCGCTGGGACTTAGGGGAATATGGGGGGCCTAGTGTAGGGCTTTGTCTCAGAACCCCCCAACAACATAAAAGCTTCAGCAGAGGAACAAGATTCACACATCAACATGCCTGCGCAAGACTATAACATTATACCTGTTTGCTATGTAATACATAAAATGAGAATCAATACAGATAATGTTGCCAAAGTAAACCACGTATACAGGAGCAGTACTAGGTGGAAGGCAGTGTTCTCCCTAAGCTGTGGCCGTACAGCATGGAACTTGGCAACCCAGCAGTCCTGAGATGATGCATGATATCATCACCAAGTGTCTGGAGACACTGGAAGGGAGGGGGTCTATGCACCTGTGTGGACCCCTTATAAGTAATGAAAGTGGTAGGGAAATTATTACTCTCCACTACGAATGGTTAAAACAAGAGGATTGGGATAGACTCAGTCCTATCTCTAACATACTCCAGACTGTCTCCACATATGCTAGTGCCATGACAACCTCACCAGTGTAGAAATCAGACTACCATCGGATGCACCACAGATGCTGTTACAACATCAGAAAAATGTTGTGGAAAAATGCTGCATCAAATGTCACTCGGACAACTCCACTGGCAAACAGGCCAAAACGGGGAGGTGATGGGCATGCCATAGGCGGGATGAAGAGGAATCGCCATGCGCCATATCCTAACCTCTCTTCAGACAACAGTCACGTCCCCAATGCCAGAAAATGCCTTGCAAAGCTGGCATAGGTAGGAGAAATCCCACAAGAAACAATGGAGAAGAAAAAGATTGCACCTCCTGCTGCCCCCTGTCTTGCCCCCCCCATAATGGAGCATGGGATACAGATTACATTTGGTATCTAATCACAGAACTAAATCCACAGTACACTAAATACCACAGTACTTACACAGTATCCACACTGGTAATCCCTGCCCAGGAGACCACAGCAGATTATCAGACATGCTGCATGGGACTATACTTCTCTGGACCCTCAAGAGGGAACATTAGTGATGAGAACCATGATGAAAGGGCACTTGACACATAAAGGGAGCACTTTACAGTATCTCTTCTACCTTGCAACATGGATAGCAAAATATCGTAATGCCTCCTCAGAGATATTATTGGAGATATCTTGCCCCATGAGGACTCCACACACAGATACCCAACTGGAATCTCTACCTCACCAACCCACCTGGGGATGCAAGGATAATGCACCCAACACAGGTAAGCCGGGAGGGGGATATTCCATTGTGTCTTGTGCTTACGATGTCCTTGGGGCATCTCCCCATGGTTAAGTTGGTGCCTGTTGCTGTGTTGCTCATTCCTAATGGTGGGCACCCCCCCAGAACTGTCTACTCACTGGCACTGTAACTGCCTCCTATTAGTTCACCCTGGGAGCGCTTGTCTGGCTGCCAGTGTTGTGGCCTATTGGATGCAGTGATTGGCTCCTTGGACAGCACACTGATAACATAAAGATGTTGCACAAATGACATACTAACTTTACATCGATAACAAAGGGATATCACATGATGCACTGACTTCATGGTGATGATGCACTCATTTCACATGGATAATGTGCTGTTGTCACCATGGTAACATGCCAATGATGCCCTGCCGACAGGACACCATTCCATGTATAACAGAGTATGTGTTTTGATGGACACTGAGGGTATTACTAGGATGGTTGCACCAGCATTGTGTTACCATGAGAGGCTTGACATATGGCTGTTGGAGCGCCACTGGTGTGGTGTTACCAGGATATGATGGATGCCACACTGGTATCCATGCAATGTCAGCACAGCGACTGAATAGAATTGGGCCTTAATGGATGAAATTGTGTATCTGGCCCTATGGTGGTTGTGAATGCAGGGTCACCTCCCCTAAACATGTATGCAGTAATTTACCTTAGTTACTGCCTATAAGGTGATAAATTTCTGCCAATAAATCAAGTTTAGATAATCTCCTCCCTTATCTGCAAGGTCACTCAGGGATCAGGGCTGTTCAGGCAAGTTTTGGCATCAGAAGAAGGAAGAGAACAATGCAGAGATAATTAGAGGGCTATTAGTCTCCACAGTAACACCCCCCCCCCCAGGGCAAGCTGCAGCCAAAGTTAACCTTTTATTCTCCTCCTGAGGAAAAAAAGTAAGCCGGTGCTCAAGGCTTCCATTTAAATCCAGCAAGCTTTGTTCTTTTTAGAAGACTCTTCTGCACCCATTTTGCAAATGTTTGGCAGAGGTCTGGTTTTTTTTAAACACCAGGATGTAATGCTTGTTTCCATTTGAAACAAAGTCCCAGGCTACAATTCAGTGCACCATTACTTAAGAATAACACCCATGGAAAGCAATGGGGTCTACTTCTGAGAAAATAGGGTTGTAACTATGTGTAGCTGCACTTGCTCATGCTCAGTCCTTGTTGCTTGTCTCCCCACTGTGAACTGAACTTCACACTCCAAGTTATATGTTATATGTTGAGCCTTTGGCTTAACACATTAGGCACCTTAAAGAAGAATTTGATTAATGATTCTGCTCGTATGTTGCTTACAATGCACTTACTCTGATAGTGCTTGTGAAGACCAGAATTTTAAAAGTTAATGAATAAAAATGTATCTTATGATCCTTTACTATGTTTTTAATAAATTAGAGACTGTACAGTTCTTAGATAACAATTACTGGTAGGTTATTTTTCAGGATCTGCGCTCTGGTAAAATCTATAGCCAGGTACCCCCCCCCCAAGTTAAACCCCCCCCACTTATCCAAGGGTCATAGAAAATTCCATTATTTTTGGCTCAAAACCTGCCTTCGACTTACCTATGAGATCGACTTATACTCAAATATCTACAGTAAATGGAGCAGAATCGGAGAACAGAAAGTGCCATACCACCAAGTAGTGCAGGCAAGGTGAACTATCTGACATTGTGCTCAGACCATACCCATTGCCCGTCTCAGGTAATGGAAATCTTTGCTGCCTGAGGCAAGCTTGCAGAAACAAGAAGCAGCCCCAGGCTCTATGTGAAAACTGAAGCCCAACAGGCTTGATTAGGCTGATAGAAGTTGTCACTCTGCAGAAAACATCAGGGTAGAGACCTCTTAATGAGCACCTTCGGCTGCTCAAATTTGAGCCTGGAAACCAGTTTGGGATCCCAGGGCATCTCTATGCAGGTTAAATAATCCCCTCTGCAAACGGTTGACAACAAAGATGGTCCCCTAACAAGCCTGCTGCTGCAGAAAGAACTTTTTAGAAATAAGATCAGAAGGGCCAACAGGATCACGAGACAGAAAGGGCTGATTGAACTGCTGAGCTTGGTCCCCTTTCCCTGTGATCAGGTACCTGGTGCTATAGTTGCACATCTTCACGGTCCTCTGCTTCCTTGTGAGCATGTCACAATAACGAGCAGAATCCCAGCTACAGGAGATTGTCTTTGAAATATTCAGTGTGGTGCCAATTTATATATTTTTTTTCTAAAATGAAGAGAGGGAGGAAGCAGGCATTTCCCCCCTTCTCCCCCCCCCCAGTCTTATTCAAAAGAAGGGCCTTGGTAACACTTTCAGCATCTAATAATCTAGTGCCAAGTGACAATAGAACACCTGAGGGAGATGACAGGAGGCCAAGCCTCAGGAGTTCCACTTCAGTTCCCGATGAAACCAAATAGGTCTGGCAAAAACCAAACAAAGGAAGCCAGGATGACAGAAGGTTCCATACAAAATGGAGCAGGGGCTCAGCAGTCTCTTGCTGTTGCGACAAAGAGGAAGCACAAAGCAACATTTTTTTTTTTGTTTATCTTCTGCAAAAGCTGTGGAAGTGTAGCTGACTGTGACAAGAGGAAGTGGTTACACTCAGGTGGTGAAGGAGACCAGACTGAGACCAGGGCTTTACAGGGACAGAAGAAGTAGAGACAAAATAAAGATGTTTGCTATTTGAATGTGGAAAAGATGGTGACTAGGAGAGAGACGTGGATGTTTCTAGCTAGAGAAGGGGTGCCCAAACCCCGGCCCTGGGGCCACTTGCAGCCCTGGAGGACCCCCAGTCTGGCCCTCAGGGAGCCCCCAGTCTTCAATGAGCCTCTGGCCCTCTGGAGACTTGCTAGACCCCATGCTGGCCTGATGCAACTGCTCTCAGCATGATGGCCAACTGTTAGACCTCTCGCATGAGCTGTGGGACGAGGGCTCGCTCCACTGCTTGCTGTTTCACATCTGTGATGCAGCAGCAAAAGAAATGCTGACCTTGCTTTGTGTAAGGCCTTTTATAGGCCTTGAGCTATTGCAAGACCTTCATTCATTCATATGTTCCATCTCTAATACATTCATTTATTCAGATAAATTTGAATAAATTGAGTAATTTTATTCAAATTTGAAATGTAAATTAATTCTTTTTTCTCCTGGCCCCTGACACAGTGTCAGAGAGATGATGTGGCCCTCCTGCCAAAAGTTTGGACATTCCTGAGCTAGAATAAGCTGAAAACCGGTGCACCCTCAGGACCAGTGATGGTGCCAAGTTGCTGCCAAGTCAAAACCCTGCACTGGTCTCCCAGGGTGCCCCCCACACCCACTCCTTGATGGCACACTGCATGTTGCTGCCTTCACAGATTCTGAAGGTTCAGGGTTCAGATTGACCAGGGTATGAGCCCTCAAGCCAATGCCCAACCTGGCAATGCCTAATGCCATCCCCTGCTCAGGGCTGTCTGCTACTCTCTGGGAGCTCATATTCATCAGCAGCAAAAGAACTATATTTGCCTCCAGTAGGCTCAGCTTGTATATTTGTAAATCTTATAAAGAAACTATAGCCTTCTAGTACACTTTCATGAAAACCTAACTTTGTAGTGCTCACTCTGTAATGTCTCAAAGCTCAAGGAAACAGGAATTCATAATGGATTCATAATGAATCAAAAAGGATTCATAATGATATGTTCGCCCTGATTCAGCAAGAAAGAGCAACAATCAACATCTGAATGTACATTCTCATTTTGTGATGTTCATGCAGGACTCTCTGAAGAGGCTGGACATGTTTTTTGTTGGCAGCTGTGGGAATATGTGACTGTGCATCCCCATCTAGGTCTGCTAGTTATCATGTATGACAAGAGCTGCATAACACTACATCTCAACTGGGGCCAATTCAGTCAGAACTGAATAATGGCAGGTGTTTATATTTTCAAAGAGGGAGTCACCATGCTGCTCTGATCCTTTACTGCACCTGAGATCTTTTCTGCAGCAAGCATAATCTAACCAAATTCTGTATGCCATCTCCTCCATTCCATTTTAAGAATATTGTCAGCTGCAGACTAGGGCTCCAGTATTCTTTCCTCCCAAAGTAAGTGGACCTCTAAGGGCTGCCTCTTGAATTTCCTATCACTTCAGAACATGGGTGGGTATTTTGAGTGCATAGATAGGAAAGTACAGCATCTAGCACAGTGGAGGAAGACATGCTGTAATTTGTTCAGACTTCATAGGGTAGTATTAGTCTACCTGTTCTTTGTGATCAGTAATCAGGCATGTGCAATTTTATTGATTAGCTGAACAATAAATATTTTAACTGCATCCTTTTTCCTCAACAGCCAGTTGACTCTCATCAGTAAACCCAGATCACTGCAGGGTTAAACTGATCCCATTTAACAAACCGACCAACAAACTTGAAGATGCCCACAAAATTTCCAGAGGACAAAAGAATCCACACTTTCACTGAACCTTATCAGTATATTCAATCATTCTATCAAGTACAAACAAAACACGACTATGAGATACTACAAAGTTATAGCATCTTACAAAGTTACAAAAACCAAACTTCATAATAAAGACTGTACAGAAAGCTGAAAATCCCCTGCCTTTAATGCTAGGGTTCCCAACCCATGGTCCATGGACCACTGGTGGTCCACAGCATCCCCCCAGTTGGTGGGGAAAAAAAAGCCCTTCCAGGCAGAAAAAAATGCCTCTGCAGCACCAGCAGCCAATCAGAGCATAGCCTTTCCCCGTCTCCTGCCTTCCCTCCTTGTCTGTGAGTGCCCAAGGGAGTTAGAAGCAGTGTGGTAACAGGAGAGGGGAGAAACCATATGCTCAAACCCCAGCCCTGGTACCCCCTCTCCAGTTGGCAGGATTGGGCCCCCTGGATGTGCTCTTCTAATGCCCAGGGGTGGAGCAAGGGATCCAGGCAACCAGGTTTTTGCACCCTTTTTGGAGAGGGAAATAGGCAGCATCTCTGCTGTCTTACTACAAGCTGCTCTCCTGGGGAGAAGCAATCCCAGAAGTTGCAGAACAAGCACCACTATGGCCAAGTACAGCAGGTGTAACCCCTCCTCAAAGAGCAGCAGCAGCAACTTTGTCCTCCCCCACCCCACACTTGGCCAGTTCCCCTATCTCCTCAGATTGCAATCCTATGCATACTTACATTGGAGTAAGCCCCATTGACTATAATGGGACTTACTTCTGAGTAGACATGCCTAGAATGGGGCTGTTAGTCACACTGTGGCTGTGATGGACTTCTCCAGAAATTTCTCCAATCCCCTTTTAAAGGCATCTAGTCTAGACACCCTCACCGCATCCTGGAGCAAGGAGTTCCACAGACTAATGGCAGAGTGGGCAGTTGTTGTTTTGTGGCTGCAGCCTACCTATAGGCTTGCTCATGCTCTCTTTGTCCTAACCAAAGTAGTCCACAGCTAGAGAATGACAGCAATTAGAACAGGAAGTGAAGAGAGTCTCTTTTTTCCTCTAAAGACCTTGCAGTGCACACCAAAAGGACTTTTCTTCCTGGAACATGCAGCAGCCATTCTGAGACGTCTCTCTGAGCTGGTGCTTCCTTCACACGTCTCTTCTCCTTCAGGACCCACCTGCCTAAAGTGTGTTCAACACTTTCCTAAAGACTCTGGACTCACAAGTAAGTTTGGGTGGTGTGGAGAGGGGGGAGCAGGGCCAGGACCATGCAACAAAAGGACCTGTGGAGGGTGTGTGTGCGTGCTTTTTGTTGGCTCATTTAACTACCTTGCATGACTTGTCTATAATCCCCTTGTGCTCACGCTCTCCCTTTTTGAGATGTTTTTACATATTTAAAAGAGGCAAGGGCTGTGCGTAATGTGGTCTGCTGTGGAGAAAAAGAGACTGGATTGAATTGGGTGGGTGGGTGGGTGTGAAAACCTCTGAGTTGGGGGGGGATTATTTTGTGTTCCATGTATTCCTCTGGATTCATGTAAAAATGTTCCAACAGCTAGCTAATGGTGAGGTTTTCCATGTGTTGTCTTTTAGAAAATGGCACCAAAGAGGAAATATGACAGCAGTTACATCAAGTTTGGATTCACTGCAGTTGAAGTAAATCAAGAAACAAGAGCCGTGTGTGATCTGTGCCACTGTTCTCAGCAATGAAGCGCTACAACCTGCAGAGTTAGAACGTCATTTGAAGACTGCCCATCCTAATTTGAGTGATCGACCACCAGAATTCTTTGCAGGAAAACTGGAGAATTTGAAGAAAATGAAGCTTGGAAAAGGGGGTGCAAGATACACAGCATATGAAAAACTACTGTCCGCGTCATTCAAAATGGCACAAATAATTCAAAAAACAAAAAACCACACACACTCGGTGAGTCAGTAGTGAAGCCTTGCTTGCTGAGCGCTGACGAAGATGTTCTTGGTGAGGAAGCAAAAACGAAAATGCAAGAAATTCCATTGTCAAACAACACAGTGAAGGTATGAATTGAAAAAATGTTGCATGATATTGAAGAGCAGCTTCTGGTAAAAATTAAAAATTCACCTAATTTTGCTCTGCAGTGTGATGAAACTACTGACATTGAACAGTGTTGCCAATTACTAGTCTTTGTCCAATTTTTAGATGAGGACAACACAATCAAAGAAGTATTATTTTTGCGAGAACTGGAAACTGTTTTGTTTGTTGGCAACCTTCAGTCTCGAAAGACTATGGTATTGAGCTCTGAATGGTGGTTCTGGCACAGCATCTAGTGAAAAAGCCGAATAGGGAGTGACAATCCATTCCACACTGGGAGCAATTATAGCAATTACAGCTGCCCAATGAGATGCAATGATCTCTCCCACCGTCAGAAGCAGCCCCTGGCATCACGCTCTACGCCAATTGATAACCGCTGCTTCCCGTGTTGTGCTGACGCCGGCGGCTTGTCCTTGGACCTGTCTGGTCCTTGAGTTTGGTCTTGAGTTTGGAGTTCTTCTGTCCAGTCTTTGTGTTTGGTAGGCAATGGAGCCCTAGTACCAGACTTTCTATTATTTTCCTCGATGTCTAGCAAATTCTTCTTTTTCATTCCTGATAGCTCCACTTCCCCTTCTGATTCCAAAAGCAGCACTGCAGGGGGGCCTCACTTATCTGACAACTTACATCGAACTCCTTGATTCTGAGAAAGGATCACTAAGCAAGCGCAATAAACTGCAAAGAGCAGCATCCTCAGAACACCCAACCATCGCTCCCGCATCGCGCTTTGTATGACGTGCCCAGCCATCCCGGCCCACTAATCCACAAGAGATACCAAAACAGAAGGCAGGGCTGATCGAGTGTACAAACAGTGCTTTTGAATCCACTTCCAGATCCTTGGGTGGTTTTGCTTGTTGAACCACAAAGCCAGCAGCAAAACAGTGAAGGAGATATCAGCTGGAGGGCAGTCTAAACTTATTTTCCTTAGCACCTTACTGTTAATGTCGCTTGTAGCAACAATTATGTGTACCCATGATCAGTGGCGTAGCTACGTCATTTGACCCCTGGGGCCTATAAATTTTGTCACCTCCCTCATATGATTTTAATTAATTAATTAACCTTCCTCTAAGGAGCTCAGGGTGGTGTACATGGTTCCCTCCCTTATTTTGTCCTCAGAACAACCCTGTAAGGTAGGTAAGACAGAGATAGTAATAATCATGAAAGAGAGCAACTAAGATGATTACGGGGCTGGGGCACCTTCCTTATGAGGAAAGGCTACGGTGTTTGGGCCTCTTCAGCCTAGAAAAGAGACGCTTGAGGGGGGACATGATTGAGACATACAAAATTATGCAGGGAATGGACAGAGTGGATAGGGAGATGCTCTTTACACTCTCACATAATACCAGAACCAGGGGACATCCACTAAAATTGAGTGTTGGGCGGGTTAGGACAGACAAAAGAAAATATTTCTTTACTCAGCGTGTGGTCGGTCTGTGGAACTCCTTGCCACAGGATGTGGTGCTGGCGTCTAGCCTAGACGCTTTTAAAAGGGGATTGGACAAGTTTCTGGAGGAAAAATCCATTATGGGGTACAAGCCATGATGTGTATGCGCAACCTCCTGATTTTAGAAATGGGTTATGTCAGAATGCCAGATGCAGGGGAGGGCACCAGGATGAGGTCTCTTGTTATCTGGTGTGCTCCCTAGGGCATTTGGTGGGCCGCTGTGAGATACAGGAAGCTGGACTAGATGGGCCTATGGCCTGATCCAGTGGGGCTGTTCTTATGTTCTTATGACATGAATGATAATAATGGCCAGAAAATAAATGCAGTGAATATTTCCCCACAAGCAATCGATGAAATTCTGCATCAAATGGTAGATAACATGATGGTATTATTCCTAAAAGTCACGATTTTCACAATTTTGGTCACTAGGGTGTCACCCCCCCCCCCGAAGTATGTCTGATTGGTCCATTTTGAGTTAAGGCAGTAGTTCTTAAACTTTTAGCACTGGGGCCCACTTTTTAGAATGACAATCTGTCCAAGGCCCACCAGAAGTGATGTCATGGCCGGAAGTGACATCAAGCAAATTGAAATAAATAATTACAAATAATTAAATTAAAGAAAAACAAATAAATAAGGGGAAGCCAGCCCTGTTCCACAAAGTGAATTTTCTCTGTACCCTGCCTGCATTAACAACCCCCTTACAAAAAAATCAGTGAGATTTTCTGCCCTACCTAGTGCCCACTTCCAATTTAAATTCTTACATTTAAATCGTATCACTATCAAGGCCATCTAGTTTACAAGTCTAAAAAAGAAAAAAATGCACCTTACCAACTCAAGCCTTACCAACTCAAGCTTGTATTCTTTTTATTGGGGGTGGGCTGCCTTCTGGAGCATTTGTTGAGCTCCACTTTCACCAGATCAGGACCATTCTGGTGGCCTTGCATTCCTCTTTGCCTGATCTGACCACGAGCCAAGGCACATTTGCTTACTCATGAGTAAACATGGCAGTGTGGCTTAGGGCGCAATCCTAACCAACTTTTCAGCACTGGCATAGCTGTGCCTTTGGGGCATGGGCTGCATCCTACAGTTGGGGGGCAATCATGGAGGCCTCCTCAAGGTAAGGCAATGTTTCTTCCCTTACCTCAGAGCTGCATTGTCCTTATGTCAGAGCTGGAAAATGGGTTAGGATTGCACCCTTAGTTTCACTTCCCATAGGGCTCAATACATTCATCAGCTTGGAGGGAGGGACTTCCTTCTTGGATGTTTTTTGGGGACTGAATTCATAGGATCGGGACCCTTCTGGTGTTGTTGGATTTCTCTCAGCCTGTCCTTTCCGGTGGACTAAGGCAAGTTCTAAGGCTTGAGGACTAAGTCTAAGGACTAAGGCTCAGTTTCACTTTCCATAGGGCTATGTGCATTTTTGTTTTCTGGTTTTTTTGGCCATAACTTTTGATAGAATGGAGATATTACACTTCTGTTTTTTTAATTGTAAATTCCACATTGAGTGGTGTATGACATGATGGCATTATTCCTAAAAACCACGATTTTAGCAATTTTGATCACTTGTGGTATCATCCCCTGCCCCAAGGCTAGCACTTAGGGTGGACTGCCCCCCTGCCCCTTGCTAGCTATGCCACTGCCCATGGTATCACCCAGTAGCCCTCAACTTTTTCAGACATCTCTAAGCCTCAGCCCCCAACATGATGGTACCTACCTTTTATGTTTTAACCTAAGTGTCTGTGTTTTCCTTTTCTCTCCCCCTTCCCCTTTCTTCAGGCATAGCCCGACATGCTGATTTAACAGTCATTCTGCCTGTTGGACATTTTTTTAGAAGGCCCTGGAGCCCATGTCCAAAAAACCTGCAGCTAGCCTAAGAGGCTACTCAGTGCAGTGCTTCTCAACTAGTGGTACTTCATAGTATTACAAATGGAACTTGGCCTGCTGCCATAGTGACTTTAAACCATTTCTGCCCAGCCCATACGTGTACACATTTTATCTCTCTTGCATATATACAAAACACTGCGCAGAAATAGCTTAAGGGACTGCTGTACCTGGCTTGACCCTGTCAGAAGTGGAGGTAGTTGGGGAAATGATGGACTGGTAGCAAGGTGTGACTGTGCAGGGGCCTGACCCTTCAAATAAGGCACGCAGGCACAGCAAGGAGAAGGGTGCCAAGTGCAGGAGAGTTCAGGAGGGAGCAACTAAGCAGGTCTCACTGCAGGGCAATTGTGGGGCAAGTCACTGAACCCCTGCGCATAACAGCTGTCTCTGGTGGCAGTGATACTTGGGAACAGAAGATTGAAAAGTCTAATTTATGCCTGAGGTGAGATTTGCGCCACAGAGTTCTCACTCTTATAGCACCTGTGATGATCACTTTATTTCTGCTGGACAAATGAGGAACTGAGACAGTGACCAGCCTTAGTCTGTGGATGTATGGATGAGAAGGGATTTGAGTTGAGAGCAAATCACATGGGCTGCAATCTAATATCTCCATTGGGAGTCACATACTATGTTTAGATCTGTATATGCTGCAGCCAGTATAATCAGGAAAATGAAAGAATTCTTGTAAGAATCGAACCATTGGTAGGTCCGATTAGAGCAATGTAATGTATAATTGCACAGGTGAAGAATAGGCATTCAACTATCACTCTAAATCAGGGCTCTCCAGACTCCAGCCCATGGGCTGGATCTGGTGCCCTGCCTTTTCCCTCCCATTAGAATGACACTGACTCTTTCCCCACGGCTGATCTCCCCTGAACTGCTCTCTGGCCTGCCACTTCCAGGTTCTGTTGCCCCAACAGCCACTGCACCTAGATTTCTGGGCAAACTTGGACAGTTGGGGTGCAGTTTGGGGGAAGATTGGCAGTAGGAAAGGAAGGCTCCCCAGCACTCCCAGCATTGGCACTCCTAATGGTAACTGCCAGTTGCACCAGGGATTTCTTTCCTGGTACACAGTGGTCTCCAGTTTGGAGAATGCTACTCTAAATAATAGTATTTATTCCTCACTTTCTTTAGGGTTGTCCACTGTAAATTCAAAAAGCCTTAGGAAGTCCTTTGGGAGCCACAGTGTAGCCTGCAACACCTATACAAATAATGGAACTAATTTCAGGTTTTGATGCCCTTAGTGGGACAAAGAGGTTAATGCATACATGCAATGTAAGCATCACTAGTATATATAAGCATTGTGAACTAGTCCTTGGTCCTTCATATCAACAAAATACTGTACAAAAAAACCTTATTAAAATTCAGTATATATAAAATTATACAATGGGGGAAAGTAGAAGAATGAAAAAGTCTGGAGAAAGAAAACTTGCAGTAGTCCTGCTACTATAATAATTAATATTATATTTATATAATTTTAAAAAAATTTAAAGTTTTATTTGAAAATTTTACAAAATTTCAAAGAGTATGCAAAAAAGCAAAACTTAAATGAAGATTAAAGTACCTCTAAACATATGCAGATTGTTGCCTCTTTGTGTTGCTTTTAATACATAACTGTTAACAGTGGACTGCCTTTGATTGCACAGAAGTCACCTGAAAAGACTATAACTTGTTGGGTACTTAAGGGTGCAATCCTAACCCTTTATGTCAGTGCTTTCCAGAACTGGCATAGCCGTGCCAATGGGACATGTGCTGCATCCTGCAGTTGGGTGGCACTGACGGAGGCCTCCTCAAAGTAAGGAAATGTTTGTTCCCTTACCTCAGAGCTGCATTGCCCCTATGTCAGTGCTGGAAACTGCCAACATAAGGGGTGAGAATTGTGCCCTAAAACACATTTTATGATCCAGGTCCCGCCCAGTCTGCGTTGTTTCTCTTGCTCCAGCTTCTAGTGAACCTACAGCCAGCGAGGCCCTCTGCACACTGCCTGTGCCACAGGATCCAGGGCTCAGTGATATACCACAGGGATGTGCAGTGGCAGAGCCTCCCTAAAAAATGCTGCTGTCGCTGCATAGTACATGGGTTGCGACTGCTTGCACACCTCCCCTGGTGATGGTGGCGCGTTTCGAAGGATGCCAGTGGGGAGGCTCTGCCTCACCTGCCGCCGCCATCCACTGCATGTCCCTGGTTTGAAGCCTTGAATACAGGCTACGTGGCAGTCAGAGGTAGGGGGATATGTGGAGATCGCTGTCCGAGGAAAGCGGGCCCCTGTTGCCGCTCACGCACTGGGTGATGTCTGTGCATGTACTGTGCATGGAACATCAGCCTGGATGGATGAGCCTCGGGGACACTGGCAGTGGATCAGGGACGTGGGGAGGCAGGTGAGGCAGAGCCTCCCCGCTGGAAAAGCGCTGCTGCCCCGTGAGGCACCCCAGCACCACACAGAGCAGGGACGGAACGCGGGCAGAGCGCGTGGGTTGTGGTGCCTCACGGGGCAGCAGCGCTTTTCCAGCGGGGAGGCTCTGCCTCACCTGCCCCCGCCCACCACAGTCAAACTGACTTGGCTGAAGGGGTACGGTGGGAACAGCCGCAGCCTCCCACCTTTTCAAAAAGGGGCGGGCTTGCCAGGGCTCCCCTCTCACGTGACACAAGGGTGCCTCTGTCCCTCCAATAGGGAGGCTTGTTGCCTGCCCCCTGTCACGTGGGAAGGGCGCCTGTCGCGGGGGGGCGGAGCAGATGCGAGGGTCGGAGCGTCGCGGCGGGCGCTGAAGGGAAGCCGGTGGGGCCTCGTCAGCCTGCCAGGGGGAGGCCTCGAGAGGAGGCGGGCGGCGTCCATGGAGGACCCCTTCTTCGTCGTGAAAGGGTGGGTGCCGCGGAGGGGGGGAGCTGCGGCGGTGCGGCCCCGCTGCCCGGGTTGTGCTTCGAGGGGAGGCCGGAGGTAGCCCTTGGGGCTGCGGCGCAGAGCTCGCTTCCCGGTCCCCCGCGCCGTGCTTGCAGGAGTGGGCCGGGCCTGTTTCCGCTGAGCAGGGCTCGGGGAGGGGCGGCCCCGAGAGTCTGCAGACTCCGCACCCGCGTGCGTGGAGTCTCAGTGGCCCCGGGGCGTTCACGCCGGTGCTGTCCCTTGGGGGAGGCGGGGGAGGCAGAGCCTCCCTGCCGGAGTCCTTCGAAGAGCAGCGCCGCCGCCTTGTGAGGCCTTTCGGAGCACTACGGTAGGGAGGCTCTGCCTCACCTGCCGCCCCACCCGCTGTACCTTCCCGGGTCCCTGAAATTTCATGGCTAACCCATGGAGCTCTGGCCCCTGGCTGCCACTGCAGGAAGTAGGCGTGTAGAAAGGAAGCCCCTGCCCTGCACAAAGAAAACTAGCATGGCAACAAGCTTGGCTAGAACGCTTCTCCCTCCTCTGCTAGCTTTCTGTATGCAAGAGCATTCAGTCTTGAGAGCACCACCTGCAGTCTGCCCACAGGCAGGTTGACCATCTCGGTAAGACCTCGAAACCTGTTTCTGCTCAGCTCTCATGGGTACTTGGTTGCATGTATGCACGGCTGGACAGAAGCGGCTCAACCTGTGAGAACTGGCTTCTTTAGAACAGGGGTCTCCAAACTTTGCAGCACAAGGGCCATGTCGTAAATTTTTCACATTTCCACAGGCCAAAAAAAAATTCAGTTGTATAAATGGATGAATGAAATTTGAATGAATGAATGAATGAAAAAGTTTTACTTGGATCTTTTTTTGGACAGATGATATGATTCGGATATGATGCAGATGATATGATTCGGAACCAAAGAGAAATGTGGCAATTACGAAGAAGTAACACTGTGCTTAAACTGAGAAATTGTGTAGAATGAGTAAAAATGTTACATGTTAGCAGAAATATTTAGCAATGAAAATATTTACAGAAATACGTTTCGTGGGCCAGATAAAGTCTTGTGGAGGGCTGGATGTGACCCTGCTTTAGAACATGGGACTCTCCAAATGAAAGTGATACGTAATTCTCATTCAGTAGTTTTTACATGTGTTACATAATCTACATCAGTGATTTTGAACCTTTTTCATCTTGCGGCCCTCTGATAAGGCACAAAAATGGTCAAGGCACACCACCAGGTGGTTGACAATTGACAAGGCACACCATGCTACCAGTGGGGCTCACATCTCCCATTGGCTCTACTAATAAATGACCTTCCCCCAAATTCCTGTGGTAAACCTGTGGCCACAGCACAGTGGTTGAAAATGGCTGGCCTACATAATGAAATTCACTGTGACCAACAAGTGTGATGGTAAGGCTAGACACTTTATTAGTATGTACAGGCATGCCCCCGTATCTATAGAGGTTCCATTCCGGAACCTCCTGTGGTTAAGTGAAATTGTGGATAGGGCTTCCCCAGGCCTCTGGATGCCTTATAAGCATTAAAAACATCACTTTTGCTTTCATGGAGAAACCGGAAGTGACTTTTTTCACTGTTGGATTTGGTCTGAGCCTGTCAGAGGCTGCAGACAGACGTCCATGCCTTTGCTGGGCTCAGAGGACCCTCCAGAGGCAAGGACAGGGGGCGTGCGGGGGGGGGCAGACCCTATCCACAGGTATGCGGGTCCACAGATGTGAGGCCCCCTTGTATTTTTTAAACCTACTGGAAAAATTCATGGACAATAAATCTGTCAGTGTCATAATATGTGAAGGGAAGTAGTAATAACAGGACCCTTGGCCATGTACAGAATGTTTAATTGTGCTACTGCATCTTGTCCTCCCACAGAATTAAGGAAGCAGTGCTTCCTTTCAGCTTGAATGGCCTGCAAGCCCTACCATTTAACTTAGAATGAAGCACTGGATCCTTAACTCTTTAGTGCAGGAGCGTTGAGGTGCAGTAGCATAGTGGTCAAAAACAGACATTCTATTCATGCTCAGAAGCCCTTTTACTGCTGCTTCATATTAATTTCTTTTTGAGAATTAAATACTGTCACTATTTTTCAAATTTGTATATTTGTTTTTTGAACATCTTTATCATGTACACGTCTTGCTGATATTAGGTATGTGCTCTTCATTTTTTTTTTCACATCCTTATTGTTAACTTACATGTCTGTTGCCGGACTTTGTGTTCCTTTTCTGGCAAGACTTCCAGTTTCTGAAGGAAGCTTTTTTTGCCTTTTATAGCTTCTTTGATTCATCTTGTTGCCTCCTGGTGCCTCCTGGATCTGGGTGGTGCATTTCCTATTTAGTGACATACATTCAAGCTGAGCTTGTGTTGTGGTTTAAAATTGTGCACTCTGGAGATGCTTGACCTTCCATTTTTATTTATTTTTTTGATTTGTACCTTGCCCTTCTCCCCAGAGGACATCCAAGGTGGCTTCCTTTTTACTTATCCTCTCATTTTTGAGAAGTGAAGATTTTGGAATAGAGAACATTAATCTGAAATGGAATACTTATATTGAGAAAATAAGAGGGGCTGTTGGAGATATAATGCAGTATATATGCGTGGAAATCTAGGTTATTAAGATATAAAGCTGTAAGTAATTAGATTACAGTTAACATTAGATTAGCAATTAGATTACAGAAAACATTCAATTTTGCCTATACCACGTTATTAGAGATGTTCTTTATATTTTGTGTATCTTTAATGTCTGTTTTTTCTTTTTACTATGTTTTTCGTTTCTTTTTTCCCTTATTATAAATAAATGAATTTTTTTAATAAAGAAAGAATGAAGTGAAGATTTGAATTGGGGTATTCCTGACTTGCACCTCAGTCATAACCACTTGTGCTACATCAGCTCTTACCCCTTCTTCACCCCTCTACATGAACACACACACATACACAATTTTATGAACAGTTTGCTGGCTTTGAATGGGAGCTTGTGGGGATTAAGGCTGAAGTGTAGTTCAGGCATAGGACTGTGGTTACTCCAACCAGTCACCTTTCTGTTCCCTACCGCTGACACTCAGTAAAGATAATAAAAATGTTTAACTGCTCCATGAACTCACTGGAACCCAGATTTTTAATTCTACAAGAGTGTGGTGTAGTCTATTCCTGGAAAACTGACTTGATAGAGATGAAATACTGAACCTTGGAGATGGTCAATAGAAGTGTTTGTTTTGAAATTTATTTTAGATTATGCCTTTCCTACAAAGAGTCAGACTAAAAAAGTTTTGTAAATCATATGCAAATAGCTTGGTGCTGCTCCTTTTTCCATTTTTAGATCAAGCTGTCAGATGGATATATAGATGTTAAAGAGCAAACTCTGCAAAAGAAATTATGACATAGGATTGTGTATCCTTTGCAGATCACTGTAAAATATCAGAGGATGGGGACAAAATTAAGTTTGTCCCAACTGAATGTTGGCATCCTTCAGTCTCGGAAGACTATGGTATCGCGCTCTGAATGGTGGTTCTACAACAATGTCCTCTCCAGTGCGCGAAGCCTGGGTAAAGTAGATATGGAGGATAGACTGTTTCCCATGCAGCAAATCCCCCCTCTCCATGTCGCTGAAATGGTCCAATGGAAAGGCAGAGGCCAATACGGTTGGTTCCAGTGGCGTTGCAGGAGTTGCCAGAACTTGACTGTGTTCAACCATGAACTGCCTCAGGGACTCCAGCTCCGGATTTTGCCTCAAGGTTGACACCTGAAATCTTTTCCGTAAATGCATGTAGCCACAAGGCAGTGGAGGTTTGGGATCAGAGTTTTCCTTCTCTCAGATGAGCTGCCTTCCCAGGCTAACGGGTCCCATCTACCTGTTTAGTTGCCTCTTAGGACAAGTACAGCCAAACTAAGGGCCTATTCTTATCCCCTGCCCCCAGGGGATCCCAACTGAATAGTCTTTGATAAATGGGTAAATGCTTGTTAATGTAAATGAAAATAGAGGAAGATCCAGATGTGCACACATGCATGATAGAGGGAAGGAAGGAAGGAAAGGACAAGGCTAAGTTCATTAGTAAGGAAACTTCTTTTAGAAGAAATTTTATTAAAAGCAAAAATGGAATAGAATGCTTGAAGGATAAGTGCACCAAACTAGATTTTTATGTAGCATGACTAAGGATGTTCCAGTACAAGTCATACGAGGTTAGATCTGGGTTGTAATTGAACTGTTCTCTGAAATAGAAGATCTAGGCTGCACCTTCTGTAACCAGACTGTAAGGGTAGTCTTTCTACATCCCCTTTATCAGTGCATTTTTAGCGTGGATTTTTTTCCAAAAGCTCATAAGGAAGCTATCACATTTTTATAGTACAGGCATGGGAGGGCATACTCTTCTAACTGCCCATTGACAGTAATAGGACACACAGGTAGTCCCACAGGTGAAGAATTGTGCATACTGGGCCATCAAACATACAGCTGTATGCATGAAGGCCCAACAGCATTAACAGCACTTTGTGTGCACTGTGAAGTATTATAGCCATCAACAGATCTATCTGCCATATGAATAGAATTGGTCTGGTTGAGAGTACAAACAGATTTTTGTATCAGTATTATCAGTATTTTCAAGTTCAAACTTCACTTGGTTTGTAGCGGAGTTCTGATATGTAAGAATACTGTATTAGAAGTAGAAACTGAAACCAAATGTTGTATCCCCAGCCCCCTTGGAGGAGTGCTCCACTCAGCCTGGAGCAAGATAAGAACAGCCCCACTGGATCAGGCCATAGGCCCATCTAGTCCAGCTTCCTGTATCTCACAGCGGCCCACCAAATGCCCCAGGGAGCACACCAGATAACAAGAGACCTCATCCTGGTGCCCTCCCTTGCATCTGGCATTCTGACATAACCTATTTCTAAAATCAGGAGGTTGCGCATACACATCATGGCTTGTACCCCGTAATGGATTTTTCCTCCAGAAACTTGTCCAATCCCCTTTTAAAGGCATCTAGGCTAGACGCCAGCACCACATCCTGTGGCAAGGAGTTCCACAGACCGACCACACCAAGATACTTGTAGCATGTTCAGGCCTGACACATAGGGAAGAGAGAGACACCTTGTTTTCACTCTTGAGCTCTTGCCCTGATATGCTAAAGCATCAGGTTTGAAACTTGTTGCTAACCTCAGATCTGAGCAGCTAATTGCTATGTATTGGGGAGCTGTAAGTTCTGGAAAGAGGAGGATACGCAAAGATGAGAGAAATCTTTGTGTTTTGTTCTTAAACATCTCAGTAGATATCCCCTAACTCTACTCTTCCTCCATGCTTTCAGGTTGAACCCTAACCTTTTTTTATGGAGACTGTAAGCTCCTTCTACTTAGGAGTTTCCCCTCTCTGCACAGTGTGAGTTGAGTTATAGTCTTATCTGTATGCCTTCAGCATTCTGCAGGGTCCTGAAAGCTCACAGAGCAGTTTGGCTTTTTAAGAATTCTTTTAATTTACAAATGTATATGCTTCTGCTCGCCTAGGAAGTGCCCCTCCCTCAGAAACTTTCTGGGTGTGTCACTTCCAGACTAATAGCAGTCAAGTAGAGTGGCTGTTAGTTTATATAGGGCAGGGGTCTCCAAACTTTTTGGCCAGAGGGCTGTATCAAATGTCTGGCACAGTTTTGAGGGCTGGGAAAAAATTTAAATATAAAATTTATATAAATAAATTAGAGATGGAACTTAGATGTGTGAATAAATGAATGAATGGGCTCATTCATTCAACCTCTGGCCCTGAGAACACCTTCCAGATGCAACCAGAGCATAGTTCCAGTCATGTTTGGCAAAGTGGGCCAGGGGCTTTCAGGGGACAAGAGGCTGGCCGCAGGCCGGATTAGAGGCCCCTGGGCCAGGGTTTGGAGACCCCTGATATAGGGTAAATACAAAATACTCACAAGTTCAGTATTGGCATCCTTTGTGTTGATGTGGTCTTGTATCAGTGATTATCATTAATTTGTTTCCTTCACTTTCAGGGAGGTTCAGAAAGCAGTGAATACTGCCCAGGGGCTGTTCCAAAGATGGACAGAGCTCCTGCAAGATCCATGCGCAGCTACAAGAGAAGAAATTGACTGGACTACTAATGAGCTGAGGAACAACCTCAGGAGCATTGAATGGGATCTTGAAGACTTAGATGAAACTATTAATATCCTTTGATTTTTCAAATCAGTAGATACTTGAACTCACATAGTATTTACCCAAGAGGCCATACGGTTTTGACCCTTCACAATTCAATAAATAGAGGTGTTTGAAAATGGTGCTATTGACCTTAGTCAGAAGTAAGCCCATCATATTCAGTAAGACTTAGGATGTAAACCTGTCTTACTAATCCAAAACAAACACCTCTGTCAATAAATATTGTCTTGGTATAAGCTTGTCACATTGGAAGTAGTATTAAGAAAGTTTTGATTAAAATGTCTTGCATGGAGGGATATTCTATAAATTTAAAAGGTGCACCCATATTTTGTTCTGCTTTGTCTTGTTCCCATGTACTGTAGTTCCAAAGAAGAAAGCTTACCTGAGAAAGAGCCCTTTAATTGCTGCAACTATGCATTCAGCCTAGTTAAGTTCTCTGAACTGTTAAAACTATACATTTGAATTAAAGCAGCACAAAACCTTGTGTCTTTCAATGTACTTTTTAAAACTAGTCTGTCGAATGTATTACTTCTGATTGTTCCTTGTATGTATAAAAAAACCTTGTTTCATTACAGTCCCATTAATAATGTTTATATACAAGGAGAAGCTACATATCAGAAATTTATTTTCTTAATGGGCTATTGTCAACGCATTGTTGAAGCAAATCCCCGGAAATTCAACCTTGATGCAACAGAACTGGGTGTAAGAAAAGCTTTCATTACAAGCACACGGCAGGTGGTCAGGGTAAGGCCTTTGAAATTACAATGCAGAATAAGGAAATCATGACCACTACTTGGAAGGGGAAAAAAAAACTTCTAGTTTATCATGAGATATGTAGAAAACTTGAAAGTAGTTCTGAATCTGCTATAGTTGAACAACAAAAAAGTAGAACAGTGTGAAATGCAATACAGGTGTGCCCCCATATCCACAGGAATTCCATTCCAGAACCCCCTGCGATTAAGTGAAACTGCAGATATGAGGGAATGCATCCCCCCACGCTCTGAAGGCAAGAAGACCTCTGCTCCTCTCGCCTCCGGAAGGTCTGGCCGACACTGTGCTTGTCTGCCCGTGACCTCTGCTGAGCTCAGAATGATGAATACAGCAAAAAAAGTCATTTCTAGTTTTTTTTAACTGGAAGTGACATTTTAATGCTTTATAAGGCATTAACAACTTTAAAAATGCATTATAAGGCATTAAAAACATTACTTCCTGTTAAGAAAAAAATGGAAGTGACTTTTTGCTGTGTTCATCATTCTGGGCCCGGCAGAGGTCATGGGCAGACATGCATGGTCTCTGCAGGGCTCAGAAGACCCTCTGGAGGGGGTGCACAGGGGGGCCCCGTGGACCCAATCCACGGATAAATGAAACCACAGATATAGGATCCGGGGATACAGGCCCCCAGTGTATTTTTATAAACAAGTTAGACATGAATAGTTTGTGGTATGCTTCTTATTTTCATAAAACTGGTTTGAGATGGGGGATGTCTTGGCTATTTTGTTCACGTTTCTTTACTTTAAAGATATGCGGAACCATACTTAATACAGTTTATTCAAGCACAAATAAGCTATAATCCAGACAACTGCACAGTTGGTTTATGCACCAACCACAACTTCTTTCTTTATTTTTGCAACAGCAACCTCTAACTTTCTTCTGCAGTGCAGGGCAGAACTCAGCAAGTTCTAAAAGCAGATTGCGGGCCTTCCATGTACACTTGTGTAGTCTTTTTTTTTTTTAAATAAAGCCAAAATCTCTCAGGGTGTCAGGAATCTAATTGAGCTCCCTGAGTTGTGGCCTTTACGAATCAAAATGAATGTATTAAGTGTTAGTTGAGCAGTAGTGTTTGATGAGTTAGGAAGAAGGGGGAGGCATTTGCTTTGCTGTTTAATCATTAAAACACATTGCATTTAATAGCCCTGCAGTAAGAAACACAGTGAGTAAGGCTGTAGCCTGTATACCCTAGAGTAGCTTTTCTCAAGTGTGCTCCTAGGAGTACTGGAGCTCCCTGAGACCCCTTCAGGGGCTCCGTAAGTGGCCATTCTGTGAATGCACTAGCACTCTGAGGCTCCCCCAAACTCCTTACATGACCTGGCAGGGCTCCCAGAGACTATTTAGGAGTGTAAAGGGTTCTGGAGACTGAAAATTTTGAGAACTGCTGCCCTAGATCATTTCCATTGAATATCTTACGCTAGAGCAGTGTTTCTCAAAGTGTGGGTCAGGACCTGCTAGGTGGGTCGCGAGCCAATTTCAGGTCAGTCCCCATTCATTTCAATATTTTATTTTTAATATATTAGACTTGCAGTTACATACCATGGTAGCATCATTTGGGGAATGTTAGACCTGTACTTTTAACAAGCTACTATGTATATGCTTTTAACAATGATAGTCAATGGGACTTACTCCTGGGTGCGTATGGGTAGGATTGTAGCCTAGGATTGTTAAACATTTTCCTGCTTGATGATGTCACTTCTGGTCATGAGATCACTTCCAGTGGGTCCTGACAGATTCTCATTCTAAAAGGTGGGTCCTTGCTAAATGTGTGAGAACCACTGTGCTAGAGTAAAGTGGTTGTGGCTTTTAGCTTTTCTTTTCGCTTTAGCTCCCCTAAGAGATATTGCCAATTTGAAAAAGTAGAACATCAACTCGGGTTGCAGGATGCAACTCAGATCTTCCTTGTCCATTTACATTTGCCACTGAATTGGCAGGCAAGGCAACATCAAATTCTGCAGGTCTTCTCTTCCCCTCCCCACTGAACAGCATGCCTGATGTTTTGTTCACTACAGTATGGGATGGGGAAGACATCTGATAGATGAAGCTGCTGCTGCTTCATCTTATTATTTAGTTGCAAATATGAAGGTGATTTTTGTACCCTGGGAATCTCTGGGTAACAGTCTGGCAGTCACGACATTCTTCTTGTGTGATGGGGCACATTCAAAAGATACAGGTCAGTCCTCTTTATCCATGGGTTTGGGATCCATGGATTTGACCTAACATGGGCCAGGAGGGCCTCCCTGTTGGAACAGTCTTCCAGTCACGTTCATGAGGCCATGGAAGGCCTCCTCACACTGCGAAAGGCCTTCTGGATGCAACCGGAAGACCCTTCTGGTAGTGTCCATCAAGTACAGGGAGCACTGATCTGCAGATTTCATTATGGAGAATGGATTCCTTGTGGATACTGAGATCCGACTATATGTAGAAAAGTCTGTAACACAGACTTTGCATTACAATCAGCAACATAAATGTAGTGACCAACTTATGCTGTATGGGATCAAAATACCATCAATTTCTTTATAAGTCATTATTACACTTAGTTCTAGCAATAATGCTCAAATGTTACTTTCTCTCAAATTTAGAAAGCTTCACTAATTACTTTGGTAATGCTATCTAAATAAAACTTTTGTATACTGGAATATATGTCTACTTGGAAACATATTCTTTCTGATAAAAATACGTAACTGTTCTGTTCATTTGAAATGAAATGCTGTTCATTTTTTTAAAATGAAGTTGGGCTACTTGGTATTGTGCAAGGGCTGCAGAATAGTGCAGTAAAAAGAGCAGCTTTGTCTGAAAATCGGCATGCTTGTCAATTATGCTAACTTAAGTTTATGCCTAATAAAGGTTTGATTGATTGATTGATTGCTAACTTAAGAATATGCTTTATTTTTTAAATGTTTTCTCTTGAAATAGGATATGAAGGATCAAATGTCAAATACTTCTGTTCAAGCACTGACTGAAAGGAAAAACAGGCAGGTCAGTACAACTGCTAGATTGCCTTCCTACTTGACTGCAGAATGTAATTATTGCAGCTGAGGTATTTATATTTACTCTTTTTAGCATCTAAATACTGTGCAGTAGTCAAGCTTCTAAAAGGAAGTCCTCTTGATTCAGATGAGGAAGCTGCAATAGCATCCCATAACAAGTCTGCAGAAACCAGTAGGACAGGTATTCTCAAACTTCTTGGGAGTAAAACTCTCAAAGTAAGTTTGTGCGGGGGTGGGGAAAAACACAGCGACACAATCCCCAGGGTTGCAGGAGCAGGGGGGCTTTTTAAAAACTTAACTTACCTGCTGCTGGGGTCTGGGGGGGGGTGCAAGGAGCTCCACAGAGCCCTCTGCATTGTAGAATATATATAAAAAATTGCAACTCATTTTCTGGTTGAAATTGCTAAACCAGAAGTGGGTTGTGATCAGTTTTTTTTACATTTTACAAGCTGCGGGGAGCCCTGCAGATCGCAGCTCCCCGCACCCCCCAGACCCTGGCAGCAGATGAGTGTTTGAAAAAAAACCCTACCCCTGCAGTGGCGTGCTTCTGGGGATTGTGTCATTACTTTCTGCCTCCTAAAGGGAAAGGGGCAGTGGTTTTCAGGCTGCTGGGTCACAACCCACCAGTTTGAGCACTACCGCAGTTGAACGTCTTACTGTATTCTTTTACTTGCATTTGTGTGTTGGGTTCATACATTGTGTTAACTATGTGGGAAAGAGAAGCTCTTATTATGCTCAGGCTAGTCTTCCCTGTTGAGGCAAATTCAGCAGGCCCAAGGAAAGAAGGTTGTCTGAGGCAGTAGCTGAAACGAACCTACTTTCTCCTTTCCCAAAATGGGGATGAGGTGGTGATGGTAAGCCAGTTAGCCTCCAAAACTGCTTCTGAACTGATTGCTGAGAATGCTGGTGGATCAGTGCCCCCTCCTCAACATTCCAAAAGATGGTAGTCTCTTCTCCATGTGTCATTTTGAAGGTGGGAGGAGGGAGACTGTATGATTTGAATCCTAGCTTTAATTGATATTTGCTTCTGTGTGTGAAACTGTTTTGAGTTTATCAAGTTCCAGGTCTACAGTAGCCTATTTTAGTCTCCAGTAGTCCTTATCATGTCCTTATCACGGACATGTTTGTGATTTGAGCTTTGGATGGATTTGCTGTACTTCAGGAATTTGAATCACCTAATTTAAAGCTGGTGCAGATTTTCCCATTGCCAGCATCCTGCTTGTTTTTATATATCAGAAGAGTCTGCTTCTATACCAATTATGCTTGAGAATCAGTCAATGAAATAAACACAGCCTATTAGATATTGGAGAGGAAGGGAATGTCACTTGGCATCTTTCTCCTTTAAAACCTGATTTGGGGAATGTGGTGTGATCAGAGTGAGTCATGAGATTTATTCTCTATATGCATAAACTGCCCAGTTAATCTCTTCTTAAATTTGATATGCAGGTGCTTTTGGGAGAAAGTGGAGTTCATAATTGGAATTCTGGAGCAGACAAGTATAGAAGCTTGGATCGAGAAATGCAGTCAGCGAACTCACACTTCATTGAGGAACAGCAGGCTCAGCAGCAGGTAGAATATTTCATTTGGCCAAGTGTTGCATGATCCTGCTTAGCAACACGTGCACGTGTTTTTGGATGAGGTGAAATGACGGTTGCAGTGACAGTCCAGCAACTGGATGATCAAAGAGGGAGGGCAGCCATGGCTAACTGGGGGACAGCAGCCACTAATGGGATTTCTAGGTGAGATTTCGCACTGGGACTTTTGTGGTCTGCAAGACAATAGGTCGGATTCCCAGCATGCACAATCTGCATAGCCCTAATTAGGGAAGAAGGATGGCCTGGGCTGAGCAGAAGAAAGCATCAGGAAGTGGTAGGTTTCTTCATAAGTAGTCTTTGGGAATAGTAAAGAATAGCAGATGAGTAGTAAAGGGAATAATGTGTTATGTAGGTATCCTTCCGTATACATAAGACAGGTGACACAAAATTAGTGTAAACTATAACGCTTAAAGTGTTTGCATACAAAATATCATGGTTAATTGTGCTAGTGCTATACTTATGCATCTTGCCACCAAGCACCAGTTTTCCACACTCAGTTCAGGTCATGCCATATTTTTGAGAGTCTTATCAGAGTGAAGGAATTCAGTTTTCCTCTAGTTCAAGGGAAGCAAGTATAACTTACTTGAGATAAGAGCACCTTTTTGGAAGGGAGAATAGCTAAGGAGGAAAGTTCACATACCCATGTGAAAAATGTGTCTCTGTCTCCCAGTCTCTGGTAATGGAAGTCTTAAACTTTTTCCTTGAAGTGTGACTCTGGTTTCGCTCATAGGAAGCTATTAGCATTCTGAACTCCCAAGCCAGTTGTAGTTCGATGCTTGATTATCTGCATAAATCTCTTCTCTTTTCTGGGTACTAGTTAATAATCGAACAGCAGGATGAGCAGTTGGAGCTGGTCTCTGGCAGTATTGGGGTACTTAAGAACATGTCCCAGCGCATTGGAGGGGAGCTGGATGAACAAGCAGTGTGAGTTCTCCACAAAAATAATTGCTGTTTCTGCATTCGTATGTACCTAATGGCAGCCTTTCTAGCAGTTCCTGTTACTTCATGTACGATTTGTGCACTTTTCTCAGACACAGGGCTAGCCACTGTTAGAAACAGATTCGTGAATTAGATGGAACTAACTGCCATCTCTTATGTTCTCAGCCAGCACCTCAAACAATTGTTTTTGCTCTGTTGAGGATAAGAAAGGAAAACTGAAAATCGTTCACATTCAAAAATAATTATCTGCCTTATTTCAGCCAGAGTCCTCCAACTTATTTGGCATTTGCTGAGATTTTGTAATATTTAGTCCTGTTTCATTTTTCAGTACCTTAGCAGATTGTGGAGTGTTATTTCTAGTACTGAACCAGCAATAGTTTCATCTCGATAGGAACACCATACTTTACATACAGCAAAACAGAAATTCTCTTGCTGGTCTTTTTATTAGAACATTAGCATAGAGGGCTCAGAGATGAGAAGGGGCTTACTTTAACAAAAAGGGCATTTGTTAAGTTTTTGCTTAGTCCCATATGCTGACCCTTTAACAAAGAATGCACAGGAGGAACAGGTAGGTCTCCCCATTTCCCCTACAGTTGGCACAGAGAGATCTGAAAGAATCAGAAGATCAGTTATTATGTACTTTTACAATATATTGATTGATTATTTCAAAGTACCATAGGAGACAAAGTTCACCAGAATTCAACTAATAAAAATGCAGTTCATGATAATGAAAAGATACTAACGCCATCAGGAGATCAGAAAAACAAAATTTTGACCTACCTTTCCTAATCCAAAAGCTTCACTATACAAATAGGCCTCTTACATTTTTTCCTCTAAAAAACTCTTGAAACCAGAGCATAATTTATCCAGGAAAACATTCCAGATTATCAGGGCCATAACTGTAAAGCCTTGACTCCTCTTTAAGGTTTGGCTGCTTATATTGTGCAGAAGAAGTGGCTGGGAGTGTAAACTGAAAGCTTCATTTAAAAAAAGACACAAAAACTATGATGTCTAGGATTTTGACAGGCTACAAGTGCTGTTTGAAATGAGTTTTTGTGACTGTTGCATCTGTGAATCTTTGTGAATTTTTTAGTGAATCTTAGTGAATATGGGATTTTCTACAATATTGGAAGTCTCTCTGATTATACATTAATCTCTCCTTTTCCTGTGCTTCCAGTATGCTGGATGACTTCTCTCATGAACTGGACAGCACTCAGTCACGGCTAGATAATGTTATGAAAAAGCTTGCAAAGGTGTCCCATATGACCAGTGGTAAGTAGTCTGGAAGTGGATGAAAACATGCAGCAAAATGTTAATTTGCTGTCATTGCAGGGAGGCTAAAATTAGACATTGGCACTTATGTAAATCTTTGCAAGTAGGAATGGACCTCTTCATATTCATTTTGTGCCATTTTAATTATTTTTAAAATAATTAGCACAGAGAACTGTGTACTGACTAGCACCATATACAAGGAGTCAAGGTCTCATTGCTTTATCAGGCAGGGACTTTTCAGAGTACATCAAGGAACATTGTATTAGTGTATCTGTTTGGGGCCATATTAATACTCCTGTTCAAATGTTCCAACTACAGCTGTCTCTGAAAAGCCTCCTTCAGCACCATGTCCTCCCTTGGTGTTTACTTTTCTGGCCTTAGTTAGGATCCCAACACTGCACTACACTAAAAACGTGGCTTTCTGGGCAACCAAGGACTAACCAGTACTATTTCTTTGCAGATCGACGACAATGGTGTGCAATTATCATTCTCTTTGTTATCCTCTTGGTGGTGCTTATCCTGTTCTTCGTGCTGTGACAGACTGGAGCTCAGATACTTTTCCTAGCTCCCTCTTTTACAAAATCTCAGAGACTGTTTCTGTCCACCAGAAAGAATTCCCATCATAGAAAACCTGTCATGGGAGCGTGATACTGTGCTCCTCTGTGGATGGACACCTGTGGCATGATACTTTCTCTCTCTGTCATGGTTCTTCTGCTTATAATCATCAACTTACAGGAAGGAAAAAAGGACTAACAAATGCCTAAACTCTGCTGTAACAGGAAGCAACTTGTGTAGATTTCAGGCACTACTGTTTTTTCCGTGATTCTCAGTAAGAGGGAAGGTTTAGAATGGAAGAAACCAACATCTGGTCCCATTTCCATCCTGATGCAGGTATGATCTATATTCAAGAAGCAATCCAGAATCTCTCTTCTGCTTGTTAAAACAGGATTCTTGGCAGTGTTAAACCAGAATGCGCACAGAGATGCTCCTGTACACTCTGGGGAAAAAATTTCATTGCTGACAGGATCCCCTTCACAGGCCAGCTATTCAGCACTGCTGTCAACCTAACTGTGGATCCTTAAAAGGAAAGAAAGGGCCAGAGAAAGCAGGCACTAAATCCACACTAGTTCAGTTTTCTTCCAAAACAGGAGTGTGTAATTGAACTGCCAAGGTTAAGTTCCTGTGTGCTCCAGTGTAGAAATGTCAAATAACCACTCAGAACAATGCACAGCTGGGCCTTTAAAACAAAAATGCATGGAAGGGGGGAGAGCTGTGAGCCTGCAAGTGTTCTAACACAAACTAATGTGAATCTCTGCACAACTTGAAAGCAGGGACCATTCCGAATACAGCCACAATATGCCCTGTTGTTCTGGTCTGGCCCCGGACTGTTGGTGTTTATTTCTGCTTTCATTCAATGAAGCAGATCTGACTTTGGTAGGCTAGTGTGAACCTTGAGCAAATCCTACTGTGTGTCTGAACTGTAATCATACTCTGCTGGCCTACCTCAGGCAGCTATAGTTGGACTCCAATTTTCAGAGCTTTAACTTCAGTTTTACTGCACTGCAAAGTGGGAAGCTGGCAAACATACTGTAGTGAAAGTCTTCTGCTTTTTTGTGTTTTGGCAAAATATTTTTGGCTTTGGTTATACAAGCCTTCTGAAAAGAGAAGCTCATCCATAGGGGGTCTGTTCCTTTTTTTTAAAAAACAGCTGCTTATGTTTGGTGCACTAACCTGGTTAGATCTAACATCTTAACTATTAATATTTATATATAACTTTTCAACAAAAAGCAACTCAAAGCAGTGAATGGGAGGAAAAAGCCTTCTGATTGGCAAGGGCCTCAAGCTGTCCTATGTGTATAATTTGTGAGTATCAAAGGAGGATTCACCTCATCTGATGCACAAACATAGTTTAGGTAAGCTTGAGCTTTTGGACTTGAAAGTGTCTGAAATGTTAATGTTTGTGCAAAGCACAGCAGTCACAAAAGAATAGGGAAGGTCATCATTCCAACACTATGATAACCTGGGATAGGATACCCACTGAAAGCTTTAATCTTGTCTAATTGTGTCACTTTTATAGTATAGTGCAGTGGTTCTCAAACTTCTTAGCACTAGGACCCACTTTTAGAATGGCAGTCTGTCAGGACCCACCAGAAAGATGTCACTAACCTGGAAGTTATGTCGTGGCCGGAAGTGACATAATCAAACCTAAGCTGCAATCAGCCAAAGGTCCCAGTACACAGCACATTCATGTTGTTATTTGGCATAGCTCAGAATTCAATCATTCCAGCCCCAAAGTTAAAGCAGACCACAGACTTGGATCCTTCTCCAACCACACAGCCCTCTCTCCAGCATCCCATTGTCCCACCTATTCAGGGCAAAGCACCATCCCTGTATTTTCAGCTCTGTATTTTCAGTGGTGACTGAGCTAGATGCTATATGACCCATCTGAAATTTGATGTGGGTAGGTGGAGCTTTCAAGGAAACATACCAGTGTCTATCTCTGTGTGACTCCCTCTCCTCATCCACAACTCTTTTGTGATTGTTTCTTTGCAATCCAGCAGTCAGAAAGCCTCTGCAGGCTCTATTGAACTAGCTGTATCAAGTGCTTATAACAACCTGCAAGAGGATGTTTTAAAGAGAGAGTTGCTAAACACCTATTATTCTGTTGTAAAAAGTTAAGCAAATGCTTGCAGGAAACATGTATCTTTTCTCAGCTTCTTGCACCCAGACAGATATTTATGTCTGATCGTTGCTTTTTACTTTCTGCTGAAAAATATATTTTTGTAAGAATCCTGAAAGACAGAAGGCATTATGGGTACAAATATGGGTAAAAAGAAAGGGTACAATGGCACAGATCGATCACCCCTATGTAAAGAGAAGCAGGGCTCACTTGTCCACCTTTCTCAGGTGATAGGCTCCTGAAGGCAAATCCCAGGTTGCAATTTGAGGTAGCTTTCAACTCTTGAATAGTTGAAGACCACTGTTTTAGAACACACTTTCACGCACTGCAGTGGGACCTGAGCTATAACTCAGCCTGCCCACCCCTGAGAATCAAACACCTCCCCCCCCCCCATTGATCACATAACTGCCTTCTTTCTCTTCCCCCTGGAGATATAGACCAGGAGCCCTACCCTAGTCTACCCTCCTTCTTCTGGAGCTGAGGAAGGGTGTGAGGGCATGTGGTATGCTTGAGGTTATATTTGTACCTCGAACAAAAGCATTTCACAGGTTACATGTTATTACTTCTTCTTTTTTTTTATAAGAGACTGATTATAATGTTGTCTTTGTTAAACTGACTTTTTGTGGAAATATCTAGGACCTAGCCCAGAGGTTTCTAGCTGTTGATGTTAGATCTTGGTGATGTCCTCCCCCTCACTGTTTACTCCAAGATGGAAACCCTGATTTTCCACACCCTGCTGTTGTAGCCTGCTTGCACAGCTGCAGTCAATTTAGGTCCCTCAGCTTTTCATCTCTTATTAAAGCTGCTAGTTCACAGGCATATGAAGGAGCCAGGCAGCTGCAGTTTCCTTCCAATGCCATGTCTCATTGCTTCATTCTCTCCCTCAGGCCTTTTGCATGGGGTAGTCCTAGGCTAAGAGTCCTTGACCTTTCTCCAGCTCTGATCTGCATTCTCTTTCAATAAGGGAATCATATCTTGGCAAAGCCATAAAGAATAGTAGAGCAGAGTCTGGTGGATGGAGTTCACACATCCCTAGAGAAACAGAGTTATTTATGAATGATCTAATATGATATACAGCAAAATGGGTGAGTCTGAACCAGTGAGGAGTTCTTTTTGAACAGGCAAGGGCCTTGCTGGATAAATTCTGACCCTTTACTGTAATCACTTGCAAATTGTGTTCTGGGTTGCCTTGAAAAGTTAGTAGAGATTTTTCTGGTAAAGATCCGTAATGGATGACAAGCTTAAATGACCAAGTGCTTACTCACTGTGGCTTCAGTGCACATCTAGAGGGATGTAGTGGGTATATTCTAGGGACTCTTGGTTCATGTGGGTGGCCAAAATTCAGTAGGCCTGACTACAACTTCCACATCTTATGTAAAGAACAGGAGTGTCAAACTCATTCTATACAGCAGGCTGAATAACTTTGATGGTACTTGCTGAGGGCTGGAAGTGATGTCATTAAGCAGATAATGACTGGAAATAAACACTTTTTCCTCGCTGAGGAACTCATTAGCTGCAAATGACAAGAGAAAAATACGCAAATCTTCATCATATCTTGAAAATATGGGAGATCATGTGGTCTGCCGTTTCAACAGCACTGCTTCTTCTGAGGCATCACTTCACAACTCAGTAGCTGAGGTGCTCAGCAGAAGTGGCAATGCTGAAAGGGTGGCCTACATGATAGTTGGACTCTTCCACCACCATGGCAGCTTTTCCCTTTTTCAACCCTGTTGGTCAACCCCTTTGTCCATACCATTCCTCATCTTCTCAGGCCTCCTGTCTCTTTCACCATACCTCAGCAGAAACAGCACTGCAGAATTATAATTGACCTCACCCAGCACCACCCTTTCAGCAATGCTGCTTCTGCCAATACATCATCTCACTGCTCAACAGCTGATGGTGGTGCTGGGAGAGCCATATAAATAGCCTCTGGGGGCCTGTATCTGGCCCATGGGCCTTATATTTGACACCTCTGCTTTAGAAGTTCCTGATGTGCACAGAAATTCATCACCAGGTGAGTCAGTGTGGGAGAGGGTACCTCTGAAGGTAGAAGGTAAAAATCATGACTTCAGTTTGTAAGCTAGCATTCCTTCCTGATCTCCCTGCAGAAAATCTGCTTTGTGCACAAATGCTCAAATACAAGGTGTTGACAGTCTGTCAGGAACTTTGGTATAAGTGTGCCTAGCTATTTACTTAGGAAGATCTGTGGTTTGCCTCTTTACATTTGCTCACTAGTGAGAATTGTACTCTTAATTTAGCACACATAGATTCTCTTAAGTGTAAACGTTTGTGAAACAATTATGTAAGTCTACACGTAATATTGTCAGTGAACTCTGCACTTCATCTTTTATGTAGAGTTAATACTACAATGCTCTCTATCCCTTACAAACTAAATCACTTGCACTGGCCCAGGAGTGGCACAAAAGTGCTGTAAAGCACTTTTGCATCACTCTGAAGGGAAATAGGCCAGCGCACAGACATGGTCCCCAGGGAAACTGAGTTGTGTTGGCCAAGCTCGGCTAGCGCAGGGGTCAGTGGTGTGTTTGTGGGGAGGGTGGAGATTAGGTGGGAGGGAGGCATTTCAGGGTAGGAGGAATGTGGGCAGCAGGCTGGACCGTGGGCAGGGAGCAGCAGGCAGGGCCAGGATCCAGCAGTTGTGGGGACCTGACCCCCCTTCTCAGGTGACCCAGGATGATCCTGAGCTGCTCAAATTTGTGCCACCTTGTCAGGTGGTGCAGCTGGGAGTAGACCCAGTGGGGCTTCTGCAGCGCAACACAGGGTAAGGGAAAATGTTTTCCCTTGTCCCAGGCTGGCCTGCAGTCATCCCACTGGCCTGCCTGGTTCTAGCACAATGCAAGTTAGGATTACGCCCTAAAATTCCCTCCTTATATCATGCTTGTATTTAATACTTGCCTTTCTGTGCCAAACAGGGTAAGTGTTGAACTAACAAGTCTCTCTGGCTCTGAATGTCCTCCATTGAATGACTGACTTGTCAGTAGTACTGTAACAAAGGGGACTTTAATAGGGTGAATAATTCTGGTGTGGCTGCCACTTCAGGATAGGCTAAGCTTTGTTTGGAACTAAATTCCATGGAACTACTGATTTTGGATATGAGCAAGTTTTTGAACTTGCTTTCAAAAACAAAAGGTGCTCCCAACCCCCATTAAGGAAGAAAAATATTTCATGGCTGCAGGTGTTTCCAACACAGATTGTAGAGTTGACCTACTATAAAAAGATGGCATAATAGATTGATCCACCCTGCTTTCATAAGCTGCTCATTTTAATTTCATACTGAGTTTCATACGTGCCTTAATGAGAATTGCATAATGAATTGATAATAGAAGGAATCCTGTACAATGGATTACATGGAGTGAGGTTTATAAATAGGTGCCCCACCCCAAATTGCATGCCAAAGCACACCAGCATGGCTTGACATCACTGCTTGTGAACTGGATAATTAAATAACTCAAGTCTCCTGTATGCCCTGAACAAACCTACTTATTAGCCATACCTGAAGGCAGATAATTTTGTGTGCTCTGCCCTGAGAGTGAGGAGTGATCCAGCTACGTTCTTGCAGAGGTGTGCTGCACAAGGAACTGCTCTGGGTGTCCATTTTTAAGTCAGAAGAAGAGCTGTAGGCTCTGAGCATGCAGTGCAGCAGCAGACTGTTTGACAACCTCTCTCAATCACTCAGGCTCTTTTGACATGCCCAGGCATAGCCAGTATATTACATGCAGCAATAAGAAACAGCAATGGAGAGTCGGCTCCTTATAGACAGCTCTCCCCCCCCCAACACTGACAGCGTTATTCATCCAGAACACTGCTCCATTGTTTCTTTTACATGCATCAAGAAACTCCAGCAGCCACAGGACTCTGTACTAAGAGCATAGTGGGCAGAAGCTGCTAGTTCTTGGGCAGAAGCTTTGTCTCCCTAACAACTTCAGAGCACACATGTGCTAGCTGTAGCCAAGTGTGGCTGTGAGTCCCTTGTAAAAGTGAACTGGGTAGAACCCAGCTTTAGCCTGCTCTTCTTCTGGTAGCCATGTTCCAGTTACCTCTTCATTCAAGCCTTTTAAATGCCATGAAAGCAGAGCATCACTGAATCCACACTGGACTGAACTTAACCAGATGCTAGGTGGAGAGGGGATGATTTCTCCCAACTACTTATTTGCTGTCCTGTCCACATAGTGATACTGTATATCATATAGGCTAGGCCAGGGCAAAGAACCTTGCATTCTAAGCAGGGAGAATGAGATGCAAATAAGGAAACATCGGGTTGGCAGGTGTAGTTTGCCTTGTGGAGGTGTAAAAAAAACTGCATGCTGAAATTCCCTCTAGAAAAAGGTGGTGAGCTGTAATGGCTAATCCACAAATCTCCAGTTCTGATCTCACCTGAGCCATGAACCCACTGCATGGTTTTAGCAATCCACTTAACCTCCACTCCCATTTCTGCAGGTTGGAGATTGCAGGGTAAGGAGCTACTCTTTCCCCTCTCACTCATTCATCCAGCATTAGCCTGATTTCTTCTAAGTGAAGAAAGGCAGAGTTACCTAGCAGTAGGAACCTCATTCCTCCCCTCCTCCCAAAAGGGAGTTTCACTATTTTTAAATTTATAAGGTGTTTTATCTATTTCCTGTATGAAGATTATTCATTTACCAATTAAATGGCAGGTTAATTTGGTATGACATTTATGGATGTGGTGCTGTTAAGTCTGACTTGTATACCGTTCACTCTGATCAACCTATATTGGACCTGCTAACGAAGTGGAAAAGCAACCACAACAGAATGATAGCTTTCTGTTTTTATTGCAGCAGAACAGTCATACCCATGTAAAACAAGCAGGGGAAGGGATTCCTTTTTTTTGGAAAGACCGCTCTTCCACAATAGCCTGCCCATGTCATTTGAGTATCAGGTTATGAATTGTTTAGCAGTGAATTTAAACTGAAGAGGAAACATCTGCAAACTGTCTCTGAAATGCACTGTGCAGGTAATCTGTGGCCAGCACTTTTAATTAAAAAAAACAAATTAGCCAGGTGATAGATAAGGCAAGGGACCATGGCACAGATCTTCTGGTCAAAAAAAAACAACATCAAGGAATAGGGAAAATTTAGTAGTGGCAACTAAAGTAGTGCAATTCTGAAATGTTAACTGCTGTTTTACTTTACTTGCTGTTGGAATCGCATCATGGTTGTGTTTAAAGAAAGGGTCTTGTTGCATTATTAAAAGTGGAGATTGACTTACCACCTGTGCAGGTTTGTGGTTGCATTTCAGCCAGTGAGTTTTGCAGCTGTGAAAGCTGGAGAATAAGCTTGCTTTGGTTTATTTTGTTCAAAGTCCCAGCACATAAGGGGACACATCAAACGGGTACATACAGTAGTACCACAACTGATATTCTCAGTTACTCTGGAAAGTAAGATGGTGATGATGGTTTCAGTTGGTATCATGTCCTTCTTCCAAGGAGCATGCCCCCCACCTTTTTTTAAAAAAGTTTGATTGCCAGCCTGCTCGGTGGGTTAAACGAAGACTGTTCAAAGATTCCCATGCACCTGGTGACATGGTTGAATGGGGATTTGAACTTGGGTCTTCTCAGTCACATCCAACACTGGCAACTATACTGGTACTACTCAAGACATACTTTGAAGTGGAAACGTACTGTGGATATAAACATTCCAATCCAGACCATTGTCACTGGGATGCTGGATTCACTTTTGGATATTGTTTCATAGTCCCTGGTTTTCTAAGGCAGTCTCGTCTTCTAAAGGCACCTACCTGTTCCTTTCCCTGGCTTGTATTAGGAGGCACTTCTAGTGAGCCCAAGGCAATGAGACATACATTTTCAAAAAAAAAAAGAGAGAAAAAAACAAGTTAGATAAAATAAATCCCAGGCACCTACCCTTTATATCATAGCAACGTCTCTGCCAAGTAGGACACAGCTAGCATGGCTGTCTGAGCCAGAACTGCTACTCAGCTGGAAACTGAAATCTGTTGCTACCTGCGGGTTTTGGAAGCAACATCAGGATTGTGGTGCCAAGTCTCCTGTGGAAAACGGCATAATGGGAAAAATGAGTCCCAGCAGAAGCGTCTGTTCTGAAAATGGGCAGCTACAGAACAGAGTGGATGCTTCTGCTCTTGAACACTTCAGAGCTTGTTCACATTTTATTCTGCATCATGAGTGTACTGGTGTGCGAGTGATATCAAGAGGGACAGTCCCAAAATGTTGGGGGCAAATAGCCAACACTCACCCACAATTGGTTGTGTCTCCCACGTCTACTGCATGTTTGGTGGCTGTCCAATAAATGTGTGTGAAGGGGAAAGCACTATTTCCAATCAAAACAGCAACATGCCCATGATGCCACAGAAAGAACCGCTGGAAAGCACCATAGACAGGACTTGGAGGACAAAGTGGTTAGATTTTTTTATCACCACCACCAATGCCTTCCTTCACTGAGCACAGCATCATGTCACAGCCACTCTGAGAAAGAGTAAGGCTGAAATCCAACAACTTGTCTGAGGTCACCAGTAAATTTCATAGCTGAATGGGTATTGCACTTGTATTTCCCACATGCAAGCGACTCTCTGCTGCTACGCTGCTATTGAGAAAGTTATGCATCTGCCCCATTGCAGCTGCACATAGCCTAGTGCAGGGGTTGGCAACCTTAAACACTCAAAGAGCCATTTGGATCCATTTTCTGGAGGAAAAAAAAAAAACTTAGGAGCCACAAAACCCCTTTGACATCTAAAATGAAGATAATACTGCATATATAGGTTTTTTCACCTTTATGTTCTTATAGGTCCCATTTTTATAATGTAGCCCCCCTCTTGTAGCTTTTAGTTAGTTTTGTCATACATTCTTGTCCTGTGTTTTCAGACACCTGGTCCTCTATGGTGTTTTGCCTGATTCCAAGGCCATTCTCTGCCTGGAGAATTAGGCCCACTTTAAGCAAATTAGCTCCCCTTCTTTCCCCCAACAAATGACCCTGATTCTGCCCTGCAGTCCTGCTTGACCCCACCTCCAGGGTAGCTCGCCTGTTCAACCTGCAGAGGTCCTCTCTCCTGCCAGCAGCCTCCCACCACTACAGCAGACCCTAGGTCCTCAGCAGGTCTTGGGCACAGCAGCCACACACCAAACTCCAGTGTCTCCAGCAGTCCATTAGTCACAAAGTCAGTCAGAGCATCCAGGGCAGAGTCCAAAGTCAATAAGCCAAGCCAGTCTCCTCCTGTCTCGTCTCCTCCCTCCAACCTGCACTCCTTCTACAACCCACACTCCCTTCCTCAGGTGCTCCTTATATCCCTGAGGGCCCTATTGCCTTCAAGTGGCTGCAGCTGTGCTGCACACTCTGCTGGATGCCCAGGCCTGACACTTAAAGGGGCCACTGCTGACTCCACATCTACCTCCTCACCAGATCTTCCAGGATTCCAATACATATGGCGGTTATGACATCTGCTTATCTTACATGGATAAAGATACTAAAGAACTCCCCCCCACACCTTCCAGAGGCACCCTGCTGGAAGGAAAAAGGACACAGACTCCAGATGTGGGGAAGATAAGAAGCCAGAGCTGGGGGGGGAGGTGGGGGGGCAACCACAGGTCAGCTTCTGCCCTGCCTGCCTGCCCTCCCTCACTCAGGCTGCAACCCTCTCCACACTATCCTGGGAGTAAGCCCCATTGGCTACAATGGGACTTCTGAGCAGACAAGTTGGTTGGAGCTCTCAGGCTGCAGTCCTCTCCACACTTTCCTGGGAGGAAGCCCCGCTGACTACAATGGGGCTTACTTGTGAGTAGACCTGCACAGGAGGAGGCTGAGGATACAGCCCTCCACACCTTCCTGGGAGTACCCCAGGGACTAAATCGGGGTTTACTCTGGAACAGACCTGCGCGGGCTCCCACTCACCCGTCCCTGCGCTTGGCCTTGAGCAGGCTTCAAGGCTGCCATCCCAGGCACCCTTTCCTGGGAGTAAGCTTCATCCTCTGTAATGGGGCTTACAACTGAGTAGACACGCGTAGGAGCAGCTGCCAAGGCTGCCATCCCAGGCACCTTTTCCTGGGAGTAAGCTTCATCCTCTGTAATGGGGCTTACAACTGAGTAGACACGCATAGGAGCAGGCTCCACGGCTGCAATCCCAGGCACCCTTTCCTGGGAGCAAGCTTCATCCACTGTAATGGGGCTTACTACTGAGTAGACACACAGGATGTCTCCTCTGCTGTGGAGGAAAAGCCTCTCCTTGCACTGAGTGGGGACCTGCTCAAGGAAAGGCAGGCTGCAAGAGCTTGCAATGGCTGAGGAGGAGGGCGACTCAGGATTGGCTGGTGGTCAGCCAGTGAAGGGCCCTGAGCCATTCCAACAGAAAAAGCCAGGAGCCTGCTGGATGCTGATTGGCTGAGCCTGCTGGAGAGTTGGGGAAGGGAAAAACAGGGATCTTAAGCCTGAAGAGCGGGCAAAATTGAAAAGGGAAACCAATGTGGGCAGGTGGGGGTGAAGGGAGAGGAGGGCAGTGAGCTCAGGGGGTGGAGGGAAGCAGCCTGCCCTCCCAACACAGGTGCTTCCTGTCACACTCTTTGCCACTTTCACCTGGAGGAGCCGCAGCAGACAGCTGAAAGAGCCACATGCGGCTCTAGAGCCGCAGGTTGCCAACCCCTGGCCTAGTGCCTGGGTGCTCCAGAGTGCAGAATCCATTGTATTCTAGCTGCAAGACCTTGTCTCAGCATGGCTTCATGCAAAGTATGTTATGGAAAGTACATGGAAAGATGTGAATGGTAGAGCTCAGGGCTAGCAGTTTAGCAGCATCCTGACATGCAGAAGTATAACAGATGAAGCATTCCCTATTGCTTTGTCTTCACAACTATAAAAGCATCCTCTGTTACATTTTAAAAACTGCTGTTAAAAGACACAAGAGCAGCTCAAGGGATGTAGCAGCAACTCCTGTGGACACATTTCTCCCCTTGGGATTTCTCTGTTCCCTATGGGAACATGAAGACAATTTTTTCTTGTCAACCCCTAAGGCAGTGGTTCTCTCACATTTAGCACAGGAACCCACTTTTTAGAATGAGAATTTGTCAGGACCCACTAGAAGTGATGTCATGACTGGACATGACATCATCAAGCAGGAAAATTTTAAACAATCTTAGGCTGCAATCCTACCCACACTTACCCTGGAGTAAGTCCCATTTACTATCACTGTTCAAAGAATATACATATTAGCTTGTTAGAAGTACAGGTCTGTAATATTTCCCCAAATGCAGTCACATACCATGGTAGCATCAAGTCTAATATATTAAAAATAAAATATTGAAATTAATGGGGACCCACCTGAAATTGGCTCATGACCCACCTAGTAGTTTCCGAACCAGTTTGAGAAACACTGCTCTAAGGAATGTGAATTGTCTCATATGGGGGAGCAATTCAGAAGGGCACGGGGGCACCTCACACCCACACCAAGTGGTTCTGACAACATGCAAATGTTCCTTCAGAGCAGCTGCAATTTTTCTGGCCAGCAAATGGATTCTAAATAAAAAGAATGGTAGAGGCACTAATCTCTTTGCTTAAAAAATGGTGTGGGTGAGTCCAAGACACTGACCTGTGCCTTCAAACACTGCTGTAGTTATTGAGTAGCAGAAAAAAGTAATCATAGCAAATGCTCTTTAAAATATTCTGACCTTTAGCAATTTCATCTGGCATATCCCTGAGAGCAATGCTTTAAAATTCCACTGCAGATCTGGCCTCCCCCCTCCAGGAACCTGAAACTGCCCTTGTGCACAAGCACACACACTCCCGCCCCCGCCTCTTCCAAAAGAGTCGCACAGCACCAGAGCACAAGTAGAACCGCCCCCTCCTGTGAGCTTCGTTCACAGCCGAAGCAAAATGCCATTCAGGGAAAAAGTGGGAGGCCATTTTTGTTCTTGTTCACAGGCTCTTTCCTGAGAAGAAAAGCTCCCCAAGAAGCCAGGAGCTCTCTTCTCTTCCCCCCTTCCCTTCAGAGCGCAGCCAGGCAATCTGTCCAGACAGCCTGGAGTCATTAGCATTGGGCTGTGCGCTTCGGAGGGCGCAGGAGAACAAAAGCTGAAGTTACTCATCCAGAGAGCAGAAGCAGTCCTGGGAACTGGGGGCAGCTGGAAGAGCCGAGGCAAAGCTGGGGCTGGGCAGGTGGCTTCTTGGCTTGGCTGCCCGCCCAGAATTGTTTGGCACAGAGCCCTGCTCCTGCTGCACCCCTGATTTTTTGTGTCAGTGGGAGCTACTGGCAATTGGAGTAAGATGCCCTCCCTCCCTGCTGTCAGGCCCTGGCTGGCTTTTCAAACACCAGCAAATAAGCAGCAGCCCCATAAACATGCAGCAAGAAAAGGGACAAGGCAGAGAAGTCTCTCAAGACCTGCTGCTCATGCAGCTCTTGGCTCTGTATCTGTAACAGTACCATTTTCACCATCTTCACAACCACAAGAAATATATATTTTTTTCTTTTAATGAACGCAGGGCATGCCAGAAGCCTGACTAGTGCTTGGTACCACAAGCTATGTTTGGGTAGAAATCATGATTCACATACAGCTCTGAAGCCGAACACTTAAACGGAGAGCCACATCAAATTACCACTGGGCACTGCCAGTCCAAGTGGAAAGCCCACATCACTGTTCCAAGTGTCCACTCTTCAATAAAATGAGAAGTGTGGGTCACAGAAGAAACCAACTGTTCAGTAGGGCTTCCTTTATAACCTTCAGGATTGACATTATTCCCAGATAGCATTTTATTAATGCCTTTGCTAGCCAGCTTGGGATGAGGAACTCAGCATATGTTCACTTACTACAGAACCATTTTTGAGGACACCAAACAGGGCCAGCCCAGCCCATGTGGTAAAGTGAAAGAACTGCTTCAGGCGATGGGTTTGGGGATGCAGTTGACTGGCAGGAAGTGCCCTGTGCATGCCCACTGCCATCCTCAATCATGTATCTGGCTACCCAGCTTCAACCTAGTCTCCTGTTCTTGATAGCTGTCTAGGCTTTGAAGTACACACACATTGATGGTGTTACCCAGTGATGCCACTGTACACAGAAGAGTGAATTTTCATGGGAAGGAAATTCCAAAGCCAGGATACCATCATAGGAAAAAGACTTGCCTCTAGTACCCACCTCCCGTCAGAAGCTGGAAGAACCTGGAGTAGCACCTCCAACAAGGATGATGTCCAAAGCATCTCAACCATTTCATATGGTGATACAAACATAGGAAGCTGTCTTCTATCATTGGTCCTTCCCATTCAGTATTGTCTACACTGATTGGTGATGGTTCTTCAAGGTTTCAGGCAGGCTGACAGGAAAGACAGACTTCCAAGTACAGTATCCTCGTTTTTATCTGTTTAGTGCTTCAAGTCCTGTGCACTCACACCTTCACACTACACCTTTTCAAATTTTTCCAATGTGCCTATAATTGGTTGCATGATTTTTTAAATGGTTCTTAAAAATTTTTTTAAAGCAGTAAATTGTATAGGAGCAGAATATTTTTAAGCACATGCCACCTTGCAGGTGAATAGCATTGGATGGGAAAAGTCCAAGAGGAACACTTTTAAAGAATTAATTTCTTTTAAAATGGCATTATCTGTTGCTGCCACAGCAGGGATGCTGTGGACTGGAAGGTAGCCATGGAAGGAATCTTAAGCTCACTAGGGCCAGGATGGTTTTTCCCTTTGTAACATATGTTGCATGGCTATGCATATGGAGGTTGCCCACAGGTATTTGAGCTTACTTCAGTTCTCACGCAGTTTTTCTGAGAATTGCCAAAACAAATGGGAACTTTATAAGAACAGCTAAATAGCTCAGCCTTGAGGCATCATGCTTCATACTGCACAAAACTTCATACAGTTTGGACAGGGCAAGTAAAACGCAACCAGAGCTGTAATTTTCATGCTGTGTGTTTGGGCCACACTAGCATTCCATGTGAGAACTTTGCTCCCAGAGTCTGTAGAATCCTCCCTCTGTGACTCCTTGAAATACAGGGGGGGTGGGCAGGCTCAGGAGCCCTCTTTTCTCTGTTGCCCTGGTATATGGTGGGCAGTGGCAGGCGGACAGGAGGGGCAGCATACTGACAGCCATGCCGACAGGCCAGCGATGAGGTAAGGATGTGGGATGTGCAAGAATGTTGCTAGCTGGACAGGCCACTGCAGTCAGCCCCGAGGCTCATGCCAGACCAGTAACTGGTCCATGCATTGCTTCCTCTGATAGGTCCATGTGCAATGGCCTGCCAATTAGTTGTGCCCGTCTGTGGGTATGCGAGGTGTTAAATGTTGGATGAGGTGCACATTGTGTGCCTTCTGCTGTGTAGGAGTTAGGGGTGGTGTGACATGTTTGTGTTATGCGTATGGTTCTTTGGGCATCTCCCTATGATTGGCAAAGGTGCTTGTTGCTGTGCTTCTCATTGCTAACGGCTAAGGGTCCCCCCAGCATCGGCTGCTCATTAGTCCTGCCTGGCCCATTCACTCTGGTCATGTTTCTCTGGTTGCTGCAACTGAGACTGGGTGGATGTGGCGATTGGTTCTTTGCACATCACACTGATGACACATGGACACTGTGCCAACATCATGCTGTTGACATGCCAGTGCCAGGATACCACTCTGTGGATAACAGGCTGTGTTGGGAACACTGTCAGTGTTGCTGGGCAAGGCTGCGCCACCGTTATTGGGGGGGAACTCACTGGCATGGCATTGCCTGGACAGGCTTAGGCAAGACTGGCCTATCCTGGTGGCCAAATGAAGCAGTTACTTCAGGCAAGCAATTAGGTGGGTGGGGATGCCCATCTCTGTCCACCTACTTGCTTTCCTTCCTCCTTCTGCTCTCTGGACTGGAAAAGGAAGAGGGGGACAGAGAGGAAAAGGAAATGCAGAGGAAAATACAGAGGTAGAACATTGGGAAGAGCAGAGCCAGGCACGTTATTGGGTAAGGAGGGCAGCATTTGGCATGCTGCTTCAGGTGGTAGGAGCCAGCCCTGGGCTTAGGATATATTGGACGTCTTGCCAGTCTCTGTGCAACATTGGCATGGCATCCAAATAGGATTTGAGAATGATTCATTGATTTAGCCTGGCTCCCAGTTTGTCTCTGATAGGGATAATTCTAATGTATTTCAGTACCATTGAGTTCTTCCTGATGCACACACAAGAAAATCACCTGTTCTCAGAGATGGCTGCCCTTTGTCTCTCTGGCTGAATCTGCTCTGGACTAGCCTCCTTCCAGCTGGGAGGGGGAGATGCTTACATGATGACTTATGCAGGAACACAAGGAGAAGAGCGCTTGTAAAGATGGGTAAATTTTACTCTTCCACATGGTGGAAGCGCACGTTTCAGGTGTCCTAGAAATGTGCTTCCAGTTTTTATTCTGAAGACAACCTCATGCCAGCTACCAAACTTTGGCACAATACAGGGATGGGCTAGAGCAGGGGTGCTCAATACGTCAATCGCAATAGACTGGTCGATCGCGAGCCAAAAGGAGTCGATCGCAGGCTTCTCTCCTGTCCATGCATTCCTGGGAGTGAGCCCCTTTGACTCTACTGGGGCTGACTCATGAGTAGACCTGGAGAGGAGCCACTGGCAGGCTTCCCTCCCGTCCACGCATCCCTGGGAGTGAGCCCCATTGACTCTACTGGGGCTGACTTACCTTTCCCGTTTTTGCACTGGCATGTATGGAGATCTGCCCCCCCAACTTCCATCTGTTGGTTCTGTGTGCAAGGGGTTTTGCACTGGTCTTGCTGTGATGTCTATATAGAGATCTTCCCTCCCCCACACCTTTTCCCTGTTTTTGCACTGGTCTGTATAGAGATCTGCTCCCCCCCCCACTTGTATTGGAATCAAGGAAGATCTGGTGAGGAGGTAGATGTGGTGTCAGCAGTGGCCCCTTTAAGGGTAAGGCCTGGGCATCCAGCAGAGTGTGCTGCACAGCTGCAGCCACTTGAAGGCAATAGGGCCCTCAGGGATATAAGAGCACCTGAGGCAGGAAGGGCTCCACTTATTTATGTGAGTCAGCCTTTTCCTACATGAAGATCATTAAGTTCCACCATGACTGATGAACATTTGGAAGTGTGCTTGAGGCTGGCTGTCAGCAGCTACTGTCCAGACTATGCATCCTTGGCTGATTCACTTCAGTGCAAGTCATCAAAGTAAACTCAAGTAATTACAAAAATGTTTATAGTTAATTATGTTGTGTTGTGCAATTTTGGCTCATGCGGTTATGCAAGGTACACCAACATACATTGTACGTATAAATGTTATATGTTATGATGGTGTGAACATTGTAAAAAAACTCTGGTAGATGTCCGGGCCTTGCTGGGTTTCAAAGTAGCTCTCGAGCCAAAAAAGTGTGAGCACCCCTGGGCTAGAGTTTATGTGGGAAAACCAGGTTTGAATTCTTGTCCAGCTGTGAAATTCATTTTAGGCAGGGAAGACCATACTCTTTCCTTTTCTTTTTTTACAGGCTCCAAAGAAGCTGGAAGATTATGCTCTTGCATAATCGGTTCTACATACATCTGTTATGTGGAGGTGAAGTGCACCTAGCCATTTATATATTTCAGCCAACCTTCTGGATTCTGAGATTTTTCCAGGTATTGCTCATCCAGGGTAAATCATACACACACATAATAATTATAATAAAATTATATATACTATTAATACTATTAATAGTATAAATGTAGCCCCTGTAAGAACTAGGCACACTTTTTTAAAAAAGCAAGTAAGCAAACAGCACAATCCTGGCTTGTGCTGGAACAGGGAAGCCAGGAGGCTTGTGCTGTATCCCACGTGAGATACGGCGCCAAAGTGGCTCAACCAGAGGTAAGGGAAAACTCTTCCTCCTACCCCCGGGTAATCCACTGCAGTCCCTATGGGTCTCCTCTGGAGGTGCACAAGTCCAAGGAGAGTGGAGCAGCTTGAAGCCACTCCCTGCTGCTCGGGAACAGAGGTTGGGATCCAGCATAAGAGCTGGGTCCCAGCCTCACCTCCCACTCCCCACCCACGGGACCACCTTCTGCCTGCCCTCCCCCCATTCTGGAACACCTCCCTCCTGCCTGCTCTCCAGAGCCTTGCATTGGCCGAGCTTGGCCGATGCAAGGTTTGCTGCAAAAGCCACCATGGAGGCTGGATGCAGCCTCTGTGCGCTGGCGCAGTTTGCGCTCAAGGAGGCACAAACATGCTTTATGGCACATTAATGACCCTCCTAGGCTGGCACAAGAGACTTGTACCAGCCTAACTGAAAGATTAGACTGTACCTTGTCCACAAACTATTCATATTGCTTTACACTAAGTAAATTTAAATGTTTTAGCATTAGCACTTTAATTATGGGTTCATGCCCGTAGCTCTCTAAATGGATTACTGATGCAACTCCACGTACAGTTATTCCCATTATGTTTACTGCATGTACCACAGTACACACCATCTGGATAATGCATTTGAGGAGTTCAGCTACCAGTTTCGTTTTTTAAAAATCAACACATGTACAGTTATTCACACAAATACGTGTGTGAATGTGCAGCTGCATACATGTACAAGGTACTCTCTGAATAGCACAACGATACCTTTTATTCATGTGCATAATGTACTTGCATATATATCACAAAGCAGATGCCTCTGCCCCCCCCCATTCAACATTTACCTGAAGAATGACAACTCTAGCAACTCCCATTAAGAGTTTTAACAAAACACCCCCAAAAGGCAAAATAGGGCAGATATTTACATAGAACAGGGTTCCAGAAAATTGGGACAGTCTCTACTGGAAAAATGGGAATGTATGTATAGTGGCATCTTATGACAGAAGCAGCTTCTCAATGCAACTTTTGATACAGCAAGTGCCCACTTTCCATTTCTCCTCCTTCCCCTCCCTACCTCAGACATGCTACTGGGCTGAAAGCCTTAACTCTTGAAGCTCCACTCTGGCAAAAAGCAGCTAGTACTTGAGATCTTTGGCACTGCAGTACAACAGGGAAGAGCAGTGGTGGGTATAGGTCTTGCTAAGGTCTCACTGAGTTCTGTTTAAGGCAAACCAAATAATGGCCATGGTCTTCATGCAATGTGAATTTTAAGCTTCAGATTTCCAAGTGTGTTTTCCATTCCTTGAACTCCCAGATCCACTGTGATATTGAGTGGGGACGTTGTCCAGTAAGCTTTGGTGCACAAACCTTGAGTCACAAAACTCACTCAAAAGGCCTACTTGCTGGAGCACATTCTCTCAGCCTAATTTATGTTGCTGTTAAAAATGGGGCACATGAGTTCTTCTGTGGAAAAGCAGAATGCAAAGTGTGAAGATGATGAAAGGAACAGAGCACTCTTCCCCACAAAACTCAGCAAAAGCTTCTGGCATTTAAAAGAAGGGGGCAAGGAACAGAACGTGTCTACTTTTTAGATATTCGCCTTGGCAAATCTCCAAGGCTCCACAACAAAATCAAAACATCCATCCTGACAAAGTATTTCATAGCATCTGTTAGGAAAACCTAAGCAAAGGCAAGCTGAGGCTTGACTTGAACTGTGCTCTTGGCTCCTTTTCAGGAAGGAGCACCTGGAAGCTGTGCTGTCCATCTGGTGGCGACAGCATCTTTCTATCTGCTATGACCTTTGTCTGTTGGGCCCCTCATATGCATCAGTGCACAAATCATATTTCAGGGGAAGAGAAAGCTTGCTCAGTATCCCGTTTGCCAGACCTCCAGCTGTGGTGTGGTTAAAGGGGGCAAAGGGGTTGTCAGGTGGGGGCAATTGTCATTAATTATCTGAAATATAAAACTAAGCATCATAAAAGCATCCCAGAAAGAAAGAGTTCCATACTCAACCTCCACGAACCTGAATGGTTACCTGCTCTGGGTCCAAAATGAGCATTTAATCCAAGTTTCACAAATGTGCCCACCAATGACTTTCTGCAGCCATGGTGGCAATGACCTCCTCTAATGCAGTGATCCTCACCCATTTAGCACTGGGACCCACTTTATAGAATGAGAATCTGTCAGGACCCACCGGAAGTGATGTCATGGCTAGAAGTGACATCCATCAAGCAAAATAAAATAATTATAAATAATTAAAAAAAAACAAATAGTAAGGGAAAGCCAGCCCTGTTTCATCAAGTGAATTTTCTCTGTAGCCTGCCTGCAAGAACACCCCCCCACAAAAAATCAGTGAGATTTTCAGCCCTCCCCAGTGCCCAGTTCAGTGGAAGTTCTTGTATTTCAAGCATAACACTATCAGGACCACCTGGCTTTGCAAGTCTAAAAACAAATAAAAATTCACCTTACTAGCTCACGCCTCTGTTTTATTCTTAGGGGGGGGCTGCCTTCCAGAGCTCCACTTTCATCACATTGAGATCATGCAGCCAGCCTCGCATTCCCCTTTGCCTGACTTGACCAGCAGCCAAGGCATGTTTGCTTACCCACGAGTAAACGCAACTATGTGGGTTACTTTCGCTTTCCATAGGGCTCAATACATTTGTCTGCTTGGAGGGAGGGGCCTCCTTCTTGGGTGTTTTTTGGGGGAATACTTTCATTGGATAGGAACCATTCTGGTGCGTTGGATTCCTCTCAGCCTGCCCTTTCCGATGGACTATGGCAAGTTTGCCTACTTGCGAGTAAACACGCAATACGGCTCGGTTTCACTTTCCATAGGGCTCCATGCATTTTTGGGTTTCCGGTTTATTGGCCATCACTTTTGATGGAAAGGAGACATTTCACTCCAGTTTTCTTCCATTGCATTCGGTTGGAAATTCCACATCCAAAGGTATATAGCATGATGGGGTTATTCGTAACCTCCTCGATGTTAGCGATGTTGGGTCATTTGTGGTGTCACCTCCCCCCAAGGTTGGTGCCTGGGGCGGACCACCACCCTCGCCCCTCACTAGCTGCGCCACTGTTCAGGAGTATACTCATCTGTATCATGAGGTAAGATGGGAATGAATAGAGTGGGAGACAAAATCCTCTTATGGAAGTCACACTAGACACAACAATGCTCCCATTCATTTCAGTGAGGCAACAATCTTCCAGTGATATTTGCCCCATGTGAAGTAACTGGGTGGAAGAAAGAGAGAGGTGTCTTGAACCTTCCTACCTGATGGACAAACAACCACAAGTGGTCTGAGTTACTCCAAGGGGACATTCTTTACCTCTCTTATGCTGGACCACAGAAATTTCAAGAATAAATGCAGTCCCTGATTTCACATGTGCAAAAATCCTCCTCTGCATTCACAAAGTTGCTCTTTCAGCAATGACTCAAGGCCAAGGGAGTGAGGTTTTTATAAAAATAATTTAATCCGAGAGCCACAGTGATCAAAGACAGAAGTTTCCCAAGACTGTCAGGGATATCAAGAGCATAGGGTTGTCACAGTTAGCTCTTAACAGCAAGCTCAGTAGTGAACCTGGTCTTTTGGGCTAGTAGGAAAGCAAGAAACACAAGAACACAGAAGAATACAAATGTCCAAACAGTAAATTCAGGTCTAAGGAATGAATCTGTGCCTAGGCTGTACTACTTCAGCTGCAGGTGGGGGCTGACATAACAGAATGCTCTTCCATACATTCCCTTCACACTAAAAACTTTACATGCCACAGAGGAAGGGCTATACCCTAGCCTTCTCTCTGAGAGCTAGCTAGCAAGGTTTCTCCTATGGAAAGAATTGCATGGGGGGGGGGGGTATTCAGTCATGTGAGCTTCCACTGCAGCCTGAGGTGGTATGCCCAGACACAGGACTTCTTTCTTGAAGAGAATTAGGCCATTGTCATGTACTGAGGAAGACCAAAGAGGGAGGGATGAGAACAAGACTGAGGTTAGCTTTTAGAGTTACAGGGCAGACAGATGGGGCTATCAGCAACTCCAACAGGCTCTTGGAAACAAAGGTAAAGTCCATGGACCTTAAACTGTCCATTTTAGCCTGCATAGTGGGAGCAATTCGTTTTTTTCTCTTCCAAACTGTGAACACTGAGGAACAAAATACTGCACAGAACTGGTTGCTTTCCAACAGAGGGTCCTTTAACTCTTATTTACGTTGGTATCAGCAATAAGGATTAAAGGACCCTCTGTTGGAAAGCAACCAGTTCTGTGCAGTATTTTGTTTGAAACTGGCTTTAACTTATGGCTTCCTATTAAGACTTTGCATTTTCTAAGGTGCTAAGAGTTCGAGACTCTGTAAAAACTGTCATTCCCAGTATCCTTCCTACAAAGGATCTTGGAAACTGCAGTTTGGAACAGGGCTTAGGGCTTTCTACTGGGGATTTTCATCTGGTGATAGGACTACAACTCTCATGATTCCTTTGCTGGGAGCCATGACAGTGATATAGATTTGAAAGTGCAAAGCTGACCTGGGAAAATCATAGCTACCAGCAAGGACACCATTTAGTAACACTACGGTAGTTATCCAAAGAGACCTGGAGATATAGCCACAAGAACATGTTGAACAAGATGAATTAGGTGAGATGTTTGATAAGTGAAGCTTGTATCAAGGACAAAAATTGTAACTTAATATCATCTAGGAGCCATCATGTAGTCACCCGGCCTACCATATTGAGCACATGAAGATGATCCAGCATCTTTCAAGTTTAAAAAGAAGAAAGTGAGGGGGAGGATTTAGGGTGGGCAATATGACTCTCTAACCACAAGTTTGTTAAGTTTTGTTCCTGTCACTTTATAGCATATGTATAAAGTCTGTCAGTGCCAGTGTTTCCTGCTAATTCCAGTTCTCTGGCCATGGAGAGAAAAAGACACCCATGTTGTCTGCCAAATTTTTACATAAATATTTAGCACACACCAGATTGTGCTGCAACATAACCTGTGGAGCTGGGCTGCACCACCACCCACATCAGGCCCAACAGGCACCAGAGGCTCCTTGCAGTGCACGGTGAAGGCTTCATGTTCAAGCGATCCCCTGCAGGTGTCCTGCACCCCTTTCTCATGACCGAACAGGCCTGTGCCTCAGCACTCGAATTGAGAGGGTGTCTACCCACGACAGTAATTCATTGATGTGAGCCAGGCCCAGCCCAGCAACCTTGGCACCATTCACCTCCAGGATCTCGTCCCCCACTCCTAGGAGCCCAGCGTAGAGTTTAGTTGTGCCAGCATCTGCCAGCTCCTGGACATAGATGCCTGCCAAGAAACATAAACCAGTAAGTAACATTCTGTGATAGCCATACAGATAACTTCCACCTAGTTCAATTCCTAAAGCAACACATTGCTCCCTCTCATGTCCCTATTGGTCTCAACTGAACCTGGTTTGGGTATGCAAAGCAGTCCTACAACCAGACATTTTGGGCAAATCATGTTAACACACACAAGAAGGAACATACCAGTAAGCTAAGTCCATTTCAAGTCAATACATAATTGACAGTACTGTAAAAAGATACATAGTAATTTTAAGTTTCAAGCACCAACCAATTAACACTCAAGGACTTAAGTTGAATTTTGCCTGCACATTTTCCCTTACCTGCCCTGTGTAAAAGGGAGAGTGACATAGTCTGCTTTAAATCAAAATCTGAAAATTCACAAAGGAGCCTAGAATATCCCAGTGGGTACGGAGCTAGTTCCTGCAGCTACATTCCGGGTACAAGTTAGTGCTCCTGAAATGGGAGGCCCTGTTCAGAACGTAAGTGGAGAGTTTGTCTTATAATAAGGCTCTGGATGTTGTGTTGCAAAGCAAGTAATAATCATTGTTAAAGGAGATTGAGCAGTTCTCTGCTTATGTTCTCTGCACACCTATTCCAGCACCCATGCTTTGCTCACAAGCAAGGCATGTGCAAGAAGGATTACTGCCTCCGTGAAATTATTTTCTGCACACATTTCAGTGAATCCTAATTAGGACACCCCATTACCTGGAGCCTCTTTACATTTCCACTGTCTACCTGGCTGAACCTTAAGGCACACAAGAAACGCAAAAGACAACTCCAGATGGTAGACCTTGACATTAGAACCACAATTCCAAGTGTTCACTGAAGTACTGTGAGCCAGCTGGATCACAAACTGATGTCAAGAGGTTGCAACCCTTCCATGGAGCTACCTTCCCACATCTCTCACCAGCAAGGTGTCTGCATCACCTCCAGCAATGCCTTGATGAATATGTCTGCATTCATCCACTCGCTCTCATTCTCTCCCGGCTAGACTGGGATGGGAGTGAGTAATTGTGTAACCTGTGCAGTATTTTCAAACTAAGGAACTCACCATTGGCAAGATGCTGCCTTGATGTTTCCTTTGTTTCCCCCTCCTGCTTTCAGAAGGTATTACCAACATTGACACAGCTCATTTATGAAGTCCAAAATCTCAAATCTCATCAACACTAAAGACACATTTGCACTAACAATAATGACAGAGCTGCTTACGAGGTAAGAGTCCATAAGAGATTCCTATGAATGCATGCTTATCTGAAAGTTTGGAAGAGAGTCCTTTCACCTGCCTCTGCTGTTCCCTCTTCACAACAAATAATTTGCAGCAGAATCTAGATTCCCACCCTTGTCACCTGCAATGGTAGACTTCATGGCTGCCCACAACACTCAGACCCCTGGGAAATGGGCCTGCCTCCTGGCATACTTGAAAGGTGGGGCAAACATTTGCATTGACACCAAGATGACACTGTACATGTGGGCTTTTCCCTGCTGAAGACAACCTCAGAAAAACAGCATGAATAATGGAAAAGACAGGACTACCAAAGAACTGTCAATTACTTCAGTCTTGTTTTTGGCCGATTCAGATTCCCAATTGTTTCTGCTACTTCTCTTACCTTCACTGCAAATTTGCTACTCAAAGAATCAAAGATGAATCCAAGGGTTCATCAAGCTTCAGAGATGCCCACTACTGACAGAGCTCCATGGTGATCAGGTACCTGTGGTGAGCCAGCATGGGTCCAGGCTAGTATACAGGCTCGATTCCATTCTCTGAGGTTGGAATGACAGGGCATCCAACCCCTGTGTCTCACGGGGATGCTTGTGCAGAAGAATCAGAAAATGGTAGTAGGGTGTAGCTAACCCTTCCTCTGCCATCTAGTTTTCCATGGCAAACTCCCTCCCCCAAGTGGCATTCAAGACCAGAAGCCCACTTGAAAGAAAAATGACATTCAGAGAAGCAACAGCAGATATGGGAATTAGACATCTCACCACTTGCCAGCTCTGCCCTGAAAATTCCTTCAGTCCTGCATTAAGGTTGAGTGACCACTGCTTTTAGGAAACGTGTTCTGCGATATATTTCCTGTATCTTCTATGTAATTGTTATATTTCCGTTGTATAAGTACACTTCTTCACCTGAAACATTGGGCTTCTCTTCACCTCCTCCCTGCCCCATGGAGCAATATTGGATTTGCACACTCAAAGTTCACACCCCAACAAGCCCATTGTCATAAATTGTACCTGTGCACTTGTTGTGGTGGGGTGTCACCACGTAAGTGTCAAGAGCCCACCAGTTTGGGACAGGGTTACTTCTTACTCAGAAACAGGGTACAATACTGTCTCCACAATTTCTCTTCTATCTTCCATAAAATTAGCAGACACCTTATTTAAGTGAAAGCTGAGAATTAGACTGGATCTCCCTCCCCCTCAGCTGCCCTACTAAAATTGGTGCAATGCACTTGAATAGACCTGTGGGAGGTAGGAACCTTGAGATGAAATAGTATTGCAGTGCAAGAGATCCTATGATCATGTAATAGTCCTAGGTTTAGACTAAGTTAAAGACATTTAGTAAAAAAACACAAAAAGGCAAATGGAACAAGTGCATCAGTACAAAAGATTCGTTTTCAGAGAAAACATGCATTCTAAAGAGGAGCAGGACAAAAATCAGCATTTTGTTCAGAGACATTTCAGGAATATTTTGTCTCTAATGACACAGAAATTTCCGGGAGGGGGCAGGAGAACCAGCAGGAATTGGAAGCATCAGTTTCAACATACTCCAACTCATTTAGGAAACCTCCTGGGATGAAGATTGTGCCTGAGAAGTCCAGTGCATTGAAGTGAAAACATTAAGTTCCTGGAACCCAAGAGCTCAAGGCCAAGACAAACACTTGTCATCTCAGTCATAAAGCGGCAACTTTCTCCAAAGCCTGCCTGGGAAAAGAACCTGGGAACATTTGTGTTCAATTATTCCTGCCATTCTTCACTTCAGAAGAAGCCTAGCCTAAAAATAGTCTTGCAGTGGAATTCTAGCACAACAAGGTCTTTGGGTGCATTCCAGAATCTGCCTTTCTAATGGTGTGCAATGCTGTAAGGTGGATGATCCTAAAATGGGGTGTGTCTTGAGGATTATGGGAGCCTCTTGATGGCGCCTACCTGCTGAGAAGAGGTGGGGAATACTTACAATGTCTTTGCTTAATCCATGATCAAGATACTTTCAGCCAGACCTTCCATGAAAAACAATCAGAACAAAGCTGCATTTCAAATACTGGCTTGTCAGTTCCAAAATCAGACCAAAACTTAGTTAAATTTCTCTGACTATGAGTTTGGTGTGATGTCTGACTGGGAAGGCAGCAGCCAAGACACAGTACTTCAGGACCCAGGAGTGGATCATCAGCTTCTGAGACAGAGGTAGAGCTCAGAGTTAGTTGGCAACCTTCAGTCTCGAAAGACTATGGTATCACGCTCTGAATGGTGGTTCTGGAACAGCGTCTAGTGTGGCTGAAAAGGCTGATTTGGGAGTGACAATCCCTTCCACACTGGGAGCAAGTGCAGTCTGTCCCTGGTCTGTCTCCCTGGCTATGGGCCTTCCTTCTTTGCCTCTTTGCCTCAGTCTGTTGGCCAAGTGTCTCTTCAAACTGGAAGAGGCCATGCTGCACAGCCTGCCTCCAAGCGGGCCGCTCAGAGGCCAGGGTTTCCCACCTGCTGAGGTCCACTCCTAAGGCCTTCAGATCTCTCTTGCAGATGTCCTTGTATTGTAGCTGTTGTCTACCTGTAGGGCGCTTTCCCTGCATGAGTTCTCCATAGAGGAGAGCCTTTGGGATCCAGCCACCATCCATTCTCACGACATGACCAAGCCAACGCAGGCGTCTCTGTTTCAGCAGTGCATACATGCTAGGGATTCCAGCTCGTTCCAGGACAGTGTTGTTTGGAACTTTGTCCTGCAAGGTGATACCGAGGATGCGCCGGAGGCAGCGCTTGTGGAAAGCATTCAGTTTCCTCACAGGAAACTCACAGCCAAGACATAGTACTTCAGGACCTAGGAGTGGATCTTCAACTTCTGAGGCAGAGCTCACAGGAGCTCACAGGACACACATATTTCTAAGAGTGAGGGGTCCATCTGGTGCAAAATTGTGTTCCTCCATGGGATGTGCATGTGCAAAATTAAAGTGAGGCTGAAGAGAGGTAAGGCAATGCATTGCAGAAGCAAAGATGCCATAACAGGGGAGAGGAGTAACATCTCATTGTTGCTCAGAACTTCAGGAAGCTTGACTTTGGAAGCTTGAATAGGTAGGATTAGCATCACTGGGCAGTTGCCAAGGGCCCACTGCTGACCCATGAAACCACCTCTGTGTGGTGGGGCAAAGCGACCCAGGTAAGATGGGGCCAATAGAGAGCAGTTTGTCAAAGCCACCCAATTAAGGATTGGGCCAGGTAGGATATTGATTTAGGGGCCACCAGGCTGAGTTGCATACCCTCAGTGCCAGTGAACTATCAGAGGGTGCATAGGTGATGCTATGGAGGTTCCAGTACAGCACCTGGCCCTCAAATCTCCCCCCCCCCCAAACCTGGCACCAACACTGTCACCCTGAAATAAGCCCTGTCCATGGGATCAGGAGTACTAAAGGACCCATTCCAATCTATTGTTGTTTAGCAATTTTCTGGCTAGAGTTGCTGTTTTCACGAGTTCCTTCCTTTGGCTAGAACCTGTGGTGATCTGCAAAGGTCCCAAATTCAGGAACTGCTGCAAACTTGAAGTCTTAAACTTGGCAAAGCAAGTTAGACAACTCTTGCTCTACAGTAGATAAGCAAAGCAGCAGATTCCCTCTTCTATATGGCCCCCCCCCCAAAATAAGAGGATACAGGAATCAGGGGTGGAGCAATCAGTTTAGAACAGATCCAAAGCACTTGGAATCCCACTGAGAAGGCCCCACCAACCAATCCTGACACACAGGAAATCCTGGAATGCATCTGATTCAGGAGCCACAGAATCCAAGGATGCAAGCAGACATATGCTCTTCAAGAGATCAGCCATTGTGGTGGCAAACTTCCTATGTTATATATAGATGAACAGTTTCCCTTTCAGTACTGAGTTTAGTGAGAACCAGTTCTTCTGCCGATCTGCAGCAGAAACAACACTATGCTCAACACTGTTTTACTAGTGCCTGCTGATGTCACAGACTCACCTCTTGCCCCTTGGAGGAGTCTGTGAATCAGTTTTAAATGACTTTTCTTTCCATCACATGTTCATATACTACAGTATTTCTTTCAAGCTTCTACTCCAATATAGTACTGTTGTGAGATTGGGATTTGACGCTGTGAATGAACATGGCACTAGAGCCAGGCCCTGAGGCACTGTGTAGCTTGTTTACCTGGAGTGTACAAAAAAGGGTTAATGGCCCCCAAACCCCTTGTTTAGGAACCTTCCTTGGGGCCCTCAAGTACACCCACTAGAGAGAAGGGCATAAGGCCTTGATAAGGGGATAAGTATGATTGGGGAAGAGTGCTTATGCACACTACGGTTTGGCCTGCCACAGACTGGAATGGAAGCCAAGAGGAAGAGCTGGCACCTAATATGCTAACATGGAGACAATGCTTACAGGAGGCATGTGCTATGAAACTATACAGTGCTCAAACCTGTGTATTTGTACATAAAGCAAATATTAGAAGGATACTTCTGTCTACGTCTTCAGTACTCTCTCCTCCAAAAGAAGCCCTGACCTGGATTGTGCTGCAGCTCCTGGAACTTCTCACTGCTTGGAAAAGTGGGGCACAAGCACATTACAGTAACTTGGAAAGTTTCACAGCAGACCAGTGTGCACTAGTAAGGGATTAGGGGAGATTGACTTGCCTCTTGCTATCTAGGGAGAAACTTTTGAAAACAGAAACAGAGATGAGAGATCAAAGTGTTTGCAGAACAAAGAGCGCTTCGCCTTTGAGGACTGGAAAATAAGACAAGCACAGAATTGCAAGGTACATCTGTCCACCCTCTTAGCTTCATAGAGAGGCCCAGTTGGGGATGACTGAGAGGGAGACCAAGAATCACTATAGGAGACAAAGATCTGTTGTCTGACTGACTTTTCAGGTGCTAGTTGCCTTTACAAAAGACATAAAAGCAGTATCTTGGATGCACAACTTACATGATGAAAAATGGTGTGGGGAAAGGATTAAGCCCTCCTCCCTCAGTGCCACAGTCCCAATCCAACTCACTTCCACTTTGCTTCCACCAACTCACTCTATAGCTAGTTTACAAAAAAGAGAAACTTAAAAAAAAGGCAATCCAGTCAAGGATCTCCAATGTCTTGTCTAGTTAGGCCTTCATACCCTTTGCTCTTTGCAGAAGTGGGGGTGGGGAGAAGATAGTCCATAAAGATCTGTGCCACCTTCCCCAGTACCCACTTTGGGGGGGAAAACACACTCCGGAAACCAACATTGTTGCTCCTATAGTACTCTAATTCAGTGATTAGTGCTGGCCAGACCGAGCATCCCATCTGCAGGGCCAGACCATCCATGAAACTGACTCACACAGTAACCTCAGGCAGCAATTGGTAGGGGATGCCCACCTTTGTCTGCCCACTTAACTCTCTGCAGGAAGAGCAGTGGAGAAGAGAGTGGTAGGCTAAGAGCATGTCCTCTCCTCCACATTTCTGCCCCATCCCCCTGTCCTTTTATAAGTTCAGAGAGTGGGATGAGCTGACTCATTCCTATGTAAGGCAGGGGATTAGCATTTGGCTCTGGGAGGACTTGGGGCCTGCCCTACCCTTTTAAGCAGCAAATGCAAGGATGGCCTAGAGCAGTGCTTCCTACAGGGGAGGTGGGAGCACTGTAAGTGTGTGCATGGGAGGGGGAAGGCAGCAATGCAATCCCCAGAATTGTGCTGCTGCTGGGGGGGGGGGAGAGTTTTTTCCCCCAACTTTCCAGATGGAGTGCCAGCCTCTAGCCCCAGAGTGCAGACACCTCTGCAGAGATCCCCAAACCTCTGTAATAGCAAAAAAAAACTAGGTTGAAAGCAACTTCCTGTTCTCGATTGAAAACCAGTATTTTTTACTATTACAGAGACTTGGGGATCTCTGCAGAGGTGTCTGCATTCTGGGACCAGAGTCTGGCACTCAATCTGGAAAGTTGGGAACCATTGGCCGATGAGATTTTCTGTGATTTCTTCCTGGAGTATTCTCACATTTTACATTGCAAAGCTGCTTACCTCATTCTTTAATCAGCCAAGACACAGCAGTGCAAATGATAGTGACATGACCAGTGACAGCAGTTTGACCAAGTAGAATTAAGCCCCCATCTTGAAAAATTGGCCAGTTAAAAATCAGAAAAAATTTACTTTAAAAAAAGTACTGTAAAGCTATCTTGCAAGAAAGTAAACTGCCATTGCTGCTCCCTGAGATGTTGCAACAACTATTTTACTTCTTGGTTCATTCCAAGGAATTCACTACAGAGAACCAGCATACCTGTATCAGGACGGCCATTTCCTGATGAGACACGGAATCCAAAGGTGCCCCATGGGGGACGCTGCAGCTCCAGCTGGCTTGTTCCATCTGGGAAAACTTCCACCACGCGCCCAACAGTTCTCATCAAGTTAGGGGAGCCAATGTCCTCCACGCTGAGGGAACGCCGTGGCTGGGCCCCCAATTTCCTGAAATGAATGATCTAGAGTAGAAACCAACATTCTGGTGCATGCAAAAAGAAAGGATTTCACCCAAGGTGAAGCCTGAGTTCAAGGAGGTTACAATTCCACATGACTACCACTGTCTCACCAATCATGAAATCTAGCTTCCATGCCTCAGTTTCTAATGTGAGCAAACTTTCTAGCCCTTAAAATTATCAGAAGTGAAAAGGAGATAGCAGCATCCAAAAGTAATTTGGGTGCTGGGGGCATCCAAAAGTAATTTGGGTGCTGGGGGGAAGGCAAACCTTCAAACCATACCCGCTTCTTTGAGAAACTGGAGTCCTACTGTGTTCAATAGTGCTTACTTCCAAGGTAAGATTGCTTTACTCACTTTATCTCTTGCAATCCCTTTCTATTTCAATACTACTTCTTACCTCTTACATCACTGCCAATCATGCAAGAATCATTCCTGCATCTGAATAATTTATCTCTTATGACTTAGCCATTTTAGGCTAAGGACCTTTTTAATATTTTAACTCTCATACTACAACAAGTAGTATCAGTTTTTAAATAGCAAAGTGCACTGGTGGAAGGATTCCACCAAGGAATCAAGGAAGGATTGGGTTTGTGCTATTGTGCTGACTGCAGAGAAAGCCAGCCACAGAAACACACACCCATTCACAACTAATATATTACTTGTGCATTTTTGTCGTTTAAATGTAAGGAATGACAAAACTACTCCAATCTTACAAGACCTATATATAAGTAGCAGCCATTCACAATATTTCAGAAGAAGAAACTGAGAAAAATATGAGGGACAGGCCCACAAAGATTACCATTCTTGACCTCCTGGTCTTTACCTGTTAGGAACAGCCTCATCAGTCTTTGGCTCTTCTAGCAAGTAGAGGCTGGATCTGTCAGTCTTGCCCAGTAAGGAATGCAGATTTTGAACAGAAGAGGCTTTTCTTGGTTGGCAAAACGGTGACACCTAGTGGGATAATGAAAGTACTGAAAATCAGAGCAAGGATTTAAAAAGCTAACTGCAGCCTTCTGCTACAAGGATACAGTGGGGAGAAGGGAAAGGACAACAATCAGTATTGTAAATATCTAGTAACTAGAAGGCTCTAGAGAGAGCAATACATGTACTGCTTGTACCTTCAAGTTGGGCCTGCTTTTGTTAAATTTAAAATGTTTTTAAACTTCTAGCTCACCCTTACTATGGGAAGACTCCATAACAACTCCATTATGACAACATAGCCAAAGTTTGAAAATAAGTTATGTCCCCATGAAAATGTGCTTGCACAGTAATACTAATTTTATACATCTCTTACATCAAAGGGTGTGTACAGACCCAATCTTAAAACAGAAGCTGTAGTGAATTTTATTCCATGGATGAGCCAGCAACCTCATACCTTCAACAATGGAAATGATGAACAATACTGTATACAGGCATGCGTCACTTAACAACATCCCCCAAGGCTAAGTTCTGTTTTCTAACCCCATGGTGACCCCTCACCTGTCTCCCAATGGTATATGGGGCACTACTACTACTACTACTACTACTACTACTACTACTTCAGGGGTTGGCTTGTTCCACTGATGGGCTTGGATTCTCAGCCAGTACCTGACCCTGGGTATGCCTACTTTTTAGAGCACTTCATGAACATCTATTCACTCATCAATTTTATTTTAAAAACTGCAAAAACTGCTCTGGGAGGTGTAGAGGTGACAGCACAGGTACCACCAGCCAGTGCTATGCATAGCTTGTGCTGCAAACTTTGAGGTCAATTACTTCTGACACACCCAAATTGTGAGGTCAGATGGGCATTACCACAGGGTAAATGTTGGGTTATTTATTCCAGCTGAATGCCACAACAAAGTAATCCAAGCATAAGTCCTAGGTTTCACATTTTGAACAGCTGCTCCAATTTCAAGTTTTCCAGCCCACTAGCCTTAAACTTGAATGATAAAATGGGATTCACTTTGCTTTCATACCTCATCATACATCTTTACTGAAACATCTTAATTCTCTACCTCAGTGATTCTCAAACTGTGGGTTGGGACCCACTAGGTGGCTCACGTGGCAATTTCAGATGGGTCCCCCTTCATTTCAATATTTTATTTTTAATATAATAGACTTGATGCTACCATAGTATGCGGGAAATGTCTGGGGAAATGTTATAGACCTGTACTTTTAACAATAATAGTAAATGGGACATACTCCTGGGTAAGTGTGGGTAGGATTGCAGCCTAGGATTGTTAAAAATTTTCCTGCTTGGTGATGTCACTTCTGGTAATGAAGTGAGCCCTGACAGATTCTCATTCTAAAAAGTGGGTCCCAGTGCTAAATGTGTGAGAACCACTGCTCTATCTGAATGGTTTGAGGTATCAGAGCATCATTTCCACACCACCTGTCTTTCAAGGAATTCCTGCTTATCTGCCACAGAACCACAGCTTATTGCAGAAATTCTGGGTTACCTAGCACACAGTTTATTTGGGGCACTGGCCAGTACAGTCGGCCTTTATTACCTTATGTTAATAGACCATGACTTAGAACACTCCCAGTATACTCTATCTGGCTATAGATTGTAAGGGAGGGGAAGACAGGCAGGCAAATAGTCTTTCAAGGAGAACCTGCCTACCTATAACCAATAATCTCACTGAGGGACCCCATACTACTAAAAAACAAAGTTTAAGGGTCACTGCCCTTCACAAACTAGCTCTTGCTGCCTATTGAAGACCTAGACCTATGACACCTAGAAGATAAATTCTTTGGACTCACAAGCCGCAAGGACTGCAGAGAAGGCGCTTTCTTCATTTTGGGGGAGCTGGTAGTGCCTAGAGATTCATTTTGGGGGAGGTCTTCAGTGGGCATTGCTGCTCCTTGTTCTGTGGCACAAATCTGCTCCATGCTGTAGCAGCGGAACCTGCCTAGTCTCTGCTTGGTGCTCTGACTCAAGGTGGTGAAGAATTTCTTTAACCCTGATGTGGATGAGGTGGTGCCCCCTTTCTTGGCAGATTGCTTCTTCTTTGGCTCAGAGTAGATTTCTAAGGGTTTGCTAGAAGATAAAAGAATCCAGTCAAGACACTCAGCATCCAAGATCACTCCCAGCTTTATTTGCCATATCATAACTGAATGAGAGCAACAAATGAGGGAATGTCTTAAAGGGTATTCCAAGATTTCAAAGTCATATGACTGGGAGCTTCCCTCATCTGGTGCTTACTTATCCCCTCCGCCACTGGATCTGGCACCAGGAGGCCAGTGTGCATCCTCATGCCAGCCTAGCCAGCTTACAAGTTGTTGTGAATGTGCTTCACAGCACTTTTGTGACACTCATAGACTGGTGCAGGAGAATTCTGCCAGCCAGTCCAGAGATCTGGACTGTGCTCTTAATGTGGAAGCAACTCTAATTGAAAGGTTAACCAATCCTGCTTGCTAGACCTGCATTATTTATTATCATAATGTATGCTACACTTTTCTATATATATGATATGCACTCAAGACTGGGGGGTGCATGTAGGTATCTACCCTTATTGTTATACATGCAAACATGCTGAGTATTGTTACTGCTCACTTGGAACTGAGAATCCTGAAATGAATGATCCTACATTTGCTTGTCAGTAGAACAAGAAGGGGCAAACAAAGAACATGCTGGATTGATACCATCATATAGAATCTCCAACAATTGAAAGCTGTGCTTGACAGAGTAAGCATGCAAAGCTCTCACATATAAAGTTACCAAGGGTTAGACCAGTGGCGTACCTAGGAGAGGGGGCAGCCTCAGATGCAACTGGGAACTGTGCCAAGAGTGGCTGCAGGAGCGTTAACCACTCTGTATGGTTTCCTGCTGGTGGAAGGGGCAGCGCTCAGATCAGCATGGAACCACGCAGAGTGGCTGCGCTTCTGCAGCCACTCTCAGCATGGTTCTTGGTCGCGTCTGAGGCCGCCCCCTCTTCTTCCCTTTAACTAAAGGGGAGGGGAGGGGGCGGCCCTCAGGGTGGCAGGAAGCAGCAAGCACGTCCTCTAATTTTGGAGGAGACGCGTGCCACTTCTCCAGCTCCGACGGAGCCTTTTGTGCCGCTTTTGTGATGGAGCGTTTTGTGCTGCACGAAAGGCTCTATCAGAGCACTTTGGGTCACTGGAAGCGGCACCCCGGAGGAAAGCGCTGTCTGCCTCCTGGAAGCAGCACTTGCCGGTCCTGGGCACCGCTTCCAGCAGCCCCAATGGAGCCTTTCGCGCTGCTCAGAAGCGGTGAGAAAGGCTCAGTTGGAGCCTGTGCTGCCTCCTCCCTTCCCCTTTTTTCAAACAGAGGAGGCAGCATGCAGAAGTAATTGTGGTGATGATATCACCGCAATTACTTCTGGGTCAGGGGTGGCAAAGGCGGCCCTGGGCGCGGGAAAGCTAGGACTGCCATTGGGCTGGACACAACTGAATGGTTAAACACAAATTCGCTTATGACACATAGCCTCAGCCTTCGTGGAGTTAATTGGCCAAGATACCAATCCCAAAATGCCTTCCATTACCCAGCATCCATTTTATAAAATTTCCATAGGGGAAACCATGTCAGAGTTAGTCTTGCAGCAAAAGCAAAGAGTCTCAAGTGCACATTAAAGCCTAACAAATTACTTGCAACAAAAGTGTCTGCTTTGTCTTTTCATTTATGGAAATTCTCTTACATACGCAGAGTGAGTGCTGGGGTGAGGAGACAGTCTTGCTTGTACTGTGTATATTTTGCTTCTCAATTCAATAATTGCTTAAGATTGTAGTGCCAGCTTGCAACTACCAGATGTGCCAAGTTACAGATATTAGCTTATTTTGACCTTTTATTTTCTACAATTGCTCATTTTTCTTAGATCTAGGGTACTCAAAATGGGGCATTTTGACACCCCTGCCCAAGATTCTCAGCCCCTGGTCCCTTAAGGGACAGGGAAAGGGGGAAGGCAAACTTCCGAGGAATTTGAGAATCTGTCTTAGATGCTCATCCCTCTGTGTTTCATTCATAAAAATAACTTTCTGGATTTCAGAATTCCAGACTGCTGCAATACCACAGGCTTAAAACAACCCCAGGTGCCTATAAGCTCTGAGCATTCCTGATTCAAAAGAAGCAAGTATAAAGGAGGTTGAAAATATCTATGCTCAGAAAAACACTGCCCCCCTTTTACTTGGCAGGTGGATGCGCTTTATATTTGAGACATGATTCAGACAAGTAGTTTTAAGTCAGAATGCACAAGACATTGTGTAAAAGGTGTTGGATAAAGCATCTCCTCCAGTGAATGGTTCCCTGACACCATTAAAAAAATGGTGGTGTGTATTCAAGTTTGGTGCAAAGAGGAACAGCTTGTCCTTCACCACCAAACATGTCCTTAAAAAAAACAAAAAAAAACTTGACCAGATGTTCTCTTTAGCACTGGGATTGCTCAGCAGGGGAAGCAGAGTCACAAAATTAAACAGTAAAAGTAGTTAACAAAACTACACTTACATAATTTGGAGTTACTAAGAGCTATAACACTCACTGGATTGCAGATAGAACTATGACTAAATTTCAAGGCGAATTTGGAGGTTCCCACTTGGGCAAAGTATCTCAGAGTTTTCAAATACAATTCAAAGGGTTTTGATTAGTGAAATTTTTCACTGAAGTTTGGCTCAAGGTTAGTAAGTATTCATGGCATTCAAGTTTCACACAGCAATTATACAACAGCAAGCTATATGGTATCTGCGGGAAGATGGTTTGCATTTACCCACATCCCAAAAGATACATCTTAAATACTCAAGAGTACTATTTCTCCCACAGAAATGCAAACTCATGGAAAATCTGTGCAATAATGAGAAACAGATGTGCATTTATTGCACAAATCCTGCAAAAGTGATAAACAGATCATTTTCTAAGGAGATGTGCGTATCTGAAATTTCTCCTGTATCCCAAAAGAGGAAATGAAAATATATAAGGTGATCCATGAACAGTAAACCTCCTGATATTCCCTTGTGCATGTCTTCGCTTTGAACTAGGTGCATGCATTTGTTGTGCTCACATTATTTGTACACAAACTCTTTTTTAAAATATGGGAACACACACCTTGCAAGGGGCATTTGAAACCTTAAAAGAAGATTCTTCTAGATCTCCCCTTTAGACTGCTTTGAGGGAAACTTGAGTGTTAATAAGGCAGCAACAAGCTTATTTCATGGTAAATATTTCTATGTTTAATAGTGTACTAACCAACCTTCCTCACTTGCCTAGGTAATCTCATCAAATATTTTGTGATCAAAATCACAAGGGAATAAGGACTCCTAATATGCAAACACCAATCCTTTGCAAAGTTCTGTACAGAGAACTTTCCATGCAGAAGCTCTGTAGGCATTTCCCCCATGTTGTGGGAACCTGACTGTTTATAATAAGTCTCTCTCATACACATTGGACCTTGTACACTGAACTGCACCATGGTTATTGCTAGAAACACACAGAGGAAGTTCTCAACCTGATCCTAGGTTGTAGACTCAAGTACAGCACCACAGAACATAGCACTACTAAGATGATTTCCAGAATAAGAGATTTCCAGAATAACATAAGCAAAGACTACAGAACCTTACCCCAAGGAACTTATAATGAATTAAACAACAGTAGGAGATGAAGGAAAGTAACAATGATACAGGCAAGAACATGATATGAATGAAGCAAATGCAGTTTTATTGATCGCAAATGTTTATACCTCAAATTACCACTATTAAAATAACGTTCAATGCAGCAAAGGTTACATTTAGAGTCCACTTCAGTTGTAGAACGAAGGCTATGAGGTTAAACCATAAGAAAATGTGACTTTGAAGAGATATTTGCAGGGGGAGGAGGAAGAAAGGCAAGTCCAACACAATACTGGCATTCCATTCCTTTCATTTATATGAGACAAATTAAAGGGTTGTACTTGGAGGAACCTGTCCCTTGTGTCCCTAGCCACTGAAGACAGAGACTCCTTCCTGCTGCATAGCAAGTTACCTCCTCATCTGTCTGGTCTCATCCTGAATTCTGTTGCTTGGCCACCCAGAAGGGCAATGGAATGTAGGCATTTATTAGGGACAAAGTCGCACTTGTGTTCCATGGCATTTACTCTTAGTCAGATGTGCACAGGATTTTGTGGCCTCATTGTACATAAAACTTCTGCTAAAGATTCCAAGAACAAAAGGCTTCCCAGGCTTTTCTGCTCTTCCTTCACAGTTCCCCTTCTGCTTCCCATAGCTCCCCTGCCTTCCAACTGCAAACACTCCATGAGACCTGCTTCACTTACATTTTTATGACCCTTTGCAGTAACAGTTTGCAGGGTGGCACTGATTAGCAAGGTATGGAATACTTTGCACCTAGTCAGATTTGATTTACCAGGTCAGTTAATTAGTTAACAGTCATTGAATTGCATATATGACTTATCTGATAGAAAGTGGCTGCCTTGGCTCTAAAATTTGACTGTAACCTAAACTGTAGTTATTTCATAATGGAGAAAAAACAACAGTATGCCATTACAGCATTTTAAGTATAATCCCAGCTTAAGACAGAAGAGGCTTAATTGATGCTGACTGAGATGTGTCACCATAGTAACAACTTTTGGGGATTTTTCCAGGAAGAGGGTCATGGAGAGAGAGAGAGAGAGAGAGAGAGAGAGAGAGAGAGAGAGAGAGAGAGAGAGAGAGAGAGGAGCCAGAGGGCAAAGGCAGCAGGAAAGGCTCACTACTGGCTGGCAGCATCAACATGGCTGTGCTAGCTGTCAGTGAGACTGAAAAGCCAAGGCTGAGAAAGCAGAGGGTGGCTGTGATGAGGGCTGCAGAGCCAGCTGGATCTGGGTCAAGTCCAGGCAGCATCACAGAGCAAGAAGAGGAGGTGGTGATAGAAAGCATAACACCAGGAACCCTTAGCTCTCATCACACAGGAAGAGCTGAGCATTTGCATCCCATTTTCCAGCTTCTGCAGCCACATTGGCATCACAGGTGCAACACTGAGAGACAACAAAGACAAGAGCATTGAACATGAATCAGGAGTTCTTCAGTTCAAATCTTTGCTTGGCCACTGAACTTGGGCAAGTTTCTCGCACCTTTACCTACCTCATAGAGATGTTTTAAGGATAAAATGGTCCCATTTCATGTACTTTAGAGCAGTGGTTCTCAATCCTTTTAGCACCTTGACCCACTTTTTAGAATGTTGGGACCCACCTGAAGTGATGTCATTAACCTGGAAGTGATGTCATGGCCAGAAGCGACATCAATTTTGGCTTTAAACCTAAGCTGTAAACAGCCAAAGGTCCCATTACACAGTGCTTGTGTTGTTACTTTGCATAGCTCGGAATTCAAGCATTCCAGCTCAGAAGTCAAAGAAAAATGCAGACTTGGATCTGTCTCCAACCACACAGTCCTTCCCGCTTTGCAGTATCCATCTTCCCACCTATTAAGGGCAAAGCACGATGCCTCTCTCTGCCCTGCCCAGTGTACCGTATTTTCAATAGTGGCTGAGCTAGGTGCAACACAACCCACCTAAAATTGGCTTGCCCAAAATTGGCCACCTAATAGTTCCCAACCCACAGTTCAAGAAACACTGCTTTAGAGTAATGAAGGTGCAGTATAAAGCACCCAGTGGAATGCCTAATGAATATTCTGTTTGAATATGGGTATGTCACCTGCAGGATTCTGGGGGGCAGTGAATTGTCCAGACACCTGACACGCCTTACTTGCCCTATGTGGTGCCTGTAGGAGATTTGGGAGGAAGGACATTACACAGGGACACATGTTCCACCTCTGTCATCAAAGACACAGCATCTGAACAAAGGCTGCTGAACTCTGAACAGTGGGTAACTATTGCTGATGAGCATTCTATCACACTCACAAAAAGACAGGTATAGTGAACTCTTAGTGAACTCTATTCACTAAGTCCCTGATATTTCAGAAGATGCATACAATAGTGAAACTATAAGTATTTTTTTTTAAACCTGAACTGCCTCTGTTCCTATGGGTTCATTGATAACAACAAACTGGTTAGGTAGTGGAATTTACCATAAGAAAAGTGTCTTCTGCTGATTGCTCTGCTTGCTAGAACTCCCACCCCCATTTCAAACATATTCATCAATGCCAAAGCATTCAAAAACCTCTACAACCATCATTGTGTCACAGAAAATGACTTCTGAGTTTTAAAAAAATGTTCCTTTTAAAAGAACAAGTTTCTAGTCATGGTTGCAGAAGCAAACTGTGCAGTTCAGCATTTCTCAAACTATAGGCTGAAACTCATGACCTGATTTTTGGTGGGTCATGGGCCTGCCATGACCAGGATGCTGCAGGACAGTATGGCATATGACCCGGAAGTTGCCTTGCGGTTATGCTGTTGCAAGGTCCAAAAAGCAAGACTCAGTAGTCAAGGGTGATCACTTGCAAGCTTTTATTTCGTTGCTAGCAACGGGTATCTCATGGGACTACTGTCCAAAGCATTGAGAGCAAGTATCAGTGTTAACCAGACCCTTTATAACATTCTGGGTTCTTTGTTTGAAGATCTGAACTTTCCACTGGCTGAAGTCTGACATCATAGATGGGGCTAATCTTAATAGGCTGTAGATAGCCTTGGAGACACTTGATAGGTGAGCTTCAAGTTACAGGTTTCCAAATAAGGTAAAATTAAACAATTAAACATATTGAATCACAAAGTTATCAAGAACAAGCAGGGGATGCTATAACATTATTTTATCCAGGACAGTCCCTCTTAGCAGAACTTCAAACCCATTTCTTGGCATACATTCCCTTCAGACTCTTAGGATGGCGTTGCTTGAGCCACCTCTCTTATCTCTCCTGCCTTCCTTCCTGTTTTTAGCAAAACACTGGGGCTCTCTGCCAACCTCTGCGAGGCAAGGTCCTTTAAACTTCCTTTTAACAGTTTTACTCTATGTCTTAATTCTATTTGTGACCAGTTACTTTGAGTACATTGGTACTGAGGGATCTATAGTGGCGTATATCCTTGCTAGAAGTTACCTCTTCCCTTTTAGTGGTTGCCTAGCATCTTGAGCTAAGGCTTCAGCCAGCTTCTTGTGATTTTTCATATATTTTAACATAAAACAAGTCAAACTTTCACTGCATCACATTTTCTTTTTAAGAAATCCTTCTCCCACTTACCTTCAAACAAGTTACTCAGACATTACATGCCAGGCAAACTGCTTGAAGCAACCCTGCACCAACCCCCTCTAAGCATTCATTTCTCCATTTCAGTTGCAATTCAAACAAAGACTGATTCTCAAGGATGTTCTTAGTTATCTAATTAAATGTATTCTTTTCTAAATTCATCTCTTGCAGGTGTCTGCGGATAGCTAGCTAGATGCTATATCAGTCTGCCAAGAAACCTTGCCAATTGATAAGCCAGCAGCTAAAACTTACTTCTAATGACTACAATTGCTGCATATACGTGTTTTCTCAGCTTGTGATATCTTGGCTGGCCGTATACTTCTGCCAAGATGTAGCCTATCTTTGCTTTAGATACAACTCCCTTTTCCAAATTCCAAAGTGTATCACAGCCTTTGAAGCCCAAAGTCTCAGCTTCTGTGAAAACAGCTTCCAAAATGAGTCTTTCAAGCAGCTTTTCTGTGAGACTAACTATGATTTTTAGATGAAAACAGCTTTCACTATTCTATGTGCCTTTCATGCTCTAGCAGTGTGGCTTTTAAGCTTTTTGCCCCAATGGGTGGCATATTACCCTGGTGATTCTGTCACCTTCCATCAATGCTAGTGCACGACCCACTTCACTGGCCAAGTTGCACCCCAAACCACTTTGCAGCTTCCTGGTCCTAAAATCAAGTTGTGACCCACTGGTGGGTCATAACTCAAAGTTTGAGAAACACGGTGCAACACAGCCAATAATGCAGGCTGAGGTCTGGCACAACCCGAGAGTAACATCTGAGACTAGGTGGATTGCAAAAGTAAGGAGTCTGAGAACCACTACTGTAGTTTCTGGTAGATCAGAGTTTTTTGCTATGATCCCAGTCTCTGTCTCTTTGAAGACATTTTCTCCCCCAACTATGCTACATTCTTTTCACGAATACCAGTGGTGGTAGGATATTGTACCAAGCATATAAATTACATACAAGGAAATGATTAATTCATTAATTTATTCAAATCACAAACTAACCAGAAAAAAAATTACCTGGACTTCTCACTTCAGTTGCCAGAAAAGTGAGAGTAACAGCCCCTTGTCTAGCCATTTGTATGAATAGTGGATAATAGTTTTTTTTTTCCCCACTATGTTCTGTCCCCAGAAGCCTTCCTAAGCCACTGGGCACCATCTATAGACTTGGTCTAAACTCTGTTTTCAGAAGAATTCTACCTCCAGGCCTCTGTCAGACTACCATTTAAAAAGCTGGCATTACTGTAGCCAGGAATACAACAGTGGTAGAACAATCAGAAATTCATATTAAAACTAAATATTTGCAGTTCAATATGTTTAAATTGAGGTACTGTGTTAATAAAATAAAATTTAAAAAGAAAGGTCTATTCTCTTTTGATCTCAATTACTTCTCACATATTGGCCAGTACACTGGATGCAACCAAACTTCTTTTTCTTACTGATACTTTGAGTAAGATATACTGTCTGCACATTTTTTTAATCTTCCTATAAGTTCAAAAGTTAGTGGCTTTTGTTACTTTTATGTTAAAGTTGAAGATTTAGGAACAACAACAACAACAGTATTTATATACCGCTTTTCAACAAAAAGTTCACAAAGCGGAAATGAACCTGAAGTAACTTTGAAAAGAACCAAGCCCCTAAGGCCTTCAGGGAATATGGTCCTGCACATTGGTCACTGGCTGTTTTTTTAAACCAAGGGACCAGCGTTCCCTTTATGTATTTCATCCAATTTATAACCTGCCCTGGCTCAGGGAAGTTAAGCAAAAAAAATATGCTGCCAATTCAAATGATTCAACCCCATTTTGTCAAAACTCTTATCACCAAAAGCCAATATATTCTAGAAGACATTTAAAAGTTGGGTGTTTGGCAATTCTTCACAGGAAGGAAAATTCCAGAACTGAGGAGCATCAACCAATGCCTCCTTTCTTTGAATTGTTATGATCCAGACACCAAAAATTGAGGATGAGCCCTCCTGGCCAGACCCTGCTCTTTGAGCCCCAGTTGCTTCCTGATGACACGTGACGCATTTACTCACCATTGAACTGTGGTTGTTGGAACCAGCTTTTCCTTCTGTCCCTCTGCTGTTGGCCCTTCCCTACTGAGAGACTGAACGGAAGTGGTGAAGTTGGTCTCTTCGGTTGTCAGGGAACTACTGATGGCACTGGAACTGATGAAATTGGGAGTAACAGGGGGAACACCACACGAGGAGGATGAAGGACCTATTATGACAACACAGACACTTCTAATTGCTGCTTTTAGAACAGCATTGGGGTGGACTTCCACCATCAGCTAATGTGACAGGATGTAACTGATAACTGCCGTCTAAACACAAAAGCTTTTGTGCTTTTCAACATGGAAGATTAAGAAACAGACCACTAGGGCAGTGGTTCTCAAACGTTTTAGCACCAGGACCTACTTTTTAGAATGAGAGCCTATTGGGACCCACCGGAAGTGATCCCATTAACCTGGAAGTGATGTCATGGCCGAAAGTGACATCAACAAGCAGGAAAATTTTTAATGTCCCCCATACAACAAAATCAAATAAATTAATAAATTAAAAGTTTACAATATGTTTAAAAATCCATTTAAAATAAAGATCCACCCTCCTAACCCTCCCAAGTAGTTTCTGATCTGTTTAAAAAAATTCCCCAAACATCCCAAAGGCTGCAATTCTATCTACACTTACCCAGGAGTAAACCTCACTAACTACCATTGTTAAAAGCATATACATTGTAGCCTCCTAAAAGTACCGATCTGTAATATTTCCCCATATGCAGTCACATACCATGGTAGCATCAAGTCCAATATATTAAAAATAAAATACACATTGAAATGAATGTGAAATTGAACCCACCTGAAACTGGCTCGCAACCCACAGCTTGAGAAACACTGCACTAAGGAATAATAAACTTTTATGATCCTGAGACTTGAAATTTCAGCTACATACAAATAAACTTAGGTGACTCCAAACTGCCCCAAACCAGTTCCTTTTCCTCAACACTTATCTTCCTGCAGTAGCGATGGGAAGGGTGCAAAAGAGAGGACTGCTCCTTGGACCTTAGTAAGGATGCAGAAATCCTGACTAGTTATAATTCTGAGGTATCTTTATATGGGGAACTTTGCATTAGGTTTATGGCTAATGGAAGCTTAAGAAACATCTTTTCCCTTCATTACTTGCCCCTGGTGCCCCCCCCCCCCCCACTGCTGCACGAAGGGAAGAACTAGAAGAGTTAGGCAGGGGTAGGAAATAGGCTACAGAGATCATTTGGCATGGACTTATTTTTCTGAGCTTTTCCAGAAGACACCCAGAAAAAACCCAAGCTTTTCAGAATATTATCTGCAAAACCTAAGAATGAATAAGCCCATAGTGAATAAAGGTTGAGAAGTTCTCTCTTCTCTATTATAGTGGATTCTGTCACATTTGGTCATAATTATATCATAACTGTCCTTAAAACTTGGAAAAGAGAGAAATACACCCCCAAAACCCTCATTTTTTAGTTTTGATGCAGCCTTTAAAAGGTACTACTATGCTTTAATACATTTCCATTAGCCCTGGAAAACCAAACCATTGGTTTTTACATACTTAAAAGAAAAAAATCACACATACATAACTTCAATTTTTGTTTTTGCTGGTACTGCATTAAAATCTATAGTTTAACATTAAAACAGTCATTTATATTTTTCTATAGCCAAATCCAATCATCTTTGACTATCCCACAGGTATACAGATCGGGACAATATTCTGTGTCTTTTTTATTTTTAAAAAATAACTTTCTAGCCCTGATGGTTGTAGCAGTAAGTTTAGAAATTCCCAGGTAGTACATAGTACCTAGAAAAGACTCAACCATGCCATGGTTGAGGGTGTGGGCTGGACAAAGCCCATTGTCCCCTCCCCTGTAAAACTATCCTTTCACGTTGTCTAAAAATGTTTCTAAATTCTTATACTTCTCACTGCCCCTTAGTCCCCTCCCTCTACCCCAAAGTTACTGCTAAGGAAGAAAAAAAGTTGTGCTAACATGAATATTCATGTTCAGAATCAAGTATCCAAAATAAGCAAGTGACTGCACATTAAATATCTTTACATAATTCATCTTCCTCATACTACTTAGGCTGCCTACAATATTTGAATTTCCTTATTGGTGAGACTCCTATACAGCCCTCTCTATGTCACTGAAAAGGTCAACATTATCACTTACCTTGATTCTTTATCTTCAGACTGCTTTGAAGCTGCTTCTCACTGCTTTCCACTGTGACTGTAACTGAGGCTTTTGGCTGGTGCTTGGCATGTGTGTTATTGCAGTTATTGGTGGACAAGGCCAGCAGCCGACTCTTTGAAAGCATCTTTAGTCCTTGTGGGACACATTGCTTCTCCAGCTCAGTTGAACACTTATGCTGGAAACTATTAACAGAGGCTGAGTAAACTGATGGTTCATTAGCTTGGTCCATATGCTTAGGATCCTGATTGGTCAGCTTGTGGCTGCCTGCCAAGACAGTTCTTCTATAAGGCATAGGGGAAGAGTTGGCTTTGCCATTGGTAGGGGGGGCAGGTACTCGATTCACTAGGTTGTAGCTAGCAGCCATTTGCTTAGTTAACTGCTGGGAAGAATCTTTTACTTGCCCGGTTTGGCTTAAGTTGTTGCTTGACCTATGAGTGTGATTGGAGATTTCTACTGGCTTCCTATTCATAGAGTCTGTTCCACTTTCAGATACTTGATGTGAAGGCAACTGCTGGGAGTAAACCAAGGATGTGGGTTGCTTCAATTGGACTGTGGTCACCCTGCTATGTCCTTGGGTTCTGCCTCTCTTGATCAGCTGAGATAGATCTATGGGCTGGTTGCTTCTTGAAAAGGCTTCCATTCCATTAGCTGACATTTTGGTCACCTGGTCTCTTATCTCAGAGACACCCTTTAAGTTACCATTGCTCGTTTCATTAGCACTTGATCTCTCCTCCATTCTGTTAACACCAGGTCCATTTTCCCAGGTCTCCATCCCACTGGTACTACAGCTGCCATTTTCCCTCTGCCTCTCCCCTTTAGTCATCCTGTGCTTGGTTTCCTTTTCTGAAGGACAAAATGGCCTAGAATTTAAATCAGGCCTAACATGCTTGTTGCTTTTGACCACTGATTGATGATTGCTGGTACAAGCCTCTTCACTGTCAGTCCTGCAGCTATCCGAGGTGTCTGTGGTGCTATCTAAAGCTGAGTCCACATCATCAATGCAAGTCACTTCCCCAATATAAGTCTCCTTGATGCGCTCTGTGTAAACATGCTGCCGGGAAGGAAGTATCCATAGTGGAGCTCCTTTGGGGTCCAGAGTCTTTGTTCGTGCGTCTGCCTGGGAGGCACTGAATTCCTTGGTTTCATTGGCCTGACCTTTATTTTTGCTTTCTTGAAGGACATTACGGGTCTGATGCAAGCCATCACCAGTATGATTTACTCCACTACTTGGATTCCAGCTGGGTGCAACACTGCTAACATACGAACCACAGGCACTGCATTTCTCTTCATTGACCCTCAGAGGCTTCCCCTTCTCTGAGCGCCCTCTGCTGCTTTTGTGAGCAAGTACTCCTGCTGTCTCTTCAGCACTTTGCTGTTCCCAAATGGCTTTGCCGATTCCATTCTCTTTGTGCCGATGGTGAGCACTGATATAATCAGAAAGTTCAGGTTTCGAGACCAGTGGGCCCTGACGCAGAGATAAGAGAACTGAATCCAAAACTCGCTTTTGACGCTGCTGCAGGCGTTCCAAGTAGCGGACCTCTGCATCTCGTGCAGATTCATCCTCAAAACGTACTCGTGATGGGGATGGCCCCCGCTTCCCATGCTGTCCACAGCTGGATTCCCCACTAGAGGAGTCGCTCAGGTTCCCACTGGCATGGGTGTCTCCATCCTTCAAAGCAAAGTTTTTTGCATCTGCAGCAAAGATCCTACCGGTATCTCTGAATCAGAACATACAGAGAAAGAGAGAGTGTGGATCAGATGGAAGTCAGTCTGTCCTAGCTTCCCTTAACCATCTCTAAATGCTAGACAGAGGGCACCACTTGATTTAACAGGAACTTCGAGGTCTAAAGAGAAATCAGGAGGTTGCATATACCTATCATGACTTGTAACCTGTGATGGACTTTTCCTCCACAAATTTGCCCAATTCCCTTTAAAAGATATCAAGATGAGATGCCATCATCACTTCCTGTGGCAAGGAGTTCCACAGACTAATTACACACTGGGAAAAGAAATATTTTCGTTTGTCTGTCCTAACTCTCCCAACGCTCAATTTTAGTGGATATCCCCTGGTTCTGGTGTTGTGTGAGAGGGAAAAGAGCATCTCTCTATCCACTCTGTCCATCCCCTGCATAATTTTGTATGTCTCAATCATGTCTCCCCTCAGGCGCCTCTTTTTTAGACTGTAGAGCCCCAAATGCTGCAGCCTTTCCTCATAAGGAATGTGCCCCAGCACAGTAATCATTTTAGTTGCTCTCTTTTGCACCTTTTCCATTTCCACTATATCCTTTTTGAGATGTGGAGACCAGAACTGGATGCAATATTCCAGGTGTGGTCTTACCATCGATTTGTACAATGGTATAATATTAGCCGTTTTATTCTCAATACCTTTTCTAATGATCCCAAGCATAGAATTGGCCTTCTTTACTGCCGCTGCACATTGGGTCGCCACTTTTATCACCAGTACCCCAAGGGGTCCACCAGTACCCCAAGATCTTTCTCCTGAATGATCACTGATAGCTCAGAACCCATTAGCCTAAATGCGAAGTCTTGATTTTTTTGCCCCAATGAGCTTTACTTTACACTTACTAAAGTGTAAAGTTCCCTCAAAAAGTTTGAGAACCACTGCTTTAGCCTATATGTGAAGTTTTGATCTTTGCCCCAATGTGCATTACTTTACACTTACTTACATTGAAATGCATCTGCCATTTTGCTGCCCATTGTCCCAGTTTGGAAAGATCCTTCTGGAGCTCCTCACAATCCCTTCTGGTCTTCACCACTTGAAAAAGTTTGGTGTTATCCGCGAACTTAGCCACCTCGCTGCTTAACCCTGTCTCCAGGTCATTTATGAACAGGTTGAAAAACACCAGTCCCAGGACAGATCCTTGGGGCACACTGCTTTCACCTCTCTCTATTGTGAAAATTGTCCATTGACATCCACTTTCTGTTTCCTGGTCCTCAACCAGTTTCTAATCCATGAGAGGACCTGCCCTCTAATTCCCTGGCTATGGAATTTCCTCAGCAGCCTTTGGTGAGGGAACATGTCAGACGCCTTCTGAAAATCCAGATATATAATATCCACATGCCAGGTGATCTTTTTTAAAGAATTCTAAAAGGTTTGTGAGGCAAGACTTACCCTTGTAGAAACCATGCTCATTCTCCCTCAGTAAGTCTATGTGTTTTAAGATTCTATCTTTGATGAGGCATTGCACCATCTTACCTTGAACAGATGTTAGGATGACCGGCCTATAGTTTCCCAGGTCCCCTCTCCTTCCGTTTCTAAAGATCAGTGTAATATTTTCTATCCTCCAATCCTCTGGTACTGTGGCAGTTTTAATGGACAAGTTGCACATTATAGTTTAGAGATCAGCAACTTCATTCTTCAGTTTGTTAATAACTCCTGGGTGGATGCCATCAGGGCCCAGTGACTTATTGATTTTTAATTTGTCTATTAAGTCTGAAACATATTCTCTTTTAACCTCTATCCTACTTAATTCCTTAGTCAGGAGGGGCTGTTCGGGCCGTGGTATCTGCCTGAGGTATTCTGAAGACAGATGCAAATAACTCATTTACTTTCTCTGTCAACTCCAAGTCTCTTTTTATCTCCCCTTTCCTCCCTCCCCTTCCAGACCACTTCTCTGACAGGCTTCCTGCTACTTACATATTTGAAGAAACTTTTATTATTCCCCTCAATGTTGCTGACCATGCGTTCCTCACAGTCCTTCCTGGCCTCCCGTATCACCTTCTTACATTTCTTTTGCCACAGTTTATGTTCCTTTTTATTCTTCTCATTAGGGTAATACTTCAATTTACGGAATTCCATCTGTATTCATTATGAGGTCTAGCAACTACTGCACATTAGGAACCTAATAATGGGTGATATCCTCTCTAGCTTCAACATATCAGGAAGTGGTGTGTAGGGAGGTTATTGTTGCACTGTGAATAAAACCAGCACTACCAACAGTAGTGATGTTAAAGCATGCCTCACTCCCCTGGGATGATGAAGTGAGATGGTGGTGTTTGAGTGCAATGGCTGATCCTAGGTGGGTCTCCCATCAAGGATCTGACCAGCTTTAAGTTTTAGACAGAGAAGTAGACGGAATGCCTTTTGACCATTTTAGCCCTATCAAAGAAAAGATGTAGACAAAATTATGTATTTATAATAGGGGTGCCATCTCAATTTGGAAGGGGCAGGAGGCCTATTCTGCAAGGTTCAGAAAGTTGCTCTTGAATACATTCAAAGTTAAATTGTAAAAAAAAAATGCTCTCCAAGAGCATTCATTACAGTCACTTTTTTCCTACCTCTCACTTATTACAGTAAATGTTATCAGCCACCATATTTTCGAAGCAAAGGAATTTGTGCCTTTAGGATCACTTGATTCATCTCTTTCTTATACAGAACTGATTGGCGCTACAGGGGGCTCCTGAAGAATTATCAGATGGCTGAAATATAAGGAGGATGGGTAGACACTGGAAGCTGCCACTGCCTCTCTGCTGTTTGTAAATGGTGCCCCGGTTGCTTGGGTAATTTCTGCACAAATATTTCCCAGGCTCTCACTGATGGTTTGTTTCATTCTAGTTCTGTAGAAGGAAAAACATTGCCAGCAAGCATTCTTACCTATGCTCAGCATTCTTCAGCAGCAATGTTTTCTACCGCAGACACTCGCCTATAAGTCAATCTCACAGATAAGTCAAGGGCAGGCTTTGAGCCAAAATCATGGAATTTTCTATGACCCTCAGATAGGTTGGGGGAGGACTGAGGGATGTGTGAAATTCTTTGAAAACAATTTACCAGGAATTGTCCTGAGGCAGCAGCAAAAAGAAAAAAGGATTCATTTTAGCTTCCTCTCCAAACAGGGAAGGTGCTTACGGGAGCTGTAGGCTTTGTGAGGCATACAGTTCTGCACTTCCATAGCAGCAACCTTCATACAGACTACAATTCCCACGAGCAGCTTCGCTTTTCTTGCTATCTGGAGAAGCTAAAATGGCTACCTATTTTTGTTTGCTTCCTGTTGCTGCCTCAGAACAATTACTGGTAAGTAAAACTGCTCCTCCCCCCCCACCGGTGGTGTAGCTAAGAGGTTGCAGGGGTTAGCAGTCGCACCGGGCAACAAGCTGAGCTTGACACTAGTGACCAAAACTGTGAAAAAATTGGTATGTACGAATAATATCATCATGTTATATATCATTGGAAAGGTAATTTAATGCAGAATACAATGAAACAAACCTCTTTGGGACATCTGTATTCTATCAAAAGTTATGGCCAATAAACCAGAAAATGAAAACGCAACTGGCTTCATGGAACAAAAAGTGGATTTTTTAAACTCAAAACTGACCTATCAGACTGATTGTTCTGAGATGCAAGGAGATATTATGATACAGCATGGAATCAATAAGGTGTTAATATGTGTCAGCTCTCATTTCCATGTATCATAATACCCCTGCTAACTAGGTAAAGAAGTACTTTCAAGTGGTGCTCCTCTTATATTTAGCAGGGGAGAAAAACCGCCCCTCTTCACCCCAGCACAGTGTCTCTAACCAATCAGGGACACGCTTAATTAAATTTTATTATGTTGTGGGGGGGTTTACAAAATCTTCTTTGACCACAGGTACAGATAAATGATTTAGAGCCCAATCCTGAGCTCCGCATACCTGACACTGGCACACGTTTGCAAGCCCTAACGCTGGGTGAGCACCCATCCTAGCCCAGCATTGGTCAGCGCTGAGCTAGTGCTGGGCGGGTGCCTGACTTCCACCATTCAGTGGTCACACAGAACGCCAAGCAGCAGAGAGCAGAACGGGGGCATGGGGGGAGGTGGGCATTCCGGGGAGGGTGGAAGGTGGGAAGAGGGTGGGGAGGAGGTGTGACAGGGAGGCGAGGAGAGGCATGCCGGAGGGAGGGAGGGGGGCTCACTGCCCAACCGGAGGCTTTTACCTTTTGGTCAGCAGTGAATCATGTAGCCCCATTGTGGGGCTACTCCCTTTACCCGGAGGAAGGGGTCAAAAGTTCCCTTCTCCCAAGGTGCTGTCCGCAGCTGCCTTGGGCGTGCCAGGATATGGCGGCAGCCATTTTCGGTGCCACCGCAGCTGTGCACACCGGGCATCTCAGGATTGGGCTCTTAGCTATGCCACTGGCTGGGGGGAGGCAGCAGAGCAAGTGGGTGGCAAGCTTCTGGGGAGAGGAGGCAGGCTTTTTTGCAGTTTTCACTTTTTTTAAAAGCCTGGGCATGACAACACTTCTGGTTGTGACATCACTTTCTGGGGCATTATTTTGAGCTTGGCACCAGGCTACACGATCATTAGCTATGCCACTGCTCCCATCCTCTTGCATCCTGCTTCTAAGCCCAGTTCTACCCCCACCAAACCAGGCAGCTGCTCAGAAGTTTCATCTTCTGAGTTGACCAGTGTATAAGTTGACCCATGGTTTCAGGGTAAATTTTAAGACAGAAATTTTTGACTTAAACACGAGGATATACGGTACTCATGCTGCCACAAACAAGCTGTCACTCAGGCAGAGCTCTACCTACAGGTGGGCAAGACACATTCGTTTCCATGCTTCAGAGAACATTTTATGCAATCCTGAGTTCCCATATTATTTATATCAAATCAACTTTCCTTTTGTGCAAATCTCCGAGAAGGGGTGGGAAGTGTGGAGTGACAGCAGATGAGAGAGTTGATACTGTGTTAGTAGAGGACTGGATACTCTATTTCAGTGGTTCTCTCACATTTAGCACTGGGACCCACTTGTTAGAATGAGAATCAGTCAGGATCCACCAGAAGTGATGTCATGACCGGAAGTGACATCATCAAGCAGGAACATTTTTAAGAATCCTAGGCTGCAATCCTACCCACACTTACCCTGGAGTAAATCCCATTTACTAATACTGTTCAAAGAATATACATATTAGCTTGTTAAAAGTACAAGCCTATAACATATCCCCAAATGCAGTCACATACCATGGTAGTATCAAGTCAAATATATTAAAAACAAAATATTGAAATGAATGGGGACCCACCTGAAATTGACTCGCATCTCACCTAGTGGGTCCCCCACTGTTCTTACCCACAATTTGAGAAACACTGCTCTATTTAGTTTTACTATAGATAATTGAATTTGATATTGTTTTACAAAAGCTACAAGTGTGCCTGGATACCAGAATCTGATAGCTGGCACCTCGGGCATTCATGAACTGAAAACCAATCAGTCCTGCATGTGTTTGGAACAAGGAAAGAAAAATGTATTCCTCTGCTGTTTACCACAACCTTTGATGTACTGTATTGTTTACGTGAGAACACACATCCTCTTCCTCCAGTGTATAACAGAAGAAAAATGCTCTTATTTTATGCTGATACAAGAGGTTCACAGTATGATAGTGAGAGGGCAGTTTCCCATGAAGTCTGACTTGCCCCCATTTTTTTTTAAACAATACCCATGGCCAACCTTTCCCCCCCCCTTGATGCCAAAAGACACATTTGGTGCGCATATTTATGGTGTAATCATATTATGGAAATAGTTTCATGTGACTATAGCATGCCTTGTTAATGTGAACTAGACTAGGGACAAGCATCCTGAAGAATTTTCATAATTACTTGTATGGGTCACAATCCATTCTGTAATAGCAGCTGAATCAAATGTATAAATTTCATTCAAAACTATTTTTTCCAAGTACACCATTTTTCTGACTGACTCAAACACATACGTATCATAATTCCTGGGATGCTCTGGTGGTTTATTCTGTATTTTATTCATCATCTCATTCCTACAAATCCAGCAGTTTTAGGTTGACCAGTATGTGATGACAACTTGGCAAAAAGAAATACAACAGGTATGACAAAACCTATCAATGACTGGGAGATGACTGGCAGAAAAACTCCCATTATTAGGTATAAATGTAATACAGTATATTATACAGCAAATAGGTAAGCACAGTTACCTAATATACAATTGGGAGCACAGTGATGGCGGGAAGCATGGGAAAAGTGTGTATGAATGTATATAAAGTATAAGTAGTTGACAAAAACAAAGCAATACAAAATGTGTCATTTAAAAAAGGCACAAACCGAGTATCACAAACTGAAAAACCACCTTCTTTGCAACCCAGCTCCCCGTCCTCTGAGCCAGTCCCACTAACCCATCATGGACTAAGTTCTTAGTCTTACCTCCATTCCTGGGGGGCAGTAGGCAGGATGTTATGGCTAGCTCGGAGGGGATTTGTCCTGGCCTTCATGCGCGCTCTTTGCAACAATTGCTTGGCCTGCTCATGCCTGGGACTCAGCTCCAGATCCTGAATGGGAACAAAGGCCCTGCAGGCCAGGCAGCAGGGAGTGAGGAGTGGAGGATTAGGAAAAAAATAACAAGGATTAAGAATGGTTTAACAGTGACGGTGGCAGCATAGCGGGGAGACAACATGCTCAGAGGCTGGATTTAGGGCCCCTGCAGTCGCCTGGATTGACACTAGGTGGCATCTTACATGGCCATGACATAACTGACTAGGTTTTGACAACATCTGCATCAGCACTTGCTTCTAAATGAAATGCATCAGTGTTCAAACTGACAGAACACAAGCAACAAAGGGTACAAAGCAGTGGAGGTGTTGGAAGGGTATATGGAAGGCAGACAATTGCAATTCATAAAATTTAAGACTAAAGCAGCTGTTCATACATGAAGAAGTACAGGGATACGTACATTTGGTGATATTACTGAGGTAGAAACTATTCTGCAACCCACTTTTTCAGACAATCTATTTCTAGGTTTCAGACAACCTAGAAGGCTGGAGAGCAAGACATCCAAGTCAGACAAAAGGCTGAAACTGGGTTGACATGTGATCTACTGAATGCCAATTACTAGAGAAAAGTGGAAAATGTGACATTTTAATTTGGGGGAGTGAATATTACCTCATACCATAGGTTAGCATTCCAGCTAATGATTTTTTTTCTCCAAACCATGCAAGGGTACTTTCAAACTTGCTTTTTTTTAATGTTTCAAAAACTTTTCATGACTCACCAAAAATCGGCTTGAGACCCACTGGAGGGTCCTGACCTACAATTTTGGAAACACTGCCCCAATTGTGAATGTGGCCCCAGGGCCACCCAGGGCACAGGACTGCAAAATGCCACCCCCACCCCCCAAAAAAGGACTTCCAGTTCTCCATGAAAACCAGATGTGCTGTTTTCTGCATTTTGAAGGCTTTAGAAGGCCTTTTGGGGATCAGGGACACTGCGGATAGCCTCCTGTCCTTTAAAAGGTTTCCTAAGGCCTCAAACAGGCCTGAAAATTGGCCTAGAAAAAAAATGACGGTGGGGGAGGGTTGCTGCGCCACCCCCCACAGGGTGCCACCTGGAGCATTTCCCCTCCAACTTCCCCAAGTACACTAGTGCACTGCCCTAGACCATTCCTGATCCAAATTGGGCTGCCTTGTGTGTGCTGTTTATAGAAAGGAAGAAAGAAAAATAGCAAGCATAACAGCATAAGTTATGCTAAATGATGTTTAGCTTGCTCGGCTCTGGATGAATTTCACAAATTGGTCCAGACTATGGAAAGGGGAAAACATGTATGTTACTTGCACAAATGTCACCCATGTTCCAGTGGGTGTCCACAACAGCCACACATACAGATACAGAACATACTACTATGAATTCACTGAACGTGGGACAGGAGGGATGCATACGAATACTCCTAAGAGCAAGTTGAAATAAAAATGCCTATGCAGTGGCCAACAAGGGCTGCTATGCTTCCAAAAAGCTAATACATGCATATAGCTTCAGACACATGGGAACTCAGCCCACAGCTGTTTCTTGTTGAAAATAAAGCATGAAAAAGAAGAAAACTCCAAGTTGTGTAAACTTTATTTGACCAAATCTTGATGCATTTGGTCAAATACAAGTCTTTCTTGAAGAATAACTTTTTTGTTTTGTTTTTAAAAATGCAGAAAGCACTCTATATGCCTAGATAAGATAATTTTTCTTTAAAAACCATTCTTGAAAAAAATAAACTCATATTCAATATGTGTTGATCTAACTTACACTATTTTGTACAAATTAGCTTGCATTATTCTGGATGTTTTTCATACCCACAATTCCCCTAAAGATCTGAAAGTTATGCACATGATTTTCTCTCTTTTATTCTCAAACAGACCTGTGAGGTAGGCTAAGGCAGAAAGACATTGACTGGCTGAAGGTAACCTAGTGAGAATAATTGCTAAGCATGGATTTGAACTAAGGTCTCTCTGATTTGTCATAGACTCTAATTACTATACAACACTAGCTCCTGTGTAGGATCGACTGGGACTACCCTTTTACATTATGTCTGATACAAACCCCTTTTCTGTTTTCATACATACAGATGCTGATGTTGCCCTAAAATTTATCTTACTATATTATGCTTTTTAAAAAAAAGTCCATTCCCACAATTCTCATTACTGATTCCCAAGAACTGTAAACACTGTACCAAAAAGGCGGTCATCACTGTTCAATCTCACTACATGTGACCCATTTCTAACTTCCCATCTGCTCCCCCCCCCATGCACAAACATGCTCACTCAGACTTTCCCTATTGGCCCTCACCATAATCTTCATGATTATTTTAATCAGCTCAAGCAGTCACTTCAACAGGCCAAGGCTTAACTCTTTCAAAGCAGACAACATATCTTGTATTGTGCATAATGAGAAATTTCACTACTTTACCAAGAATAATTTTCACTGTTAAAATTTTGCACAAGGCCACAATTGGTATAGCTTGGGTAATGACATGTATGAATATTTGTGTGTGTGCCAGGTATAGAGGCCCCCCATGAAATGTCATTTCTCTCAAAATCCCACGGATACTTGCCTAAGCAGTAATGCCTAAATCACAGCTCAAGGAGCTACATTGTGGTACTATATGAATTCAAAAGCTTATCCTTTTTCCTCCCAGGGGGTGAGGAGATATATCCTAAACCAGGGGTGTCAAACATAAGGTCCATGGGCTGGATGCAGTCCTCAGAAGCTCTTTATCCGCCCTTTATTTAGCTCATATATATTTCATATATGAAATGAGTTTGACATCCCTGTCCTAAACCATGCCCAGAACGAAAGGCACATTCTTCACCATAGCACCAAAACTAACCTGCATGTCACTGGGAATAATTTCTTACAACACAGAACCACAGGACCTAAAGTACAGTATTACTGGGATGTTCTCTAAGATTGCTTCAATAATCAGAAGCATACATGCTAAATTGATGAGGGGGGTTTCGAAATGTTTAGTCACACAAATGCAGTGACTTTTGAAATCTAGACCACATGGCTATTGAATGATGATAGACATTAAAATGTCTACAGCAGGGGTCTCCAAAGCCTGGCACGGGGGCCAGATTCGGCCCATGGCAAGCCTGTATCCGGCCTGCGGCCAACCTCTTGTCCCCTGAAAGCCTCTGGCCCACTTTGCCAAACATGACTGGAACTATGCTCTGGCCATGACTGGAACTATGTCATGCCAGACATCTGGCGAAAAAGTTTGGAGACCCCTGGTCTACAGAATTGCTTATCCACATGAAAGTTGGTGAACTGTAGTGGCCATAAGCCAGAAAATCCTTATTTCACATCTCACTTCATCCATAAATTACAGTGGCTTTGGAAGCCACTGTCTCTTCACTTCTGACCCCTACAGCTAGAATATGGGGATAAAGCTATTGACCTATCTTGCAGGGTTGTTATGTCTACATAACATATGTATGTGAACAACGTATGTGAAGCCCTTTGAACACTCAAAAGTGTTGTATAAACTGCTAATTACAGGTTGAGACTAATTATTCACATGGGTTTCCTCCAAGCACTCACCTGGATGGCTAAAAAACACACTATAGCAAATCAATTTAAAAAACAAAGTTTCTTTGCTTGGGTGATTTATAAACAGCCTTGCTGACCTTTTGACTCTAAGATAAGAGTCATTAAGAAGACAATCCATCAATTGGTTGTCCTCCAAGCGCTTCACTCAGCCCCTCCCTTCACCAATGCAAAGGGATCACCTTTCTTTCAGGTGGGAGGGAGGAGTCGCCTGGAGAAAGAAGGATTGATGGATTGTCAGCCAGCTGCTCTCTCTCTCATTAAGTAGGCTATTGTTAAAGGACTGTTCAGTTTTTTGAACTGATTTTTAAGGGGGGCATTTTTTCCCTTCTCCAGGGATCAGCACATTCCTTCTCATTTGCAGTGGCCTTTCTTGTTGAGTCAAATCCATGTATAAAAAATTCATGTATAAGTAGGATGGACCTGTACTGCCTAATTTAACAAATTATAGAACAGAGATAGCAGCTATGTATAAAACTGACAGAATTTGTACAGAAAATTGACTTAAAGAGTATGAATACATAACTCTGGACAAGTTACCACCACTTAGATTGAAAAGAACAGGAAATATACAAATTTGTTTGAAGGAAATTAAAATAAACTGAAAGATTCAATTCTTAAATTTTTGAAATCTGAGATATGGACCCTGTGTTTAGAGTACTTACAACATTAAGACCAAGACATGTGATCTGAGAACTGACATAATTGATTATGTTACTATAAAGGAAAATTATATGCATCTGAGATGAGAAACTAGGCATTTATTTAAAAACAAACATTATTGCTTGTTCTGGATTACTGAAGTTATTATTTCACTGACATTGCAATTTCAAATTGCTTCCATCTCCAATTAAACCTTTGATCACATTAAAAAAAATCAGATAGGAGTCAGCCAATGGGTTGACACCTCAGGATGAGATATCAACCAATACCCATCTAAATGCTCCCCCGACTCTCAATCTTTCTACACATAACTGTTTGTAATAGTTCTTTTCTCTAGTTTAGCTCTCACCATCGGCTCAAAAGCAGCCATTCCAAGCTCTGGGGAAATTCCATAGGCAAACTGAAGGAGTGACTATAATATTGGTTAGCAATCACGTAAAACTGGCAACAACTATTCAGACCAATAACCTGGAGTTCTCCATCTGTTCACAAAAGCTGCTTCTGCATGGGCTGAAGCCAGTTGGACAAGATTCTTTCTGCACAGAGAGCTAATACAAAACACTTCAGCCCAGATGCTTGGGAGAGGACTGACTCCAAGGAAGATGCTATGTCTAATTAGACAGAGCTATCAGCATTTTAGAATTGTATTGCTTTGCATTATAGTAGTAGGGACCTCCTAAAGTCTTACCGGTAGCCTTCAGAATCCTGCAAGGAGACACCAGAATCCCAATCTACATCATTTGCCAGCAGTTCTGTAAACACATAAGACATGCTGAGTGTTGTACATTTTAGCCATATGAAAAGCAGCACAGCTTTAAAAAAAGTTCTTATTTAATAGAAAAAAAACTGTTCACCTTCAGTGCCCAGCCTCAACCCCAAAGTTTTCTACAAATTCTACATGTTGTATCCACCAAGTCTGACACCTGGCACAAAGAAAGTGTTTGAGAATACCCCTTCATGCAGTCCTTAAATAGCAAATTCCTAGATCTCACTGTTACCGGTGTGCACTTTAAGACACACAGGCCATACCTGCAAGAGTATCTCAACACTGCAGCATTTGTAAGTTGGCTGGCAAGCTATTTTCCAACAACATAGGCGTAGAGGGTCTCCAGGGCCTCTATATCACACCTTGCCAATTAGTTCATTGTGCTGACTCCTGCTAAGCTTGTATCCTTCATTCTAATCTAATATTGTTTTTTGATGGATGGTCTTTCTCCACCAATACTTTGATGGAGAAAGAATAGTAAGCATGCCTCAATTATTCACATAGCACAGGTGGGGGTTCACTGGTTTCTCAGCACACCAGTAAATTGTGAACCATATTCCATGTCTTTAAACACCCATGTGCCCCAGATCATAACGCTCCTTTTCCTTTGCCCGGCTGAGTAATTGCTGGAGAGCAAGACCAGAATGTTCTGCCCATTTGCATGGCCCAACAGAAGAGAAAACAGGGAGGGAGTGCAAGGGTGAAGAAATATGTTGCTTTGTTCTGGGTTGGAAGATGTACATGTGGACGTTCCCCGACCAACACTCACTGTAATTAACTTGAAATAGGTTTTAAGCTGTTGAAGACCTAAATGGTGGAATAAATCATAATAATACAAGTATATCATCCACACTTTGTGTATTGCTGCTGCAGGAATCAATGCATGCACAGCTATCATGTCTGCCACATGAAGTGTGGAGCTGGTCGAAGTGAGAAGCAGATCAGTAAGACAATGCGACTGGAGGCCATGTATGTTCAATAGCTACTCAGGCAATTAACAGATTCTGTAATGCTCTGAACATTTTGGTTTTAAGCCCTGAACTTATTTAAATGCATTTCCACAACTATACATTCTAGAAATGTGCTTTGAACTTCAAAGTTCTCCTCCCTGAACTGCCACCCTGAGTTATGCTCTCTGGCCCTCCAGCATAATGGTGGTGGTAGCAGCAGGAGACTCCTGCTCAGGGATATGCTCCTCTAGCCTGCAGTCGGGATAGGTGGCTCCTGGGAGGGCAGTGACTGCTGGGAAAAACTAGCTGAGTTATGCATCCTTTCCAGCCACACACCTTTCCTGTGCCCGCCTTTCCTGCAGCCTCCTCCTCCTCCAGCTAAGCCCAACCTCAGGGAAGGGCAGTAATAGCACGCTATGGGAGGCACAAGGGAGTGGATAGTGGTGCAGCAGCAGCACCCCACCCCCAAGCATGTTGCCTGGGTGCACTTGGCCCTGCTGACCCCTCCTCAGGTATGCCAGGGCTTTGAAGAGGCATCATGGAAAATATGAATCCAAATGTGCTAGGTACCAGATTGGATGGAGAATTTTGTGGAACAGTCAGTCCTGCTGGTAGACAGCATTCAAACCATAAATAACACTCATTTAGTTCCTTTCACTTTGCTCTTCCACATTAGGATCAAACATTCACATAACTGAAGATAATAAAAAATTAGAGTATTTCAGAGAATGACTGCAATCAACAACATTTTTGGATTGTTCTGAATTTTTACATTGGCAATATGTCAATCACAATGACAAATGAGATGCCTAGGAGAGCAAGCCTGAGTATAAGAATCTCAAGGGAGTCATATATACCTAATGTATCTATGCTCTAAAAAGTGACATAATTTGCATTGTCCGTGAGATTCCTGCCAGTGTCAGGGGTAATATGCAGGTTTTGTTCTCTACACAACGCAGTTGCAGTACTAGCTGACCACCATTCATTAATGCAAGAGAAAGTGAAAGAATTAAGTGTGGAACTTGCCACTGGTGACCAGACCATCTGGGTTGAAGGGGCAGGTTTAGTCCCTCTCAGCTATGTCCCAGACTGCTACGTATTTGCTTTATCCCGCAGAACTTAAAGGAACTTAAAGTGATTTGCACAACCCTATTCTTGCTCTGGTTTCTTGATCACAACAGAATGCAATGCAGTATTGGGAGCTTCATTTTTTATATACACAGAAGTCTAAAAGCCAGGCCCATTTGCAAAGGGCCTGGCAACACAGCAGAGCATAAACCACAGAAACATTCACATTTTTCTCAGCAGAGGTCCCCAGAAAAACCATCCAAGGTGACACAGTATGAGCACAAAGCATACTTCTTTTATTTATTGCACTGGTTGGCAACCTTCAGTCTCGAAAGACTATGGTATAAGCCTACAGCACCCAGTATTCCCAAGCGGTCTCCCATCCAAGTACTAACCAGGTCTGACCCTGCTTAGCTTCCAAGATCAGACAAGATTGGGCATGTGCAGGGGAACTAGGAATATAGTAAGCTACAAATCAGCTCCTTGAAAGAAAGAAAGAAAGAAAGAAAGAAAGAAAGAAAGAAAGAAAGAAAGAAAGAAAGAAAGATCTATCAGCACAGTGGTTCTTCCACTTTGCTGCAGTGAGAAGCATTATTCTGATTCCCAAAAACCAAGTATTTTAGCCTGAAAGGTCTCTGAACCAATTCTATCCTTCACCCTTCTCCCCATGCCTATCTCAATGACAAGCATTAGGCAAGAAGACAAAAAAATAGAAATGCATAAACAGGTCCCTGGGGCACTGCATTAACTCTTCCAGCTCACAAATATCATGGTCTTCATACAGCATGCATATGGAATTGCAGGCTGAACTAGCAGCAGCAACAGCTGAAGAGCTGGTGGGACTGCCATGTCTCCTGAGGCTCAGATTCTGAGATTCTGCTGATGGAGACTCAGAGTTAAAATGTGGTGCCTGGAAGTTCCAGTGCAGAGCCTGGTGGGATGGTGGAGCCTGGTTACACCTGATGCCTAAAAATGAAGCCTCATTAATAAAAGCAGGGAAGGGCCAAGTGAAAGTCACCAACTCTCAAACCAAGCAGAAAACAATCCTATTCCCTTTATTCTAACCTCTCACTGATTAACCTCCTCATTAAGTCCCTGGAAAGAACAAAGCAAAAAAAATCCGGATACATTAAGATAAAACCTGGAGACTTGACAACCCTAAAACAATTGATTGATTGTTTGATTGAACAATTGTGTGATTGAACAAGAAGTTTAGGAAGAAGAAAGCAAATATCAAAATGGAGCCTTCTTAGGGCCAAATCCTATCCAATTTTCCAGTATTGGTGCACCATACACACTAATGTATATTGCACCATACATACCAACAGGGTGTGTATGCCATCCTGCACTGGGGAGGCAATCACAGAGGCATCCTCAAGGTACAGGAACATTTATCACTTACCTCGGGGTTGCACTGTGGCTACATTGGTGCTGGAAAGCTGGATAGGATTGGGCCCTTAGAAGACAAGTGGTAACTTTTATTTGTGGTTCTCTGCTATATTATATTTGAACTCTTCTAATATACAGTACCCATCCCCACACACCAGGTTACAAAATTTGTTGTTTTTACAGATCCTCCTCTCACATACATACCATTACTGGGTCCATCATTCCTAAGGCCTGGGGTTTCCTTCTTGTAGTGATGTATACTATGCAGTTCTTGCGCAGAATGGCTAGTAAGTACTGACATGCTCAACATTTCCTGCAGCACAGCCCGGTTCCTCTCCACTCTTTCTGCCAGAGACAGGGTACTGATGTTGCTTCCACCACTGCAAAGACTGTCCCAGCTTTCTGCTCTCCAAAGCTGTCCTGGTGTCACCATCCCATAGGTGGTGTCATTTTTGTGGACAAGAGAGTCACTTTCAACCTGAACTAGGCAGTCTCCTCCACCATTCACTTCATCAAAAGATTTTGAGTTGAAGGAAAGGTCGTTTAAGGAGCTGGCCCCACTGAGACCATTTTGGGATACACTTTTTGCCACATTTCTTGAAAAGCGCTCAGTGTTCACTATCCTTCCTGGAAACTTTTGGAATTCCTCTGGTGAACACCAGCCAATGCTTATGTGCTCTCCTACTGCCTTAGGACCCTTCAGGGTTTCAAAATCACAAAGGCTTGCAAGCACTGCCCCATGAGCTTCTTCCTGCAAATGATTTGGATAGTCTATGCTGTCTAGGAGCACATCGGTTAGGTAGGTGCGGATCTGAGCTTGTGGTTCCACGACTGCATCCTGAGAAGTAAGATCTGCCAGTGGTTTCTGCTTATGGGCCATGGTCTTATTTGGAGACATCCTTTCATGGGGTGCTGTTTCACTCTGCTTGTTAATGGTGACCTTCTCTTTCAGAGCTTTTATCTTGGATTCCAGAACAGAAGTGCCCTTGCTTTTATCCCGTGGCAGCCCCACAGGAACCCAGGCAGGCCTGCTGAGGGAATAACTGTTTATATCTTCAGGGTTCTCAGGGGCCTGTTTACATTTTGAAACATTCCTGCCACATTGCTTCATACTCTTCAAGGTCCTTCTCTCAGTAGGAAAACTCCTTTCCATGCTCCCACTTCCAGGTGGTGAAGGACCTTTTTAGGGAAAATAAGAAGAGTGGTGTGAACAAAACCTAGTTTTCTTGGCAACAAAACCCCCAGGGTTACATAGTAGAATAGGCCTACTGCTTCCTCAGGGGAGGGACCTATCACAGCTAGCCAAGCCATGAAGTAATCTGACATGGCTTGTGTAAACAGCAGATTGCGGGGGTGGCAAATTTGGGGTACCCTTCATCCCAGTCTGCTGCTGAATCCCCATCATGGATGTGAGTTGCATTAATTTACTTCCCAATCTTAAAAGAGTGAAAAGCAAATATCCACTTCCTTGCTGTGCTCTGTTGTGCAATCTTCCCAAACCCAGAAGTGTTTTGACAACGATTACGCAAAGTAAGGCTTGCTCACATGGTCTGAATAAAATGGGAAGTTCCAGGTTTGCAAAAACCATGTGGCTGAGCAGAATAAGGCCCCCCTCCTCGTTTACAGTGTGCCACAGCAGAGGCAGATCCAAATACAAGGCCGTGTGTATCCCTATACTTTAAAAAAAAGACTCACACTAATAATTCTTTATGACAATTCTTTAATTTTTGCAACCTGTTATCAGTGTTCAAATTATGTATATTTATATATTTAACAAATTTTGCATCATTATTCTGCCTCTCCTTGTTAAGGAGGGAGAAATAGGAATGTGAAATACTGAAACCCTCATCCATAACTGCTGTATGTATAACAAACCGAAATGATTAAGTTTTTACACCTAGGGAATTTTCTGCCAAGATAAAGTGAATTCTCGAACACATATAATGCAAATTGTGCAACATTTCTGTTCTATTCATTTTGCATTCTTACTATTTTGCATAATACCAATCAGAGGAGACCAAAACATTTTGTAGGACAATAGCCCTGCCTGATACCACTAGAACGCTTTGTATTAAAGCAGGGCTGTGGAGTCGGAAATGGTTTTGGATGAAGTTGGAAATTCTGTGTACAGACTCCACAGCCCTGATATTAAGCCACTTCTCTGGCTCTGAGTTTGCCCACACCGTTTCAAATGTCTTTGCAGTTCAAAGGGCTAGAAATTCCACATCCAGTGGAACATTACATGCTTTAAAATTATTATTGCACCAATATTGCATCTTTCTTCGTTGCTGTAATTCAAGGCAATGTATATGGAGCTTCCAAGCAGCTTTTCATTTAGGCATTGGCCAGACTCTAGCCTGCGGAAACTTCAGTGTGGTGGCTACTTCACAGGCCTAAAAACCAGACCCATTTGCTCTTTTGTAGAATTAAAGGACATACAACCCTGATTACCACAAATCTATTCAGCCTCACTTTGAGCTCCTGAGATTTCAACTGAATGTTCCCCACACACTTTGAACCTTACCTAGAACCTTGCTCTCTTTAAAAATAAAAGCTCGGGAAGCTGAATTCCTCCATTTTTGCAAAATCATGGCATAGACAAGGCCCTGCCAATGTCAACCCTAGTAGCCAGTCATTGCCACCCTGCTTCTTCTGTTGGCTTTCAAAATGCCTTGGGTTTACACAGAATTTTTTTTTCTACATTAAAAAAGCATCACACAGAAATAGACAGCATAGATCTCTCTATGTAACCATTCCTTTGACTGAGAAAATGGCTTATTGGAAGAGAATAATCCACTAGGAAGAAGGGCAGAAGCTTTGCTGGAGTTTCTCAGGAGCTCAGCGTAAAACCTTTCAAGAAACCTGAAAATCTTACTTCAGCAAACCTTCAAGCTATCCTCTTCCCTGCTGAGCTCCAGCCACGAGGGTACAGGGAGGGACAATTCTCAGCACCTGAGGCCCCACAGTCAGCAGACAATTTGCAAAAGCTCTCTGATCCACACACCAAGTCATTAAGCAAATCTGCACATTTTCAATGCTAAATCCCTGGGAGAGGGGGAAAGCAAAGCTGTTGCATCCCAACAGGAATGCTATGCTACTACATATTAAACCTCTTTGTACATCTTTCCCCTGCCTATCCCTTGTAGTTCTCAATTACTTCAGCCATCTCCAGCAGTGATGGCTTTACATTCTCTATAACATGCTTGAGACATCTGTAACAAATTCTGATTGCAAGATGAGAATGACTGATGGGGTTGGTTGGGTGGGAAAAAAGAAGTGGCATTATGTGTTAATTTCCTATTTGCTACCATATTAGGTTGTTACAGTTGTGAAAAACAGACCAGTGTAACAAAAGGAATACCGTGCCCATGGCAACAGGTACTTTCAGCCTCTCTTCAAGGCATTCAAGAGAATATTTTCCCCCCTCTCTTTTGAAATACACTACTTCCCAACATATCTATGGTTGAGGAATAGAATAGGGCAGCAAACAATATGCTTGGTGCATAGAATCTATACAGTACTAGGGTACACCTAAGTTTCAATTCACATGGTGGACCCCCCATTTATGCAGGAGAGAAACATGCATATTTGGGTGGTGATAGACCTAAATATTGCCTTGCTGGATGAGACTGGGCTCCATCTAGTTGAGAATGCTAACTATGACCAGCCAGATGCAGCTAAGATGCCTCCAAAGCCATCAAGGCCTTTCCCAGTTTGTGCTCAGGATATGGTACCAAAAGTGTAGTGCCTCCAAACATGAACTGAAGATTGGGCAGTCAATGTGTGAAACAACACTTTAACAGTCATTTTGAAATGCCATATGCAGTTGTGAAGACCAAAAGACAGCTCCAAAGCAAGAGGAATTACAGATTTCTGGCAATGAACTATTGTACCACCTTGCAATAGTAAAATGTTGAAAGGTGCAGGCAGTCCGTCACCAAACACTCAAACTGTGAGTGATAAAAAGCTTACTAAGCCAACTAAAGAGCCAGTGTGCAAAGGGACACACTGCGTAAGAGAAACGTTGTGCTTCACTGTTTGAAATAAGCGTTAAGAATGCAAGTGAACGTTATGTGTTTATGGCCCAAATGTAATCACCCAAACACTTAAAGAGAAGAAATATGGCTGATAGTAGCAGAACAATGATTGAAGACATCATACTGTATAACGTTCAAGGAATTGACAGTGGAAAAAGGGACAATGAGTTCCACTTGTCAGAAGACTTGGGTGTAGGAACTACTTATACGTTTCTTTAGAGCAGGGGTGTCCAGACATTTTGGCAGAAGGGCCACATCATCTCTCTGACACTGTCGGGGCCCAGAAAAAAAGAATTAATTTACCATTTAAAATTTGAGTAAATTTACATAAATGAATATATTAGAGATGGAATTTATATGAATGATTGAAGGTCTTGCAGTAGCTCAAGGCCTATAAAAGGCCTTGCACAAAGTAAGGCCAGCCTTTCCTTGCTGCCACTGCTGCATCACAGATGTGAAACAACAAGTAGTGGAGGGAGTCCTTGTCCGACAGCTCAGGTGAGAGGTTGAACAGTCCTCTTGCTAAGAGCAGTTGCGTCGGGCCAGCATGGGCTCTAGCAAGTCTCTGGAGGCTCAGAGGCTCATTGGAGACTGAGGGGCTCCCCAAGGGCCTGATTGGGAGCCCCCAAGGGCCGCAAGTGGCCACCGGGCCGGGGTGTGGGCACCCCTGCTTTAGAGTGTCATGTTCCCACACTGTTTAAACCACTGGCATAGATTTTCCCCTCATATCAAACAAATATCTTTGAAGCAAATTGGTTGAGTGAAGTTAGAAACCATACAATATTCTGGTTGTGTCAGTCATAACTATAATCAGTTAAGAATTAACATTATGCTGGCATAAATTCACCACTGATCCAGAACATAAATCTGTACTTCAACCCACCTTAGGCTGCAATCCTATTAACAGTTTCCTGAGAGTAAACTCCACTAAACACAACAGAATTTATTTCTGAGCAGACATGGATAGGATTGCATTATACATTTTACCTACACAGCCTTTCTGGTGAGAACTAAAGATCTGGAAGAGAAGTGTCAGGTTAAAGCAGCCCAGATTACTTCCAGTACAATGACAGAACAGGGACCTGTCACATCAATTACAAGGCCTAGACAATACTGTATAGCCACACAAATAGGAGTGTTACCCACTGGCCACAAGACCCTAAATCCTGGGCTACAAGAAGGTAGGTCTGATTGCTTATGAATCAAAAGTGGCTAAGAAGATTATTAACAGTTCTATCCTATCCTTCGATTAAAAGCTTGGTGCAGCCGCACCAAAAACTGGCATGCTGTATCCAGTGGGGGGGAGGGGGAGGTCAGGATGCTCCAGGAGAGAAAGAAGATTTAAATTCCCTTACCCATATATAAGCCTCCTATTCTCCAATGGGCCTTCTTGGACTTGCACTAGCAATTTCTCTCAAGCAAGTGCAAGGAGAGAAAGGAAGTGGAGAAGCTCCTGCATGTGCCATCACCGCCGAATCTGCACTCTCCTGCAGCCTCCCCAACACTGTTACATCCCCTTCCTGCCCCTGTTCCACCGACCCCTCCTGCTGGCGGATGGAATGAGAGCCAACGACATGCACTGGAAGACTTCAGCCTTCCCCGGGCATCCCAGCACTGTGCTACTCAGTAGGCTGCCAGAAAGCACTTTACGGTACTTTTGCAGCAGTCTCCACCAGTGGAACACACATTCTTGGATCAAGAAAGATACTTGGAAAAACAATCACAGCTACCAGCTTAATGATACGTTTAGCTGAAAGACAGGCAAAACACACACACATTCCGGCAAACAACTCAGGTAGATTCCATATGCAAGTAAATTGCTGAACCGACATTGGTGTTGGCCAGATTATGGCCATGGTCAGTTTAATGACAATGGTCAGTTTAAAACATGGAGTGGGCTGAAATGTTGACTCTGGGTCCAGTCCATAAATCCTTTCAACATCATGCGAGGTGCCTCCCAGGGCCAGCTCTAAAGACTGGGCATTTGCCTGGGCCCCTAGTACTGGTTGTCCCTTTTCACAGAGAGCTATAAGAAGCCAAGGCACACAGAGTTCTTGGTTTCCGTACACCATCTCGTTCAGGGTAAATAGCCCACTGAGATGTCTTGCTAAAGGCCTTCAGCATCCTGGAGCTGGAACGTTCGCTTCCCATTCCCTTTGCATCCACTCAGCCCCTATTCTTGCTAGCAGAAAAGGTTTACAAGTATTTAAAAGAGTGCATGCGTTCAAAGTGAGTCACATTTTGTGCATGTGTCATTCTATGAGACCAACAATTTTATCCTGTGAAAAAAGACAAATTAACGGATACATACCAAGATTTCTCCGATCAGCAGCAGCCCTGCTTCTGTGAGAGAAAAAGGAAAATGGGTTTGAGGACCTGAACACCTTTGAAACTTACTCTGCTGGGAAGAGATTCCTTCTAGAGCCATCAATGCCAGAAAAGTTTGTGGAGATTTCAGCCAAAGATACAGATTGGGCCTGCAGTCCCAATCTTTCAGAAGCAAGATCTTGAGAAGACAGCTATTTAAGCTTCATTAATTCTTGGCTGAGTATAGAGACCGACGTTATTCCAGATGGCTCTTTCCAGCTGCCTTCAAGTCAGAGTCACCTTTTCCTCACTCAAAGCAAGACTGCGAAGCAAACAATGTTTTCCCCACCTCCTTGTGACCCAGAAGGAGGCAGTTCATATTTTTTACTGTTCTAAAAAACTCCGTTTATGAAACTGGAAGGCTGCCCTGAAGAGCAAAGCAACAAATCTATAAAAGCAGGGAAGCGCCAAGATGCCAGTGCTCAGGCCGGATCTCAAGCCGCATGAGATGCGCAGCTGTGGAAGTCCAAGAGGGCCCAGTTAGGCCTCAGCCTGTCTTCAGGAAAAGCAAACTTTCCTGCAAAGGATTTCCAAGCGCCACACCCCTGGAAAGGAGCTAGACACAAAAAAAGAGGGGAAGAGGCGGGAGAAAAATCCCTCTGCTCAAGTTGGAACTATTTGTCTTCGCAGCAGTGTGACCTCTCCTTCCTCTCCCCACAACCCTCCCTTCTTCCTCTGGCCTGCCTCTGCCTTCTCCACTCAGCCAGCTGTGTGTATGCAAAATGCTTGCCTTGGGAGCTGGAACTGGCCTCATGCTTGCTGGATCTGCATACCAAGGAATCCAACCAAAAATCACTCATATTAACCACAAGAACAGGCCGCCACAGAAGCTGCACCGTGCTTAGAGGGCCCATAGGGTTGCCATGACTACAAACCAGCACAGCCATACAGGGGGAGGCTGGGGGGATGGAAAAGAAAGAAGGCCCCAATTTAACTGGGACAAACGCTATGAAAATACTCCTATTAGCGCAGCGTGTAACTCTACACCCTCCAGGCCACAGCACTCTCCAAGGCTGCAGGAAGGAAATCTTGAGAAAGGGATTGCGTGGAGGAGAGGGGAAGCGAGGCTGCCCCTGGCTACCATTCAGGAATGCCCTTTTGTTTAGTCTCCGTTTTTGGAGGCAGCTGGCTAGAATTTTAAACACTTTAAAATTTAAACACTTTCAAAGCTCTGAGAGGGTGACTTGTACCTGTAAAGGCAGCTTTTCCAGGGGTTTTGAGGATTTGAACGGAAGAAACTAGATTTTTAGCCCCTGAGATGTGCTTTCTTACAGATTTTTCAAGGCTGCACAACAGAGGCACCCAACTGGACTGATCAACAAATTTACAAAGTTCATAAATATCTATAATCTTCTAAGTGACAACACAAAAGTTTGATATCTTCATTTGTACTCACTAATTTTTGAAAATCCTTTAATGCAGTACAACTTTAACATGCTTCCAGATGATTCAAGGGGAATCTTCTGGAGTACAAGTTGCCAATTTTGGGCTAATAGCCCAGTACTTTAGAGGTACTACCCTCCCCACACCTGGCAGAAACAAGTGGGTCAGGAGCCCCAGGGAATCTGGCACATCAGGAGAACTATGTAAATGAAATCTGGAGAGTTAAGGGCAAACCTGCCACAGTACAGTTTGTGCCAGGATGTGTCCTGGAGTTGCCTGCCTTTTGGACACCTATGCTAGTTGTCAGATAGCATATACACAATGAACTGATGTTTGAAAGAAGCCCACTACTATTCCTCATTGCTACCAGTCATTTTATGAAGAATCTTCCATCTACTCCATAGCAAGGGAGCAGATGACAGTGAGTAAGGGTAAGTAGATGACAGTGAGTAAGGGAGTAAGAAGCAGTGACAACCAAAAGCTGCTGACCAGGATAATATTCTATACATTCTCACTCTGATACATGCTGAATTTAATACACAAAGTCCATGTTAAAATTCTCCGTTTTTTTATTTCCAAATCAAATTTTAAAATCCTATCTTTGAATTGTAGGATCGGAATTTGACATGTATGTGGGAAAGTGGTAATCAAATCCTGTTTTGATTTCATCCGTGGAATTCATACTAATCTCCTTCAGGAGTTGCTTCCTAAACACCTCAAATGCACAACAATTAGAGCATGCATACAAACATTTTATGTTCATGCCTGGCCAGAGATCCGACCACCCATCACATGCCACTGCAGTGCTATAGAGATTCTATTGCAAGAACTGTAGTAAGTGCTATAAGAGATTACCTAGTCTTCTGTTTCTGTAAAGTTACTGATTGCAGTCTAAGCACTAGTGCTCTTTCCAAAAGCGTCTTCAACCATGAGGCCATAAAGCATGCAGCTATGGTTAGATTGCAAGTGATATTACAGCACAGTAATATCCTATAAAACTAAATGGAGCAATTCAGGGCATTGGTAGTTGCATCCCAAGTACTTGGTAGCCTTCTGTGACCACCATAGGTGGAAATTTATCAAGTACATTTGAATTTTAAACATGTTTCATATACCTTATCTTGTAGACATCATTACAATCCTGTACAAAAGACCAGCATTACCCAATATTGTAGATGTGGCTGCAGGATTGTAGCTGGCCACACAGTGAGATCAGAGTTATGATACAAACCAAGGCCTTCCAGGTTCATAACTTAGCTTCTTTACCAATGTGCTAGAGCTTGTGTACAATTAGTATTGTTACTATGAATTCAGATACCAATACCTAGCTATCTAAAAAATTCATATGCCCTGCTAATTTCAAAACAGGATGTCATGTAGTTTAAAGCATTTGGATTAGGACATTCCTGTTACAACAGTTGAAAGCTATATGCTTCAGATATCAAACTGGGTACAGGGCTACAAGAACTCAACTACTGTGCAAACTATCATTTCATATCTGAAACCACCATGGGTATTAAGCATCTATTCAGGTTTTCAGTTTGCACGCACACTCTAACACTGTTTGCAATGACGGTTACTATCAGAGGTTACTATGACCTAATCTAGGTTGAAGAGTGCTTTAAGAAAAGAGCATTATTTTAATTATTAGTGACCTGGTTAGAGCAGAATATCAAGATTTTAAGCAACAGATTATAAAAACGGGCATTATTTTAATTATTAGTGACATGGTTAGAGCAGAATATCAAGATTTTAAGCAACAGATTATAAAAACGGGCAACTTTATTGCAGCAATGTGTTAAAGTCGGAGTGAGAAAAAGCACTCTAGAGATTATGCCCTGTGCAACTACAACATTTATGAATTTCACTTTTTGCACACACTGGAATCAACACAGCAACATATCCCTATATCTATATGTTCTTAAACTTTGTCACAGTGGACACCCCCAGGTTAAAAAAACAAAAGCAAATTATTCTTCATGACTTCCCAAAGGTAAGTCCAAAAGGTTCGGCAAATTTGTTCACTCTCATTTTCAGGGTAAGTAGAACAAGGAAGAGTATGATGATGTAAGGAGCAAGTCTTACCTCAGTATCTATCATGCAGCCATCCCACTTGAAACCAACAACAAGCAAGTTGACTGGAGCTGGGAATAGAAATGAAAATTTCACTACATGAAATGGAAATCTCGACTCTTCATTCTTGCGTTGTTTGTGGCACCCATCAGAACAGGACATCTGTCCCAAACTGCTGGTTTAAGCTGCAGCTTTTGATATTCGTGATTGGTTTCATAATCCTGATCAAAAAAGGAAATCACTAGGATTATGAAATTGTTTTAATCTGCCCCTGCTTCATACATAGCTGATTTTAGCGCACCAGGAATATGACACTGAATGCAGCCCATCAAGTTTGTCTTCTTAAAATGTTTCCCAAAGACTAACTTCTTCAGAGAAGTCCCAGCAAACAGTTTTAGAGAAATGAGGCCTGTCTAATTTTTTGTTTTCTTTTTTGGGGGGGGGGGGAGGGGAAGATTGCTAGCCACTGCAGTGGCAAAATGGAATGTTTCAATTTCCGGTACTCGGCCCAATTTGCAAATCTCATCAGGCTGAAGAAAACCAAGGATTGATTTGTCACTGGAATTTGTACAGGAGCTATTTTTGACAGAATACTTGCACTACAGCCCAGTGGGGAAAGATTATATTGTTTGCAGGGGGGGCCGCAGCGTACTAAGTTATCACTGACAGCTGGTTTGCCAGCCTTTTTTTTTTTTTAAATAAGGCAACAGTTCAGGCCTTCAGTGCCCAAGTGTCATCAAAATTCACAGTACAAGTCAGTGCTTATTGGTGTAGGGGATGTAAATGAAATCCAAACCCCATCCTTTGATTGCTTCTAGTTTTAGCCAAATCATGACCCTCCCATGGCCTTCTCAAAATTGTAGTTAATGGGGTCAGCATAAGAAAGGGAGGGTCTGGGGCTCCTCTACCACTGCTGCCACCACCACCACCCCATAATTCAAGCACTGACTGAAGACTAATGAAGTAGGCATCCTACAAGGTACAGGCCTGAAACTGTCCTATGAGCTGTATTGTTGATACTTCACAGTAGCTGCCTTAACAGGCAAGTCAGACTAGATCACTATTTTAAAAATTGGGTTTTATTTCCAAATAACATTAATGACAACACTGAACCAAATGCCCTTCTTTCTACATTGTATTTTATACTTTTTGAATGAATGCATTTACAATCAAATGTGCTTATTGTATTTTTCTATTTTTATAAACAAGATAAAAATTAGGCAATTCATGTTTTAAAATCTGCAGTATATTCAATTATCCAAATGAATAATTTATTTTCTCCCTATGCATTGAGAACAGTTTGCTGAAATTTGCTAATCTTCAACTATCCTCCTTGGAGCAGAGACAGCATAATGAATCATCAGGAGGAAGGTTCAGTGCCTTTAGGGTGAACGGGGAGGGGGAGTTGCTCTGGGGACCATGAATTGGGGGGTGTCAGAGAGTTCCTTTCAGAGGCCTTCTGAGGTGCAGGGAGAATGTGCACAGGCTCCCAAGGTCTCAGAACGCCTACTGGAGGCCTTAGAAAAGCATTTCTGGATTTTGCTAAAACTAGAAGTGCCTTTCTATGTCCTCCAGCAGGCCTTCTGAGGCCTGGGGAGATGTCCCTGTGCCTCAGACCACCTCCTGCACACCCCCAGGTGTGTTTTGGGCACCTCATCTCCAGGGGATGTTAAAAATTTTTTTGCCCCAGGTGCCAGATCATTTATCTAGGCCAGTGTTTCTCAAACAGTGGGTTGGGACCCACTAGGTGGGTTGTGAGCCAATTTCATGTGGGTCCCCATTCATTTCAATATTTTATTTTTAATATATTAGACTGGTATGTGACTGCATTTGGGGAAATGTTACAGATCTGTACTTTTAGCAGGCTGCTATGTATGTACTTTTAACAATAAGAGTCAACAGGACATACTCTTGGATAAGCGTAGGTAGAATTCCAACCTAGGATTGTCAAAAATGTTCCCGCTTGATGTCACTTCCGGTTATGACATCACTTCCAGTTGTTCCTGACAGATTCTCATTCTAAAATTGGGTTCCGATGCTAAAAGTTTGAGAACCACTGATCTAGGCCACTGTTCAAAGGTGAGAGTTGGAGACAGATCAGTCATGCGTAGCCCCTATTTATTTCAATTGGACTTGGGCAATAGAATGTCTAAGAAGATTGCATCTTATGTACATTAGTGGAAGATAGCTGCCACTTGGATTTTCTGTCTCAACTACCAAACGTTATTGGGCTGGCTCTCCAGAACCACTGGAGATAAGAGAAGCAAGTGCAAAGTGACCATTATATGTAGGAGGAGAGTGCTCCACCTAGTAGACCAGTTGTAATAAGCTACACACTGTACCTCCTAGTTTGGATCATACTGTTGTGTTGATCTCTCCCTTGTAACATATATAAAGTGTATTATGTATCCAACACTTGAGAACACAGGATCCAACTGCTTGTTCCATCACCATCCTGGTTTGTCTCCAATACTTGTCCCCTTTCTTCCTGCTTTTTGCATAAACTTTTTCTTGAGGAAAAGGTTGTTCTGCATTTGCAAGTGACACTTTAACCTTGCAGTCAGAATTGTTTTTAAGTAGTGCTAAGGACTATTCAACAGGTACTGTAAGCAAAGCCAGATTTAACAAACACTCAATTCTCAAATTTCAGTTCTCCAATGTGAACTTGTATGATGGATTTGCTAATCACATTCACATTTGGCATTCACATTCACACAAAGGCTTAGGTGAACATTTAAACGTGTGAAACAGATTTGATTTAAAGCCCAACCACCAATAAGAACTGCAAGCCCTTTGCAGTTTGCAGAGTTCCAGCAGTAGAAGAGCAGCAACGAGCTTTGTTTGCAAAGCTCTGGTTCTAACTTTGACAGATAGAAAGAAGAAAGAAAGATTAAACTTTTGGGGGCTATTACTGGGACAACATTGGCATGGGAAGTAACCATGTTCTTAGCCCACCCCCCACCCCCACCATATTGTGTTTCTGGGTCAAATGTACAGAGCAGCACAGAAAGGAGCCATGGGACAGCATGACCCAAGCCACTCACATAATGTAAGAACAGTCTTTGTTTAAACCCAAAGTCAAAAGTAACTAGCTTTTTCTCGTAGGACAAAAGACAATTTGTAATTTTGAGGTGAATGTTTTCTGTGCAAGGCCCTCTGAATTAATCATGTTGCAACACATCCATGTTCTGGTCCAAGTCCCATTCAGGGCAATAGGACTGTTATAGCAATCAATTTCTACTGTAGTTTCAACAATGAAATCATCATAGGGCACAATCCTGAGAACTACTTGGGCTGGCGCAAGTCCCTTGCACAGGCCCAGGAGGGTCGCAAAAGTGCCGTAAAGCATGTTTGCGCCTCCTTGAGAGTAAGCCATACCAGAGCACAGAGGTGTGCCGGCCTGCAGAGGCTAACACTAGCCTCTGTGCTGGCTTCCTCGGCAAGGCTTACATTAGCCCACCTGGGCTGACACAAGCCCCTGGATTGGGCAGGGAGGAGGTGCCCAGCCCTGGGGGTGGACAGGTGGGGAGCAGAAGGCGGGGCTGGGATCCAGCAGTTATGCTGGATCCCAACCCCTGTTCCTGGGGAGTTCGGTGTGGCTTCAAGTCGCTCTGCTCTCTTCGGACTTGTGCCACCTCAGGAAATGGTGCAAATCCGAGGAGACCCATTGGAACCAGGGCGCTTTACCCAGGGGTAAGGGGAAAAGTTTCCCCTTTTGTCTCTGGCTAAGCCGCTTTGGGCCCCTATCCTGCGCTGGATACAGCGCAAGCCTCTTGGCTTGCCTGTTCCTGCGCAGGGTAGGATTGCACCCATAGTTGCATACCAGGGAGCCAGACACACATGAAGTTCAAAGCCACAACACAGACACCAAGTCATTGGAAAACAAAGCTTGTAATAATGAAAAAAGACAGAATATACCAACCACTTTTTTTTCCTTTTAAAAACACAAACCACATTAACTTTTTTATACAACCATCTAAGAACTATGAAACAGTACCACATTGTGCATTTTTAAAGTCTACTTATCAAGAAAGTTAATTCCACACTTCAGAAAAATTCTTATATCCATTGGGGAGGGGACGGAGAAAGCTAATAGCGCAGTCACGGATAACATGAGTCGAAGCAAGCGGCAAGTCTTTGTCCTCACCTTTTCCACTGAGCCACTGGAGGAGTGGAGAAGGAGATAGAGAAAGGAATAAAGTAAAAAGCACCCACAAGAGGACTAAATCACATTCCATAGTTACTTTTGACATCTATAGCTCAGAGCTTCATAGTATATAACCATCATTTTTGGACCAACACACTGGAAGGGTGGGATGAATAGGAATGATGAAGAGGTCAAATACAGCAGTACGGCAGGTATATTTATGAAACGGAAAATTCATTGCCATCTCCAACCACCATCAGAAGAATCTACGCAATATGAAGTTGAAAGCTCAACAGGTTGGAAAGAGTGGCAAAAGATTTCACCTTTTAGCTTGTACAAACTCAAGAGGAATTACATTTCATGGCCCAATTATAATCCCTGTTGCTCCCTTTCCCCTCAACAGCAGTTAAAAAAGCAGAAGGGCTTCTACAGGCATCTGGAACTAAAGACTTGCAGCACGATTTACCCAAGTACACACCTTTAACCAGAAACGTTAAGAGTTCTTTTGACACTTTGGTTTATCTGTCATTTTATGGCATTACTAGAGCAAGTACATTACAGCTCTGCTGGCCTATAACAATTTGGTCACGTCGTAGGCCAAATTTATACTTTGTCCAAATCCTTGCAAACCATCTCAGACTTGTCACTTTGGTGTGGAGAGAGCAAAGAAAAAGTGACACAAAAATGCTGACTAGAGATACATTAGCAGCATAAGCCTTCCCCTTCTGACCTAAGAAAATATTTTTTCTTCTCCTTTCTATAGCCAGAGGAACCAAAAATTCCAATATTTACTTAGCTGCCTGATCCAACTTTGCTTCTACAAAGCATTACCTGATGTTCTGATAAGCTAGCGTGTCTATTTTATCTAGGCACGCACAGCACAATTGTTTAATTGACTTGGATGCCAACTTCAGTATCTACCAAGCAATATCCAAAGAAAGTGAATTCTGATTAAGTACCATTGAAATCAATGGGACCTTTACTTAGTACTAGTAAAGTACTAGTCAATTGAACTAGTACTTCATTTATGTCCACAGTGCTTAGTAAGGAGTCACTTTCTTTGTATACAACCCTCTACCAGGGATCAAAAATCCTGCTGAGCATACCCAACAACCATTATCAAGAGACAAGAAGTCAGCAGGGGCCTACAACCAGTTATTTCAATTCATGCTTTAAATAACTGGAAATAATAACTGGAAATAATTTCTTCCTCCTTACTCTTGGAGAAGGGGATTGTTACATGGGTACCTATATTACCATATTGAACAAATATATCTATCCCTACTGAACTCTCCCTTCCTCATTCTAGAATTATGAAAAATTATGATCTGCAGGGAAAATGCTTTCATAGGATGGAAACATGTGCCAATGAAAATAAAAAGGCATTTGGATTGAAGCTGAACCTTGTGTTCCTTTTTAGAAAGACTGGGGAAAACCCATCAGTGGATTTCCAATCTCCTTTTGGGGAACCCTATTGCTGAGGAACTCCTGCATGCTGCATTGCATTCTGGAGCATATTCCAGAGTATATAGTCTGTTTGAACAGGTTGCTGGCCAGGATTGTAGGTCCTCACTGCTGTTTCATATAGATATGTCCAATTTTATAGGGAGCTGTGTATTGCAGAAGGTCAGTGTTGGTTGGATGAACTTTTGTTCAAGGGAGGATGTCAGGTCAACATCATGAAGGAAGGACAAAAAATAGCAATGTTCCTTCGAATTCAGATAAGACACAAGAAGGGGGGTGTCTTTTTAAAAATAATGAAAAAATAGTAAAATGCGTGTGCCTTCTGACAGAAGATTTTCTACAATTTTCTTGGCAGGCAGAGGGAAAAATCAAATGTCTTGCTTTCATCTAAGTCACATATAATGTACAACTTTCTCCATCACATCTGCGCCAATTGCAAAGGGAGGAAGCATAATCTTAGGTGGTGTTGAACAGGATCATAGTTGAAAGCGGTTTTCAGAGGCATTGTTCACTATGATGTTCACTTCAATATTTTTCCTCGGTCACCTCAAGTAATACAGGTTTTCAATACAATTAAAATCCATTTACCAGAGATGAAAGTTGGATGAGTATACATACTACAAACACCAGTCTTTCACACTATGTGCAGTTCAGTCAAAAACTACTGCCAATTTCCAATCAAAGATAGATAAACTCTTCTCTTGCACTCACTTTGGGAATACAAGAGCAGTATCCAGGACACAGATTTCAGGAGTCTGAATGACTAACTTCTACACCGATGAATCAGGAACTCATTTCTTATTCACAATGAGATCAGTGTGCTTCATATCAGGTCTTGATCTGAACATAAAACTCTCAACCTTGGTGAGACATGCAAGTCTCTACTTCATAAAGTAGGAATCATTCATACAGTGAAACACCTATTCTTTTGAAGTCCACAGGTGTGTTAGGCAACCCAATACCCAAGGTTTTATAGCAGCTAACACACTGGAGACGATCACATTTCAAAATTACAAGACCTGCCACACTAAGCACCAAGAGAAATCTTGGGAATTTTTTTTGTTTGTTTTGCATGTTTTTCTAACATACAGTACATCCAAATCAAAGTTGTCAGTGTATGGCCAATAAAAGATAGTCAAGTTCCCATGACACAAAGTCTAAACTCAGGAGCATTTTCAGTGCTGTCAAAGGAATTAAATGTTTAGGTTGAAAAAATAGCTTTTTACAGAGTCCTACTAGTATAAAAGTAGCAATGCTTTCTGTAGTATGTACACACATCCCTATCATGGTAAGCAAGACTTTGGTAAGTACATTTTCTCAGACTTTTTTAAAGCTTCAAAAACCTGGCTAAGCAAATTTTGCAGAGGGTACAGGGATTTCCCCCACTCCAACACCTCTGTATGTACAGAGATCTGTATATACAGAGACCAATGATGTCTCATCCTATTCTCAATTTTGCCAAGTTTTCAAACTGTGTGTAGCCTTAGTTTTTTGCTTTTTCCTGCGTGAGCCAAAGCCAGTACTTCTTGGGTAGAAGACGTTATGGGTGACACATGATTTTTTTTCAGATTGGTACTCCATGGCTCAGCTGATGCTTTTTCCATAACATTCATTTAAAAAAAAAAATTTACAGGTAGTTCCATTATTCTCTGACTGCTACTGGTAACTATCAATTTGTCACCAAATATAATATTGCTTGTAAAATCTATTTGAAGAATAAAAATCAAACAAAACTCCTTGGTATGGAAGAACTGGGAGCAAAGCAAAAACGCTTGAATTTTTTGAAGCATTTCTTAATTGTAGACATCATGCCCTAGATTTACCTGCTGTTGCCCACGCAAGAAGCATAGCCGAGTTGGAACCAGAGAAAGACTTCTGGGCCCAAAACAGGAGATATGTAGGATTTTAAACAAATCAATTCTTTTCCTCCTACTGGAACAATCTTGTGCTGGAATACTAAATAGCTCCTGTCATAGGACTGACGGACAAACACCATATAGCTCCAAATTCTCTGCCATGGTACCATTATCAAAATGCCACATTTCCCCTTATATGCTCAAATCTCAGTGATTTGTGTGGAATAATTTCCCAGCTGCTAAAAGCCTCTTGACTACTTAAAGCACAATATGAGTGACTGATCCAAAAGATTCGCTTCGTGGCTGTCTGGCCTACCAAGCAGGCCCTGATTTGCAATCACTGTTTCACTCTGTTTAGGAACAACAAATATGAAGTTAAGATTCCAGTTCCTCTGGACTACGGGCACATTATGCATACTGGGTTTTTAGGGAAACGACACAGTTGCCCTGTAGAATAAACCTTGTGAATGATCAGGAAGGTTAAATATATAGGGGTATAAATAAGATCACAATTATAAACTTAGAACAAGGGAAAGTAGTTAAGGAGGAACTCTCAATGTTTAAAAGTGTGCCTCTGCAATTCCAAGGGAACTCCACAGGAGAAAGGAACTAGCAATAAATTATCACCTAAAAAGGCTAAAAGACACACCACAGTCCCTGCTCTGGAGTCTTGGATTAGAGGCAGAATTCAAGAAATTTGATGTAGTGTCTCCCAGAATATGATGTTAGCTTTACACATGTACATGTTGTGTAACAGAGAACAAATAAAGAGAGTTCATTTGCTAACACTGAGCACAAATGCTAGGCATACACAACACAAGCTTGCAACTACAAAGGGTGGGAATGATCACCTTAGACATTCATGCTGCTCTATCCTATGGGTTTCTGGAGGCCAACATGGATTTTTAAAAAAAGAATTATCAAGCTGGAAACTTTCTACAGAATTTGCTAAATTGTATGGCCATTGTCTACCCTATATCTGATTAGGCAATGTCACCCATAATGCTTGCAAAATTCAGACCTAGCACTACAGAGGAAAGTTAGGATATAGGATAGGCTAAAAAAGAAAGAAACAAAAGCGAACCTGAGGATGTTCTTGGCCAGTGATTGTCAGACAAGTCTTTGCCAATGTCTGGCAAAAAGTTTTGCTTTTTTTATTTAAAAAACAAATAATTAAAAAGCCCTTTCTAATGCAATACCTACGTCTTCAGTCTTTGGAGACTATATAACCTCCACCTTGACAAGCTCTGGAGTATCTCCCTGACCCCCATATGGGTTGTTGTCAATCCATATTCCCAACAAGGCAGACCATTCTTTTACTTAATTCCAAGTTTTTCTCTATTATCTAGCTGAAGAAAATGGAATGATGCAGGAGCTCCCCTATTTTTAAAAAAGAGATAGATGGATACCCTTGAGACTCAGCTCGTTAAAACAAAAGTCATTCTTAATGTACAAACTAAAGCTCTTTTTTGCATGGATATCTAGAAAACTGCACAGGATCAGCTACAACTAACCTTTCTTTTCCAGAAATCTAAAGGTCATTTGTATTATTTCTGCACAGTAACATTTGTCTAAAAAAGAAAAGAGACACATACAAGGGTGATCTGGCTAAGAAAGACACACAGGTTTCTGGAGGACCTTCACCAAGAGAAACTTTGGTTTAAAGTAAATCAAAGAAGAAAAATAAGCCAGGTCAAACTGGTATAAGTTCTCTCATCAAAGAGGTATTTTAACAGGCTTAAGCTTGCAGCAAGTGAAATTCAGGATCTACATCCCCTTCTCCCCACCTCTTGCCTTGTTTTTTTCTCAAGAGTTACCACCTTCACTGCACAGGACTCAAAAACTGTTCTCATATGGTTGTTATCATAAATAATGTGAAAACTATGTGCAACAAATACATCTTATTTCAAAAAAAGAAAGTTACATCAAATTAAAAAGTAGCTTCATGAATGAAGGTACTGCTCTAAGTGCACTTTCCTGGTAAGTGCAGCCAGTGCCTTGGCGCTGGATATGAAGGAAGAAACCAAAAACAAGAGAGCGAGCCAGAGTTAAAAATGCAGGTCCAGTTTCAACCAGTCAAAACTGGACCAAGTTAATTCTTGGAAGAGTCCCCTTAGGGAGTCCCTACGATGCTTGTTCTTCATCCAGATTAAATGTCCTTGTAGAGATTGTAAACAATCTTTAAGACAGTTCTTTCCTTAAGTGTCCCTCTGATTGGCAAAATGAAGTTACATTTTTTTTTTAATTTTAAAAAGAAATAAAATTAAAACCAGAAGAAAATAAAACACAGTGAGCTTGTTGGAGTCCATAGGATCCGGTCCGGAAGAGCTCAGAAAGTGTGTTCAGATTTTTCTCCTGTTTTCAGCTGGAACTATACCAGAGGTTGAGTTGGTTGGGGGAGGGAGAGGGTAGTAAAGCAAGAGAGAAAAAGGAATATGGAACTTGGCTCTGTGAATATTTCATGTGTTTGCTTCGTCATCTGTGTCTTCTATTAACACCTTGGTGTCACGAGCCTTGGACCTGGGGGGAACAAAAAAAGAAAGAAATACATTACTGAAGAGAAGGATCTGATGCAATGCTCAAGACACAGGAAGAAGACTTTGCTATCTGACATAATGATATTTGCCGTACTGGACATTAACAGTCCCCTAAGCCAGATAGCTGCTATTAGGAAAAGAAAAAAGCACATATGACAAACTATTTGAAATCAGGGGCTTATGTGATGCACTCCAGAAAATAAATTTCCTCCCAGTATATTGCCTATTGTATCCAAAAAATTCCACAGTTCATTAAAAATGGTAACGTTTCTATTCCTCACTGCTGATGTGCTCATCTTAACACATAAAACTGCTACACATAATCCCTGCTAACTGGGTAAGAGGCACTTTTTCAAGTAGGTGCGCCTCTTTTATTTAGCAAGGGGAGAGTGTAATTGGCCCTCCTCACCCCAGCATTGTCTTTTCTAGTGGCTGTCTACTGGTTAGTGTTTTTTTTGCATCTTTTTATATTTTGAACCCTTTTGGGACAGGGAGCCATTAGTTATTTGATTTTTCTCTGTAAACCGCTTTGTGAACTTTTTGTTAAAAAGCAATATATAAATACTGTTAACAACAACAACAATAAAAGCACTATCTTCTAAACGCCAAAAACTAGAAGCAAACTTCTCTAGAGTCCTAGAATTTCTCCAATATGCTAGCTTTCTAGATGTGAAAACCAGGTGCGTCCCAACAGAGTGTCATTCTTAAAAGTGGGTCCCGGAGCAAAAAAGTTTGGGAACCACTGCTTTATACACATATATTGCAAAAAGCAAGAGAAGCTACTGGTTATGGCCACTCAGGAAGAGAGACACAAAACAAGTCAGGAAAAAGAAGCTAGTAAGATTTAAATCTAAAACTAAACTGGGAAGGGCAAACCAAAAGTATTTAAACCAGGAACTGTATAGGTAACTGCTCTCCCTACTGGTGAGGGTGGACACATACATATTCACACCCCCGTTACTGCACAGATCTAGTTCCCACAAAAATATGATGTAAACAGAAATCAGCATGGAAGAGAAAGGGGTTTAAAAGATTCACTAGGTTTGCATGATCTATAATATTTGCCTAAACCTATAATAGTTTCATTTCTGGATGAAATTCTTGCCCAGAAAAGAATTCTGGGACAAAATAATGAGTACATACTGTGAAGCAAGACGTGGTCGATGCAAAGACACACTTTGGCTACGCTTCCAAACCCGGTTTTTCTGACGATTTCGGACACCATCCTCCTGGTCCATCATCTGTTCGAGCAGGGTCTGATCATCAGCATTTAGAGGTGCCACTGAGATGTCCCGGACAGCACGGAACTCACCACAGTTGTTCAGGTGCTCATTCTCCAATCGGAAGAAATTCCACACAAATCGCCTGAAGAGATGAAAATAAGTTACAAAAAACACTGCAGATAAAAGAGCTATCTCACAGTTGCTTAAAAAACTAATGCAAAGTAGGCTACAGTTGCAACGTCATCCACATAATAAAAACTCTTCCTTCTCCTGAGAAAAAGTAGAAGCAAAGGGCAAATTGCCAACACAGGAGAGCATGCTGAGAGATTACTCTTGATAGCCTCTTTTTCAATTAGCAAAACTACTTAAATGTGTCAGATGGCAGCCTAACCAACCAAGATTTCTAGTTTAGTGAGGCAATGTGGTGTTTGGTCAGGGAATGGGAAACCCAGGTCCTCGTTTAATCTTAAAATTTATTGGGAGGCCTTAGGTAAGTTACTAGTTCTCAGTCAAACATGACTTGCATGATCATTGCAGCAATAAAATAAATCCCATGTATGAACTCCTTAGAAGAAAAATGGAATCCAGGTACCAGGCTTGCAGATTAGTGTTCTAAAATGCTACAAGACTTTCTCAATATGCTAGAGCAGGGGTGTCAAACACAAGGCCCAGGGGCAGGATGTGGCCCGCTGAAACTTTTCATCTGGTCCTTGAGCTCTTAGCTGCTGAGTCGTGCTGAGGTGGCACTGCTGAAAGGGCAGCACACATGAAAATTGGGCCATGACTATATGCCTTTGGGGCATAAAACATGGGTGTGTCCCTGGTACAAGGAGCTCCAGGGTCTCAGGGAACAGGTCTGCTCCCTTGAAGCCTTGGTGGCTGACCTTGAAAAGCAGAGGCAGGCAGAGAGAGACCACAGGGTGACTTCCAGGAACATGCAGGCTCTGTCCCACCCTCAGGTGGGCAGCTCCACAGCTGCTGGGGTAGGAAGTCTCAGGGCTGGAGAATGTCACTCTGGGGAGGAGGAAAACGATCCCCTGGGGGGATCCTCTTCTTCAGGGGACAAGCCCATATCCAGTTGCACAAAGGATACTCCTCCGCGGGAGGGGGGTAGTGTGCGATTTGATTGTCAGGAACATAGAGAGGGAGGTCTGTGATGGATGCGAGGACCACATGATGACTTGCCTGCCTGGTGCGAAGGTTGCAGACAACACGTCTTATCTAGGCTGGTAGAGAGTGCCAGGGAGGAGGTAGCGGTTGTGGTGCATGTCAGCACCAACGACATGAGGAAATGTAGCTGGAAGGTCCTGGAGGCCCAATTTAGGCTGCTTGGTAGGAATCTCAAATTCAGGACCCAAAAGGTAGTGTTCTCAGAAGTGCTGCCTGTTGCACGCACAGGGCCAGCTAGGCAGGCCAAGATCAGGGGTCTCAATGCGTGGATGAGACGGTGGTGTAGGGAGGAGGGGTTTAGATTTGTTAGGCACTGGGGAACGTTTTGGGACAAGCGTGGCCTGTACAAGAGAGACAGGCTTTACTTGAACCAAAATGCAACCAGACTGTGGTGCATAATATTAAAAAGGTGGCAGAGCAGCTTTTAAACTGATCCCAGGGGAAAGCCAGCAGGAGCCGAGGGGCATCCGGTTTGAGACTCCTCATCCCTATGGAATGAGGACAGGGAGGTAAGAGAACAACAAGGCAGAGATAGAGTAGGAATTGGGAGTGGAAGCATGTAATAATCCATCCAGCAAAATGAGAGACAGCAAGGATAAAAGAGCAAATAAGCAGCCCATCTTGGGGGACTTTGTATACAACTGCTTTCATGCTAATGCCCGAAGTATCCAAGCAAAGATGGAAGATCTGGAATGTTTGGTGGCTAGGGACAACACTGATACAGTGGGCATAATGGAAACATGATGGAGTGTGGAGAATCTGTGGGATACCACAATCCCAGGTTATAAACTCTACAGGAGGAACAGAGAGGGGCATGCTGGTGGTGGGGTGGCCATCTATTTTAAAGAAGGGATGGAATCCTGCAAAGAGAGCATTTCGGAGACTATAGCATACCTCCAGTATTACATTGCTCCTTGAGCCTGGTAATTTAACCCACAGTGATTCTATGGTGGAGTCAGACCCACCTTCAGAAGGTGGGTCTGACTCCACCATAGAATCACTGTAGGTTTAAATTACCAGGCTCAAGGAGCAACGTAGTACTGGAGGTATGCTATAGTCCTCCAAACCAGAAACTGAAGAGGACCTTGAAATGAGGAAACAGATAAGGGAGGTGTCGAAGAGGGACAGGGTTGTAATCATGGGGAACTTCAATTATCCTCACATCGACTGCGTCAATTCATGCTCTGGTCATGAAAGACCAGATTTCTTGGCATGATAAATGACTGTGCCTTAGAGAAACTAGTCATGGAGCCCACCAGAGGACAGGTGACTCTGGATTTAACATTATGTGGTATTCAGAACCTGGTTAGAGATGTAAATGTTACTGAGCCATTGGGGAACAGTGACCATGCTGCGATTAGTTTCACCATGCATGTTGGGGGAAGAGTGCCAAACAAATCTGACACAAAAACCCTTGACTTCTGAAGGGCGGACTTCCCTCAAATGAGGAGACTAGTTAGGAAGAAGTTGAAAGGGAAGGTAAAGAGGGTCTAATCTCTCCAGAATGCATGGAAGCTGTTTAAAACAGTAATAGAAGCCCAGAAGTGTGTACTGCAAAGGGTTCAGTTGAGTCTAGACGATGCCAGCATGATTAATGAGCCAAGTTAGAGAGGCTGTTCAGGGCAAGGAAGCTTCCTTCCGTAAATAGAAGTCTTGCCCAATTGAGGAGCATAACTGTGGCAAATGAAATGTAAGATGGGGACACGGGAGGTCAAGAAAGACTTTGATGAACACATGACCAGAAATATTAAGGGGAATAATAAAAGCTTATTCAAATATGTTAGAAGCAAGAAACCTGCCAGAGGAGAGGATGGCCTGCTTGATGATGAGTGAGGGAAAGGGGAAATAAAAGGAGACTTAAGAACAGCCCCGCTGGACCAGGCCATAGGCCCATCTAGTCCAGCTTCCTGTATCTCACAGTGGCCCACCAAATGCCCCAGGGAGCACACCAGGTAACAAGAGACCTGCATCCTGGTGCCCTCCCTTGCATCTGGCATTCTGTCATAGCCCACTTCTAAAATCAGAAGGTTGCACATACACATCATGTCTCGTAACCCGTAATGGATTTTTCCTCCAGAAATTTGTCCAATCCCCTTTTAAAGGCATCTAGGCCAGATGCACATCCTGTGGCAAGGAATTCCACAGACCAACCACACGCTGAGTAAAGAAATATTTTCTTTTGTCTGTCCTAACTCTCCCAACACTCAATTTTAATTTTGTATGTCTCAATCATGTTCCCCCTCAGGCGCCTCTTTTAGAGGATGTCCCCTGGTTCTGGTGTTATGTGAGACTGTAAAGAGCATCTCTCTATCCACTCTATCCTTCCTATGCATGGAAGACTTGGAGATGGGAGAGAAATTAAATGAGTTCTTTGCATCTGTCTTCATGGCCGAAGACCTTGGGTAGATACTGCTGCCTGAATGGCCCTCTTGACCAAGGAATTAAGTCAGATAGAGGTTAAGACATTACAGACCTAATAGACAAATTATAAATCAATGTCACTGGACCCAGATGGCATCCACCCAAGGATTATTAAGGAACTGAAGAACGAAGTAGTCGATCTCTTGACTAATATATGCAACTTGTCCCTTAAAACAGCCACAGTGCCAGAGGACTGGAGGACAGAAAATGTCACACCAATCTTTAAAAAAAGGAAGGAGAGGGGACCCGGGAAACTACAAGGCCGGTCAGCCTAACATCTGTTCCAGGTAAGATGGTGGAATGCCTCATCAAAGATAGAATCTCAAAACATATACGTAGATGAACAAGCCTTGCTAAGGGAGAATCGGCATGGCTTCGGTAAGGGTAAGTCTTGCCTCTCAAACCTTTTAGAATTCTTTAAAAAAGATCAATAGGCATGAGGATGCAGGAGAATCTGACGATATTATATATCTGGATTTTCAGAAGGCATCTGACATGATCCCTCACCAAAGACTGCTCAGGAAACTCCACAGTCAGGGAATTAGAGGGCAGGTACTCTCCTGGATTAGGAACTGATTGAGGACCAAGAAACAGAAAGTGGGTGTCAATGGGCAATTTTCAAAATGGAGAGAGGTGAAAAGTAGTGTGCCCAAGGATCTGTCCCAGAACCAGTGCTTTTCAACCTGTTCATAAATGACCTGGAGACAGAGCTAAGCAGCGAGGTGGCCAAGTTTGTGGATGACACCAAACTTTTCTGAGTGCTGCAAACCAGAAGAGATTGTGAAGAGCTCCAGAAGGATATCTCCAAACTACGAGACTGGGCAGCAAATGGCAGATGCGTTTCAATGTAAGTAAATATAAAGTCATGCACATTTGAGCAATGAATCAAAACTTTATATATAGGCTAACGGGTTCTGAGGTGTCTGTGAGAGAGAGAGATCTTGGGGTACTGTTGGACAGCTTGATCAGGAGGGAGAGATCTTGGGGTACTGTTGGACAGCTTGATGAAAGTGTCAGCTCAATGTGTGGCAGCAGTGAAGAAGGCTAACTCCATGCTTGAGATCATTAGAAAAGTTATTGAGAATAAGACAGCTAATATTATAATGCCATTATACAAACAGATAAGGCCATACCTGATGTACGTATTGTGTCTAGTTCTGGTCACCACATCTCAAAAAGGATATAGTGGAAATGGAAAAGGTGCAAAAGAGAGCAGCCAAAATGATTACTGAGCTGGGGCACCTCCCTTATGAGGAAAGGTTACAGCGTTTGGGGCTCTTTAGAAAAGAGGCGCCTGAGGGGAGACATACAAAATTATGCAGGGGATGGATAGAGTGGATAGAGAGATGCTCTTTTCCCTTTCGCATAACATCAGAACCAGGGACATCCACTAAAATTGAGTGTTGGGACAGTCAAAAGAAAATATTTTTTGTGTGTGATTGTGGAATTCCTTGCCACAGGAAGTAGTGATGGCATCTTGCCTAGATGCCTTTAAGAGCGGATTGGACAAATTTCTGGAGTAAAAGTTCATCATGGGTTACAAGTCATGGTAAGTATGTGCAAACGCCTGGTTATAGAGGTAGGCTACCTCAGATTGCCAGATACAAGGAAAGGCACCAGGATGCAGGTTGTGTCTTTTTGTCTTGTCTTGAAGCATTTGGTGGGCCACTGCGAGATATAGGAAGCTGGACTAGATGGGCCTTTGGGGCTCTTCTTATGTTCTTATGCCCTGAAATATGATCAAGATTTGCGCATTTTCCTCTTCTGTCATTTGCAGCTAATGAGTTCATGAGTGAGAAAAAAGTGCTCATTTCTGATTACGACCTGTTTAATGACATCACTTCCTGCTGAATGATATCATCACCGGCCCTCAGCAGGCATCATGAATGCTATTCGGTCTGCTGTATGAAATGAGTTTCACACCCTGTGCTAGAGTGTCAAATACTGCTAAAAGACCAATTATGATCTGCACAATTATAATATGTTCTGAAGTTGGAAAAAATGATACGGACTCACTTTCTGTAATCTATTTAACTGCCATCGTTCCTGCTGACTGCAATAGTGTGATGCTTTTTACTGACTTTCTGAAAATTCTTATGCGCCCTGTGATGTTGGACAAAAGGAAAGGAAGCATAAGCTGGAAGAATGGTTGAATAAGCATAGTCTGGAACCACAGAGAACGATGGGATATAGGCAGTGGCGTCACTAGGGTTCGCGTCACCTGGTGCGGGATGCCAGCGTGTCACCCCCATGCAGTGGGCGGGGCAACACCCCAGGTTTACTTGCAAGTAAACGCGACCTTCTGGCTTACTTTCACTTTCCATAGGGCTCAATACATTCATCTGCTTGGAGGGAGGGACTTCCTTCTCAGGTGTTTTTGGGGGCTGCATTCATTGGATCAGGACCATTCTGGTGTCATTGGATTCCTCTCAGCCTGCCTTTCCGATGGACTAAGGTAAATGCGCAATACGGTTCACTTTCACTTTTCATAGAGATCCAAGCATTTTTTGTTCTCCAATTTTTCAGCCATAGCGTTTGATAAAAAGGAGATA